>NW_027361736.1:1800000-2215000 GCF_039654945.1 Dendrobates tinctorius | reverse complement strand
AGCGATCTGTCACAGGACAGTGATGTCCCACCTGGGACTATGTAATAAAGTAAAAAAAAAATTAAAAAAAATGTAAAAATAAATTAAAAAAAAAAATCGCCAAATAAAAAAAAAAAAAAAAAATATTCCCTCAATAAATCCATTTTTTGGAAATAATAAAAAAAACAATAAAAGTACATATATTAGGTATCGCCGCGTCCGTAATGACCCGCCCTATAAAACTGTCCCATTAGTTAACCCTTTTAGCGAACCCCTTAAAAAATAAAAATAAAAAACGAAGCAAAAAATAATGATTTATTATCATACCGCCAAACAAAAAGTGTAATAACGCGCGATCAAAAAGACGCATATAAATATCCATGGTATCGCTGAAAACGTCATCTTGTCCCGCAAAAAACGAGCCGCCACACAGCATCATCAGTGAAAAAATAAAAAAGTTATAGCTCACAGAATAAAGCGATGCAAAAATAATTATTTTTTATATAAAATAGTTTTCATTGCATAAAACCGACAAAAACATAAAAAAACGACCTAAATGAGGTATCGCTGTAACCGTACTGACCCGAAGAATAAAACCGCTTTATCAATTTTACCGCACGCGGAACGGTGTAAACGCACCCCCCCAAAAGAAAATCATGAAACGCTGGTTTTTGTTCATTCTGCGTCCCAAAAATAGGAATAAAAAGCGATCAAAAAATGTCACGTGCCCGAAAATGGTACCAATAAAAACGTCAACTCGTCGCGCAAAAAATAAGACCTCACATGACTCAGTGGGTCAAAATACGGAAAAATTATAGCTCTCAAAATGTGGTGATGTAAAACTATTTTACAATAAAAAGCGTCTTTTAGCGTGTGACAGCCGCCAAACATAAAAACCGCCATAAATAGTAAGTCAAACCCCCCGTTATCACCCCCTTAGTTAGGGAAAAATAATAAAACTAAAAAAAAAAGTATTTATCTCCATTTTCCAGTTAGGGTAAGGCTGTGTGCACACGCTGCGGATTAGGTGCGGATTCATCCGCGCGGATTTTGTAAAATCCGCAGGTGAAACCGCAGGTCAAAAGACCTGCGGTTTTACCTGCGGATTGCTCTGCGGTTTTGTCCTGCGGTTTTTCATCTCCTCAATAGAGGAGATGGCAAACCGCAGGAGAATCCGCAGAAAGAATTGACATGTCAATTCTTTCTGCGGATTGAAAACCGCAGATAATCCGCGCGGAAAATTCCGCACCGTCTGCACTGCGGTTTTTGATTCCCATAGGGAATCATGGTACTGTACACCGCAGCAAACCGCAGCAAAATCCGCAGCGTGTGCACACAGCCTTAGGGTTAGGGCTAGGGTTAGGGCTAGGGCTCAGATTAGGGTTAGGGGTGTGTTGGGGTTAGGGTTGGAGTTATAATTGGGGGTTTCCACTGTTTGGGCACATCAGGGGCTCTCCAAATGCAACATGGCGTCTGATCTCAATTCCAGCCAATTCTGAGTTGAAAAAGTCAAATGGTGCTCCTTCCATTCCAAGCTCTGCCATGCGCCCAAACAGTGTTTTACCCCCACATGTAGGGTATCAGCCTACTCAGGACAAATTGCAAAACAATTTTTGGGGTCCAATTACTCCTGTTACCCTTAGGAAAGTAAAAAATTGGGGGCAAAAATATCATTTTTGTGGAAAAAAATGATTTTTTTATTTTCACGTCCGAGTGTTATAAACTTCTGTGAAACACTTGGGGGTTCAAAGTGCTCACCACACATCTAGATAAGTTCAGTGGGGGGTCTAGTGTCCAAAATGGGGTAACTTGTGGGGAGTTTCAATAGTTTAGGTACATCAGGGGCTCTCCAAACGCACATGACACCCGCAGACCATTCCATCAAAGTCTGCATTCCAAAACGTCACTGCTTCCTTTCCGAGCCCCGACGTGTGTCCATACAGTAGTTTTCTCCCACATATGGGGTGTCAGCGTACTCAGGCCAAATTGGACAACAACTTTTGGGGGTCCAATTTCTCCTGTTACCCTTGGGAAAATGGAAAAAATTGGGGACTAATTGATCATGTTTCTGGAAAAAATACGATTTTTTTATTTTCATGCCCTGGCATTATAAACTTCTGTGAAGCCCTTGGGGGTTCAAAGTGCTCACCTCACATCTAGATAAGTTCCTTAGTGGGTCTAGTTTTCAAAATGGTGTCATTTGTGGGGGGTTTCCACTGTTAAGGTACATTAGGGGCTCTCCAAAAGCAACATGACACCCGCAGACCATTCCATCAAAGTCTGCATTCCAAAACGTCACTACTTCCCTTCCGAGCCCCGACGTGTGCCCATACAGTAGTTTTCTCCCACATATGGGGTATCAGCATACTCAGGACAAATTGGACAACAACTTTTGGGGTCCAATTTCTCCTGTTACCCTTGGGAAAATAAAAAAATGGTGACTAAAAGATCATGTTTGTGGAAAAAATACGAATTATTTATTTTCACGCCCGGGCATTATAAACTTCTGTGAAGCACTGGGGGGTCAAAGTGCTCACCACACATCTAGATAAGTTCCTTAGGGGGTCTAGTTTCCAAAATGGTGTCATTTGTGGGGGGTTTCCACTGTTTTGGTACATCAGGGGTTTTCCAAACGCGACATGGTGTCCGATCTCAATTCCAGCCAAAAACGTCAAATGGCGCTGCTTCCCTTCCGAGCTCTGCCATGCGCCCAAATAGTGGTTTACCCCCACATGTGGGTTATCAGCGTACTCAGGACAAATTGCACAATAACTTTTAGGGTCCTGTTACCCTTGGAAAAATAAGAATTGAGGGTGAAAAGATCATTTTTGTGGAAAAAATATGATTTTTTAATTGTATGGCTTTATGTTATAAACTTCTGTGAAGCCCATGGGGGTTCAAAGTTCTCACCACACATCTAGATAAGTTCCTTAGGGGGTCTAGTTTCCAAAATGGTGTCATTTGTGGGGGGTTTCCACTGTTTTGGTACATCAGGGGTATTCCAAACGCGACATGGTGTCCGATCTCAATTCCAGCCAAAAACGTCAAATGGCACTGCTTCCCTTCCGAGCTCTGCCATGCGCCCAAATAGTGGTTTACCCCCACATGTGGGGTATCCGTGTACTCAGGACAAATTGCACAATAACTTTTAGGGTCCTGTTACCCTTGGGAAAATAAAAATTGGGGTGAAAAGATCATTTTTGTGGAAAAAATATGATTTTTTAATTGTACCGCTGTACGTTATAGACTTCTGTAAAGCCCTTGTGGGTTCAAAGTTCTCACCACATATCTAGATAAGTTCCTTGGGGGGTCTAGTTTCCAAAATGGGGTCACTTGTAGGGGTTTTCCACTGTTTAGGTACATCAGGGACTCTCCAAACGTGACATGGCGTCCGATCTGAATTCCAGCCAATTTTGCATTGAAAAAGTCAAATGGCGCTCCTTCCATTCTGAGCTCTGCCATGCGCCGAAACAGTCGTTCCCCCCACAAATCAGGTATCAGCGTACTCAGGACAAATTGCACAATAACTTTTGCAGTCCAATTTCTCCTGCTACCCTTGGTAAAATAAAAAAAATTGAACCTGAAGTATTTTTTTGGTGAAAAAAAGTTAGATGTTCATTTCTTTTTAAATATTCAAAAAAATTCCTGTGACGCACCTAATGGGTTAATAAACTTCTTGAATGTGGTTTTGAGCACCTTAAGGGGTTCAGTTTTTAGAATGGTGTCACTTTTGGGTATTTTCTATCATATAGACCCCTCAAAGTGGCTTCAAATGTGATGTGGTCCTAAAAATAAAATGGTGTTGTAAAAATGAGAAATCGCTGGTCAACTTTTAACCCTTATAACTTCCTAACAAAAAAAAATTTTGGTTCCAAAATTGTGCTGATGTAAAGTAAACATGTGGGAAATGTTACTTATCAAGTTTTTTGTGTGCCGTATCTCTGTGATTTAAGGGCATAAAAATTCAAAGTTGGAAAATTGCGAAATTTTCAAAATTTTTGCCAAATTTCCATTTTTTTCACAAATAAACGCAAGTTATTTGAATGAAATTTTACCACTAACATGAAGTACAATATGTCACGAGAAAACAATGTGAGAATCACCGGGATCAATGGAAGCGTTCCAGAGTTATGACCTCATAAAGGTACAGTGGTCAGAATTGTAAAAATTGGCCCGGTCATGAACGTGCAAACCACCCTTGGGGGTGAAGGGGTTAATATCTGCCCTCACTCACTGGCTTTCCCTCTCTGGCGGAAAAAATTGCTCGGGAGCCCACGCAATTTTTTTTCCACGATTATAGCCTTAAATTTAACCCCTAGAATTCCATATTTTTCCTAACACAAACTACTAAATTGTTTAAACACTGACATATATAAATCGTCTTGATATGACATGGTTTACTATATGTAAACCACGTGTCATATCGTGTCAGGTTCGGGGCTGATCTTACAAAAGCTGGCAATTGATTTTGCGGCTATTATGCTATGTAGAACTCTATGAACACACACACATATATATATATATATATATATATATATATATATATATATATATATATATATATATATATACACACACACACACACACACACAGTGGGGCAAAAAAGTATTTAGTCAGTCGGCAATAGTGCAAGTTCCACCACGTAAAAAGATGGGAGGCGTCTGTAATTTACATCATAGGTAGACCTCAACTATGGGAGACAAACAGAGAAAAAAAAATCCAGAAAATCACATTGTCTGTTTTTTTTTCATTTTATTTGCATATTATGGTGGAAAATAAGTATTTGGTCAGAAACAAGCAATCAAGATTTCTGGCTCTCACAGACCTGTAACAACTTCTTTAAGAGTCTCCTCTTTCCTCCACTCATTACCTGTAGTAATGGCACCTGTTTAAACTTGTTATCAGTATAAAAAGACACCTGTGCACACCCTCAAACAGTCTGACTCCAAATTCCACTATGGTGAAGACCAAAGAGCTGTCAAAGGACACCAGAAACAAAATTGTAGCCCTGCACCAGGCTGGGAAGACTGAATCTGCAATAGCCAACCAGCTTGGAGTGAAGAAATCAACTGTGGGAGCAATAATTAGAAAATGGAAGACATACAAGACCACTGATAATCTCCCTCGATCTGGTGCTCCACGCAAAATCCCACCCCGTGGGGTCAGAATGATCACAAGAACGGTGAGCAAAAATCCCAGAACCACGCGGGGGGACCTAGTGAATGAACTGCAGAGAGCTGGGACCAATGTAACAAGGCCTACCATAAGTAACACTACGCCACCATGGACTCAGATCCTGCAGTGCCAGACGTGTCCCACTGCTTAAGCCTGTACATGTCCGGGCCCGTCTGAAGTTTGCTAGAGAGCATTTGGATGATCCAGAGGAGTTTTGGGAGAATGTCCTATGGTCTGATGAAACCAAACTGGAACTGTTTGGTAGAAACACAACTTGTCGTGTTTGGAGGAAAAAGAATACTGAGTTGCATCCATCAAACACCATACCTACTGTAAAGCATGGTGGTGGAAACATCATGCTTTGGGGCTGTTTCTCTGCAAAGGGGCCAGGACGACTGATCCGGGTACATGAAAGAATGAATGGGGCCCATGTATCGTGAGATTTTGAGTGCAAACCTCCTTCCATCAGCAAGGGCATTGAATATGAAACGTGGCTGGGTCTTTCAACATGACAATGATCCAAAGCACACCGCCAGGGCAACGAAGGAGTGGCTTCGTAAGAAGCATTTCAAGGTCCTGGAGTGGCCTAGCCAGTCTCCAGATCTCAACCCTATAGAAAACCTTTGGAGGGAGTTGAAAGTCCGTGTTGCCAAGCGAAAAGCCAAAAACATCACTGCTCTAGAGGAGATCTGCATGGAGGAATGGGCCAACATACCAACAACAGTGTGTGGCAACCTTGTGAAGGCTTACAGAAAACGTTTGACCTCTGTCATTGCCAACAAAGGATATATCACAAAGTATTGAGATGAAATTTTGTTTCTGACCAAATACTTATTTTCCACCATAATATGCAAATAAAATGAAAAAAAAAACAGACTTTGATTTTCTGGATTTTTTTTTCTCAGTTTGTCTCCCATAGTTGAGGTCTACCTATGATGTAAATTACAGACGCCTCTCATCTTTTTAAGTGGTGGAACTTGCACTATTGCTGACTGACTAAATACTTTTTTGCGTGTGTGTGTGTGTGTGTGTGTGTGTGTGTGTGTGTGTATATATATATATATACATATACACACACTCGATTCTAACATATCAGTGTGACTTTACTGTACAGCACACTGAATTGACGGCTTTTATAAAACGGATCTGACGAATAACGGAAGAAACTGTTGGAAAAAATGATGCGACGGATCCGTTTTTTCGCCAGATCCGCTAGCCAACGGATTGTGACTGATGGCAAAAAACTGGTGTGAATGTACCCTTACTGGGTAATCTGAACCCGCAGTTCCTGGCTGTGCATCATGTTTGCAGCAGATTATAACAGCCAACAAGTTCTGTCCTAAAGACTCTAGGAGCTTGTTAAGAAGTGGCTCAATAATTCTGAGACAGCAGTGGTCATTAAAACAGGCATTTTTTTCCCCAATTTGAAGATACCACTTGTTACATTAGTAGGGTTAAGTTATTAAAATTGTTCTCATATCATTGGGTTATTGCAAACAGCACTCTGTAAATTTCGCTAATAAATATGGCGTCAGGGTCGACTAACGTCAATTGCAACTGTAAAGTTTACATTGTGGCAAGAAATCGTCGGCTGAGATTACATCTCCCTTTGACCTAGGGGAATTAAACCTCGCTCTCTTTCAGGCTATGAAAGGAAGGAAGGAGAAACACTCACAACAGAGTACACAGAAGGAATGGACAGCAAGTATGTCACACACTGGTAACACCCCCTTCAAAAGGGAATCTGTCACCTCCCGTGAGCTGTGACACGCAGTAGAGGCTCCAGAATCCCCGCACATGCACCCTGCACTCGCACGACAGTCTGTGCCTCTTCCTTCTCTCTACGGTCAGTGTATTCAGAGTTTTGTGCGCCATAGAGAGAAGAGGTACAGATTGTCGAGGAAGTGCAGGATGCATGCGCAGGATTCAAGCACCACAACTGCACATCACAGGTCAGTGATGATAATATAATGCTGAGCTGAGGCAGCTATTTTTTCCAGGCACTGCATGCCCGGATCCTGGAAATCACTAGCATAATGAAATAAGCCTATTTCTCCACATCTAGACAGCAACTATGAGGCTTACAGGTAAGACTAGATCATCTGTATGTCCATAGTAATAGCTGAAAAGTGCCCCAGGAGGTGACGGATTCCCTTTAATGTAAAATAAGCTCTGGAGGCAGATCCTCAAAAAGATCCATATCCGGCTAATAGATCTTAACAGCTCATTTAACATGTTAGGGCAAGTTAGGATAGGATATGGGTTGAACTAGATGGACTTAAAGTCTCCCTTCAACCTTAATAACTATGTTACTATGTATTTACAAATTAAGAAAAACGTGGATTTCTCTGGACTAAGACATTGGATCGCAGATATCAAAGTATCACTTTATGCAACTTTTTATAACCTTCATACCAAGAAACAATTTCAAAGCAAATCAGAGAAACCATTTACGGCTTCTCACATTTCAATTAATCTATTTAGTATCCACATGGAGGTCTCGGCAGAGAAACCACTGCAAAATACAGTTGGGGAGAGGGAGAGGCAGTAATCCAGTAGAATCACAGGAGACGTGGTAAGTAATAGTGGTGAAGAATGGTGAGAACTCTACACAGAGCTGCCCTCAGATGGGTCATTACAAAATACTGAATTTCAGAGCTATTCAACAAGCACCACAATAGCAGCTAGTAATGGGTGACTTCAACATCCCCACTGATACCCTTCAGTCAGCAGCCTCCAAACTCCTGTCCCTTACTTCATCCTTTGGACTTACTCAGTGGTCCTCCTCAGCCACCCACACAGATGCACACATTAGACCTGGTCTTCACCCGTCTCTGCTCTCTTTCCAACTTCACCAACTCCCCTCTCCCTCTATCTGACCATCATCTACTCACTTTCTCATCCCTGTCCTCCTCACCTGGCACCTATGTCCAGCAACACGCACACCCCCGCAGAAACCTTGCACACCTAGACACCCACGCGCTCTCTGACTCTATTCCACCACTGGCATCCATATCCTCACTCCATGATACAGACAGTGCCACTGCCTTCTACAATGCCACTCTCGAATCAGCTATTGACACAGTTGCCCTTCTCGTTCATGGCAGAATGCGACATATCAACAGACAACCCTGGCACAATACCACCACTAAAAAGCTCCGGCAAGTGTCCAGGATTGCAGAGCGGCGCTGGAAGAAAACAAATTCGCAAGACGACTTCACCACATTCAAACAGGCAACACTCGATTACAAATCTGCCCTCACCTCTGCTAAACAGGCCTACTTCACAACCCTCGTATCTTCCCTATCTTACAACCTCAAACAGTTATTCAAAACTTTTAACTCCCTCCTCCGCCCACCACTGCCTCCTCCAACCTCCCTCATCTCTGCCGAGGACTTTGCCACACACTTCAAAAACAAGATTAACCAAACAAGGCAAGTCTTCACTCAATCCCCACAACCGCTTTGTATACCAGACCAATGCCCAAACCCCATAACCTCACTCTCCAACATCACTGAAGGGGAGCTTAATCGCCTCTTCTCCAAATCGCACCTCACAACCTGTGCACTTGACCCCATCCCATCACCTCACTTATCCCATCCCTAACCCACCTCTTCAACCTATCACTAACGTCCAGTACCTTCCCTTCTGCTTTCAAGCATGCCACAATCACGCCTATCCTTAAAAAGCCAACCCTCGACCCAACCAATATGTCCAGCTATTGCCCAATATCATTGCTTTAATTCGCTTCCAAACTCCTGGAACAGCATGTCCACGCTGAACTTTCCTCCCACCTATCATCTAACTTGCTCTTTGACAATCTACAATCTGGTTTCTGCCCCCATCACTCCACTGAGACAGCCCTGACTAAAATTACTAACGATCTACTTACAGCCAAATCAAATGGACAATACTCTATACTCCTGCTTCTAGACCTGTCCGCTGCATTTGACACAGTTGACCACTCACTGCCTCCTACTACAGATCCTCTCCTCCTTCGGCATCAAGGGCCTTGCCCTATCCGGGATCTCCTCATACCTTTCCAACCGCACATTCAGCGTCTCCCACTCCCACACCACCTCCTCATCCCACCCTCTCTCTGTTGGAGTCCCCCAAGGCTCTGTTTTAGGACCCCTACTCTTCTCAATCTATACACTTGGTCTGGGGCAACTCAAAGTCCCACGGATTCCACTACCACCTTTATGCTGATGACACTCAGATCTACCTCTCTGGCCCAGACGTCACCTCTCTGCTGTCCAGGATCCCAGAGTGTCTATCAGCCATATCCTGCTCCTTCTCCTCTTGCTTCCTCAAACTCAATGTAGACAAATCTGAACTCATCATCTTCCCGTCATCTCACAGATCTTCTTTACCCAACCTAGCTATAACAATTAATGACATCACACTTTCCCCAGTACCAGAAGTCCGCTGCCTCGGAGTAACCTTTGACTCTGCCCTGTCCTTCAAACCGCACATCCAAGCTCTTTCAACCTCCTGTCGCCTCCAGCTCAAAAATATTTCCAGAATCCGTCCTTTCCTCAACCCTCAATCTACTAAAATGCTTGTGCATGCCCTCATCATCTCCTGCCTTGACTACTGCAACATCCTTTTCTGTGGTCTCCCTGCTAACACCCTCGCACCTCTCCAGTCCATCCTTAACTCTGCCTCCCGACTAATTCATCTCTCTCCTCGCTACTTCTCCACTTCTCCCCTCTGCAAATCTCTTCACTGGCTCCCATTCCCTCAGCGTATCCAGTTCAAATGACTAATTCTGACCTACAAGGCCATCTATAACCTGTCTCCCCCATATGTCTCTGAACTAATCTCCCGCTACCTTCCCTCACGTAATCTCCGGTCCTCCCAAGACCTCCTTCTCTCCTCCACACTTATTCGCTCCTCACCCAACCACCTCCAAGACTTCTCCCGAATAGCCCCTATTCTCTGGAATTCTTTGCCCCAACAAGTCTAACTATCAACCACATTTGGATCCTTCAGACAGAACCTGAAAACCCACCTCTTCAAGAAAGCCTACAGCCTGCAATGACCCCGCTACCTCCTTCTCTCTCACCACTACCGGTGATATCACCTCTACCGGTGATATCACCTCAACCAACACCGGAACTGCTGCAACCCACCAACCTACTGTCTCCTTCCCCACCATCCTGTAGCATGTGAGCCCGAAAGGGCAGGGTCCTCTCTCCACTCTGTATCAGTCTGTCATTGTTAGTTTGTTTACCGTAAGTGTTATCTGTAATTTGTATGTAACCCCTTCTCATGTACAGCACCATGGAATCAATGGTGCTATATAAATAAATAATACAATTAAAATTATACACCATCAACTTGTCACAAAAATAGCAGAGTAAAGCCGAAGGAATCCAAAGGGGAGCAGCATTAACCCATCATTCTGCTAAGGTCACAAACCCCCACCAGTAACATGTCTGGAATGTCAGAAGGGAGTTATAAGAGGGACAACTGGGAAGAAGTTTGAGGGATTACTTCTACAGAATTATGTCACAGCATGGAACTCATGTGGCACGCCATGTTTATTTCATAAGTTATTTGTGAGGTAAATTACTGGTGTGATTTTATGAATGTGATGAGAGTCATCATTGGGAAATAACTCTAGGTTAGATAATGTGAATATAATCCAGTGCACCCAATGAGATGACTGCTGGGTGTTGGGGAGGCAAATGTGTTAACATTCAGCAGAGTTCTTTCTATGGCTCCAGCAATCTAGACTAACTCATTTTGTAGTTACATTGTACTGGGTTTAGGAGACAAAAAAAACCAAGGCACCACCAAAGGTCGTCATGGTGAGGCAATGATCAATGTCAGAAAGCCTCTGTAGGAAGGGGCCCAGATTCAGACATGGTCTAAGTTTGATTAAATAAACACTCCCATCAAAGTTTTTGCCCTATAAATATATTACAATCATATTATACAGCACTGTGTAGTTACAATTGCTTATTTCACCTTTCTACCCAGCTAAGGCTGTGTTCACACGTTGAATATTTTTTTGCGTTTTCGCTTTTTTTTGCTGCGGAATCGCCGCGAAAATGCAAAAAACCCGCATTCCATGCAATCCTATAGGATTCCGCAATGCTGTTCTAATGCTGCCCATTCTTTTTGCGGAATCACGACGACTCCGTACCCATAGGAATGCATTGATCCACTTACTTTCCGCACGTGGCTATGCCCACCATGTCCAAAGCAAGCGGATCATGTGCGGATGGTACCCAGGGCTTGGAGGAGAGGAGACTGTCCACCAGGCCCTGGGTACCATAATCATGAAAAAAATAGAATAAAAATAAAAAATAGTGATATACTCACCCTCCGGCGGCCCCCGGAGTCCTTTCCGCCTCTCACCACGCTCCCGGCATCTTCCGGTCCCAGTAATGCTTTGCGTGAATGACAGCGATGACGTCGCACTCTCGCGAGAGTGACATAATCTCAGGTCCTTCGCGCAAAGTATTACTGGGACCGGAAGATGCCGGGAGTGCCGCAGAGCAGATCGGAAGGTGAGAATATATCAATTTTTTTTTTTTTTAATTTTTTTTTATTATTTTAACATCCTACCTATCACATTCCAAGCAATGCTAATCGCTTGGAATGCGCAAGCATTCCGCAAGCGAAAAACGCTTGCAGAACGCTTGTTTTCCCGCGGGAAAAACGCATGCGGATTCGCATGCGTTTTAACCGCGGTGGGAGTGCGGAAATTTCTGTAACATTTCTGCAAAGTGGGTACAAGCCTTATTCTCTTTTCTCTGCTCTATGTAGAAACAGGAAGTATATTGTCCCTACAATTATCATTCCCCTCTTCAACTCCTGACCCAGCTGCTCCCTACTCCCCTGCCGGGGAGTGACTGATGAGTCGTACACTGAAAACTGACCTCCTGTTTCTACAAAGAGCTTAGAGGGATTCAGCTAGTCCATTTTTAACCATGTGATGTTATAGATGCAAAATGAGGGCAAAATGAGCAATTGTAAGTACAGAAAGCTATATAATAGGTTTATTAAATACCAAAAATTCCTTTAACTATCAATCAAGGACAAATATAAGTCCAATAACTCAATCATATTAAACACCAAATAACCATGTTATACCCAATTCCATATGGAAGGAAAACAAGGTTCAAATGAGTATTCTTGGAAAAACATGCAAGTTTTTATTGGATACAAATACACAAAAAATGTGGAGTACTCTACCAAAACAGGCTTAATACATGGGGGATTTAATCACAGACAATAATTATTCTATACCATGTTATAAAAACCAGTCATTAGAACATTGAGCAATCATAACCAATTCATTACTAAAACAGGAGGCGTGACAAAGTCATATCGAAACGTGCGTAGGGGCGCCAGGCTTGGGGACACAGTTCACTTTCATACCAGTAAGTTGATGGACGGCAGTTTGTTATGCTACATAATTATGCATTAGGATGTGATGTATTTGTTTTTGCACCTCACGACTATTTTCGTTTAGTACAGCCTACAAGCACTTTATCTAGTGAATACTGCATTGGGCGGTCATCTCTATATATAAAACTGTATGTATGTATGTATGTATGTATGTATGTATGTATGTATGTATGTATGACCAACCAATCACTAAGCATCTTTCATTTCACAGGAGCTGTTCAAAAGAAGCTGAGCTGTGATTGGTTGCTATGAGCAACAGTTTTCCTTGCAACCAATCACTAAGCATCTCATTTCAACAGAGCTGGATAAAAGAAGCTGAGCTGTGATTGGTTGCTATGAGCAAGCTTTCCCACTTGACAACACCTCAGCAGACACTTACATGGTGGGAGAAATCTAGCATCCCCAGAAACATAAGCTCCCAGCCATTGTCTGCCCCCCAGAAAGGAGCACAAAGCACATGACAGAAATGAACCCCCCTCCCGTGCCTATATACACAGGCACATCTTCCCTCTTAAAGTGATCTCCAGTATGGAAGTCAGGGCAAATCCATCCAGCGCTTTGGTTTTGACCCCAGGCCTCTCTTAAAGGGATCTCCTGTATGGAAGTTAGGACCGTTTCACTCAGCTCTGTGGTTCTGACCCCAGGGTCTCTTAAAGGGATCATTGATCTCCTCTCTCATCTCTGTCTATCGCCCTACACGTGCCCTCCGTTCTACAAACGACCTAAGACTAACATCCCCCGTAATCCGAACCTCGCACCTCCGTCTCCAAGACTTCTCTCGTGCTGCTCCAGCTCTCTGGAATGCGCTTCCCCAGACGATCAGACTGATACCTAGCCCTGACCTATTCAAGCGCGCTTTGAAAACCCATCTCTTCAAAGAAGCCTATCACATCAACTACTCAGCAAGCTAACTTTGCCCTGTTCCCTCCTTCCAAATATTATTCTGAATCTGCACCCTACTATTCATCTGTCTCCACACCCTTCATGCACACGATAACTGCACTTGATACTTGTCTATTGCACTTAAACACACGGGCTGATGACCGGATCATGCAGCTTTATATGAAAATCCCTATTATAATTGCCAGACCTGAATTAACAAGCATTTCTCACCTACTGTGTCCCCCCATTTCCTTGTAGATTGTAAGCTTGCGAGCAGGGACCTCACTCCTAATGTCATTGTTTGAATTGTCTTAACTTGTATTGAATTTATTGTCTGTACATGTCCCCGCTTAATTGTAAAGTGCTGCGGAATATGTTGGCGCTATATAAATAAAAATTATTATTATTATTATTATATGCAAGTTAGGGCAAATCCACTCAGCATTTTGGTACTGACCTCAGACCTTTCTTAAAGGGATGTCCGGTATGGAAGGCAGGGCAAATCCATCCAGCGCTTTGGTTCTAACCCCATGCTTCTCTTAAACGGATCCCTGGTATGGAAGTCAGGGCAACTGCCTTCAAATGCTCTGGTACTGACCCAAGGCTCTCTAAGGCTGTGTGCCGATGTTGCGTTTTTTTAAGCGTTTCTGCAGCGTTTGTGCCGGCTCAGACGCTGCAGAAACGCTTAAAAGCTTTAAATTAAATTGCATGCGTTTTTGGCTTTTTGTGCCAATGCATGCGTTTTTAAACGCTCAGGAATCGCTTAGCAGCTAAAAACGCAGCATGCTCATTAATTTCCAAACTGCTGAGCATTTTTAGCCTTCTCCAAAGTTCCCAGAAAACGCGCGTCAAAAAACGCATCAAAAACTCGCGTCTTTTGTGCAAAAAAATGTGCAGGAAACATGCGGAAAAAAGACGCACGTTTTCTGGGAAGGGAATCAGTTTCCTGAGTGTTTAAAAACGCTAACGTGGGCACATAGCCTTAAAGGGATCTCCTATACAGAAGTTAGGGCAAATCCCTCAGCACTGATTCTGACACAAGGCCCCTCTTAAAGGGATCCCCAGTATGGAAGTGAGGACAAATCCACTCTGCACTTTGGTACTTGCCTCTCTTAAAGGGATACCCGGTATGGAAGTCAGGGCAATTGCCTTCAAATGCTCTGGTTCTGATCACAGGCTTTCTTAAAGGGATCTCCGGTATGGAAGTTAGGGTAAATCCCTCAGCGCTCTGAATCTCACCCCAGGCTTCTATAAAAGTGATCATTGGCATGGAAGTCAGGGCAAATCGACTCAGCGCTCTGGTTCTGATGCCAGGCCTCTCTTAAAGGGATCCCCGGTATGGAAGTTAGGACCGTTCCACTCAGCGCTCTGGTTCTGACCCCTCGCTGACAGGATGATGCTGGATATTAGGAGGAGTAGTCCGGTGGCTCTGGCTGACTGGATGATGCGGGATATTAGGGATAGTAGTCCGGTATACATATTATATATATTTTCTTTTCATTATAATTTGTTATAACTAACCATAGTTAGTTACTATGCCCGGGCAGCGCCGGGCTCTTCAGCTAGTTGATTAATATATAGCACATTATATAAAATGCACTTATTGCACTTTATGATTGGCATTTTTTCTGGGCACTTTATATTACCCTAATTGTATTACTCTATATGAGAACAATGGGGTGTAAATTGCTTTAGTAATACACTTGTATCCAATAAAAATTTACATGTTTTTCCAAGAATACTCATTTGAACCTTGTTTTCCTTCCATATGGAATTGGCTATAACATGGTTATTTGATGTATAATAGGTTTATTGCAATATACTAGGATACAAATTTTGATGCAAGTTCTTCTTTAACTAGATCAGTTATGTTGGAGTAGTTGTACACTGCTGTTGCACAGTAGAAATCATTGTCACATTGCATGAGATGCAAATTGTTCATATTCCTTTTCTAATATTTCTTGGAACATATTTTAGAGCTTCAGTATCTTTGCTTTACAACATCACAGAAACCCTGATCATACTCAGAATTACTGTACAACTCTGCACAACTCTGACTTGAAGTAACAAGCAGAAATGTAAAGACGCTACTGTAGAGATGAAAATCAGCGTCTCCCTCGGTAACTATGCTCACACAGAGTTTTTCCAATATGGATTTTGAAACGGATTTATGTACTCTGAAGTAAATGTTAAAGATCTGCTTTAAAATCTATAAGAACTAAAGCCCTCTCTGAATATACCCCAAGAGGTGCTGTCACGTCACGCAGTGATTATGGTACTATGGGTGCTAACAAGGTCCCTAGAACTAGGAACGCCCCTATCCCTGTCCACCAGATTACTCCTGAAGGAGGAGACGCCAGATTCCCGTGCCTTGCTATGCTCCTACATCAACCCTTATCTGTCCCCTCCCCCAACCAGTGTAGTGGGAAGCAGCAGTGTATAGGAACACACTAATCAGAAACAGAAGACTGAAAGGGATAAATGAAAAACACCAACCATACAAAATACACTCACCAAACATCAGAGTAGGACAAAGAGGAGTTAAAAGGAAGGAGAAACTAAATAGGAGATGAGGATATGCACACAAACGCCAAGCAACAATCTCTTGAACAACTCTCTAAACACCAATTCCAACTACAAACTACACCTCCAACTCCAAAACCAGGCAGCAAGTAAGGCAACTAATACTGGCAATCCCTAAGTGCCAGAGGCGAGTGGTCAACATTGAACAGCTGAGATAATCCAGGTAGGAAAGGATCAGTACTTCTAACCAGTGCAGGAGTGCGCAAAACCAGACATTGAGGCCTTCTGGAACCTCTCTGTAGCGTTATCCCCATGAAAGATACCATATAACTTCAGTCACACAATAATAGATGCTAATTTAGTTGAGGTGAGAATTGGGGTTCCTGTGCAATATTGTTAGCCAAATTTATGTTTCGCAATTAAGAAGGTGCTAAAAATGCTTAATGTACAGTTTAAGGGCCCTTTCACATTGCGTTCTAACTCACGCTTAGTTGTCCCATCTGGGATTACAGCAGAGCCCCTGGGTCTAGATGTCCACCTTCAGCAGGCGTATACATCCGAAAATGAGGCACAAAAGAGCACACAACGACTCTGTAGGCACCACTATAGTAAATGGCCCTGTTGGCGCATACGCCCGAATCCAGTTTTGCAGAGGGGGTCGGATATGAGACCCGACGGGACCACTGAACATGGGACAAAGCTCAATGTGAAGACACATTAAGAATAAACTAGTACCAATGCTATATTGTAATTCCTTTACACTGGTCATTTTCCATTTTTAACGTTTCCTTTTTTCCTCCCATTCTTCACAGAGCCATAAGTCTTATCTTTCTGTCCACATAAACATAAGAAGGCTTGTATTTTGTGGGATGAGCTGTACTTTTGAATTGCACCATTCACTTTACCACATAGTGTACTGGAAAATGGGGAAAAAAAAACTCCAAGTGCTGTGAAATTGAATTAAAAAAGCAATTCTGACAGTTTTGAGGAATTGTTTTTACGGTGTAAATTTTGTGGTAAAATAGGATTCTCCACATCAACACAATTACAACGATAACCAAAGAGTCAAGTTTTTAAATTTATTTTAGTAGTGAAAAAAAATGAGAAGTTGACAAAAAATTTGGGATTGTGTTATTTTCCAAGACCCATAACATTTTTATTTTTCGGCTGATGAAGCAGTGTATAGCATATTTTTGCAGGGCAAGATGTTGTGTTTATTAGTACCATCTTGTGATAGATGTGACTTTTTGATCACTTGTTACAGCATTTTTTGTGGAATTGTGATGACCAAATAAACTTAATTTTAGCATTCTCTATTCTTTTTCCCCGTTTACAGTATTTACTGATGAGATGAATTGTTTTTATGATTTCATGGATAGGACTTTTCTAAAAAAAAAAAAAAAGCTGTGATACCACTTACAGCTATTTTTTTAATATTTATTTTTCAATTGAGAAAAAGGGTAGTGGTGTGAACTTTTTTTGGAGAAGGGTTTTTTTTTTTTTTATACCTTTCACTGTTCTTGTTGACCACCCCTTGGTGGACTTGTAGATGCAATCTTTCCATCGCTTGTGCTCTACACAGTGATGTCATAGCAGATGACCCGAGAAAATTAAATTGCGTGCATGTTGGTGTGCGTCAAGTGGTTCTCTCAGAGACTGACAATGGCATTTAAGTTAACAATCGTGGATGGAGCACTGCTCCATCCGCAACAGTTAGCAATAGGTCGTGCCTGTAATACACAACCATCACCTGCCAGGTAAGGGGCAGGCTTGCTGCTGCTTCTGACATGCGTCGTACATGTGTAGCACACCCAATCCCGACATGCGTAGTACATGTCCGGCGGATGTCATGAAGGGGTTAAATCAATAAACAAAATGCATAGTAAATAAACAAATGAGAAATCTAAATTAAATAAAAAAAGTATATATGTTCGCAGTTTACCTTCAAAACAGCATCAGTTTCTCTCAGTCACTTTTGCACAGTTTATATGAAACAACTTTGATGGAGGTTTTTCCAAACATCTTGAAGAATTAACCACAGATCTTCTGTGTTTGAGGCTTGTGAAAATCCTTCTAAGGCTATGTGCACACGTAGTTGGAAGTGCTGCAGATTTTTCGGTACGGATTTTGAAAAATCTGCAGGTCAAAATACCTGCGGTTTACCTGCAGATTAGCCTGTGGTTTCACACCTCTACAATGGAGATGTGAAACCGCAGCAGAATCCGCACAAAGAATTGACATGCTGCGGATTATAACCCGCGGAAAAATCCGCAGCATGTGCACAGCGTTTTTGGTATTACCATTGAAAACAATGGTACTGTACAATGCAGCAGAAAGTGCTGCGGACCCACAGAGCCTGAAACGCTGCGGATCCACAACGTGTGCACATAGCCTAAAACAATATGTAATCCCACACAGATTGGATGATGTTGAGATTAGGGCTTCTTGGGGTCGCACCATCAATTCTAGATCTCCTTTACACAGAAGATTTTTCCAGACATTCAAAGAGAAACTGAATCTTCTGTTGTACTAAAAGTTGCAAGTTCTTATCCAGAGTTCAAGACAATTCCATAATAACAGGGTCTGTACCACAGGACTGGCGTATAGCAAATGTGGTGCCAATATTCAAAAAGGGGACAAAAACTGAACTTGGAAATAATAGGCCAGTAAGTTTAACCTCAACTGTGGGTAAAATCCTGGAGGATTTTCTAAGAGATACTATACTGGAGTATCTGGAGAAGAATAACCTTATGACCCAATATCAACATGGGTTTACAAGGGACCGTTCCTGTCAGACTAATCTGATAAGCTTTTATGAAGAGGTAAGTTCCGGACTGGACCAAGGGAATGCAGTTGACGTGGTGTACATGGACTTTTCAAAAGCTTTTCATATGGTGCCACACAAAACGTTGATACATAAAATGAGAACAATGGGGATAGGGGAAAATATGTGTAGGTGGGTTAAGAGCTGGCTCAGGGATAGGAAACAAAAGGTGGTTATTAATGGAGCACACTCGGACTGAGTCACGGTTAGCAGTGGGGTACCACAGGGGTCAGTTTTGGGAACGCTTCTTTTTAACATATTTATTAATGACGTTGTAGGGGGCAGAGAGAGTAGAATTTCAATATTTGCAGATGACACTAAACTCTGCAGGTAATCAATACAGAGGAGGACAATTTTATATTACAGGAGGATTTACAGTGGGGAAAAAAAGTATTTAGTCAGTCAGCAATAGTGCAAGTTCCACCACTTAAAAAGATGAGAGGCGTCTGTAATTTACATCATAGGTAGACCTCAACTATGGGAGACAAACTGAGAAAAAAAAAATCCAGAAAATCACATTGTCAGTTTTTTTTTCATTTTATTTGCATATTATGGTGGAAAATAAGTATTTGGTCAGAAACAAGCAATCAAGATTTCTGGCTCTCACATACCTGTAACTTCTTCTTTAAGAGTCTCCTCTTTCCTCCACTCATTACCTGTAGTAATGGCACCTGTTTAAACTTGTTATCAATAGCAATAGCCAACCAGCTTGGAGTGAAGAAATCAACTGTGGGAGCAATAATTAGAAAATGGAAGACATACAAGACCACTGATAATCTCCCTCGATCTGGTGCTCCACGCAAAATCCCACCCCGTGGGGTCAGAATGATCACAAGAACGGTGAGCAAAAATCCCAGAACCACGCGGGGGGACCTAGTGAATGAACTGCAGAGAGCTGGGACCAATGTAACAAGGCCTACCATAAGTAACACACTACGCCACCATGGACTCAGATCCTGCAGTGCCAGACGTGTCCCACTGCTTAAGCCTGTACATGTCCGGGCCCGTCTGAAGTTTGCTAGAGAGCATTTGGATGATCCAGATGAGTTTTGGGAGAATGTCCTATGGTCTGATGAAACCAAACTGGAACTGTTTGGTAGAAACACAACTTGTCGTGTTTGGAGGAAAAAGAATACTGAGTTGCATCCATCAAACACCATACCTACTGTAAAGCATGGTGGTGGAAACATCATGCTTTGGGGCTGTTTCTCTGCAAAGGGGCCAGGACGACTGATCCGGGTACATGAAAGAATGAATGGGGCCATGTATCGTGAGATTTTGAGTGCAAACCTCCTTCCATCAGCAAGGGCATTGAAGATGAAACGTGGCTGGGTCTTTCAACATGACAATGATCCAAAGCACACCGCCAGGGCAACGAAGGAGTGGCTTCGTAAGAAGCATTTCAAGGTCCTGGAGTGGCCTAGCCAGTCTCCAGATCTCAACCCTATAGAAAACCTTTGGAGGGAGTTGAAAGTCCGTGTTGCCAAGCGAAAAGCCAAAAACATCACTGCTCTAGAGGAGATCTGCATGGAGGAATGGGCCAACATACCAACAACAGTGTGTGGCAACCTTGTGAAGACTTACAGAAAACGTTTGACCTCTGTCATTGCCAACAAAGGATATATCACAAAGTATTGAGATGAAATTTTGTTTCTGACCAAATACTTATTTTCCACCATAATATGCAAAAAAAATGAAAAAAAACCAGACAATGATTTTCTGGATTTTTTTTTCTCAGTTTGTCTCCCATAGTTGAGGTCTACCTATGATGTAAATTACAGACGCCTCTCATCTTTTTAAGTGGTGGAACTTGCACTATTGCTGACTGACTAAATACTTTTTTTTCCCCACTGTATGTAAACTAGAAGCTTGGGCTGATAAATGGCAAATGAGCTTTAATGGGGATAAATGTAAGGTCATGCACTTGGGTAGAACGAATAAGATGTATAATTCTGTGCTTAATTGTAAAACACTGGGCAAAACTGTCACTGAAAAAGACCTGGGTGTATGGGTTGACAACAAACTCACATTTAGTGGCCAGTATCAGGCAGCTGCTGCAAAGGCAAATAAAATAATGGGATGCATTAAAAGAGGCATAGATGCTCATGAGGAGAGCATAATTTTACCTCTATATAAGTCACTAGTGAGACCACACTTGGAATACTGTGTACAGTTCTGGTCTCCGGTGTACAAGAAAGACATAGCTGAACTGGAGCGGGTGCAGAGAAGAGTGATCAAGGTTATTAGGGAACTAGGGGGTCTGCAATACCAAGACAGGTTATTACACTTGGGGTTAGTTTGGAGAATCGAAGGCTTAGGGGTGATCTTATTACAATGTATAAATATATGCGGGGACAATACCAAGACCTTTCTAATGATCTTTTTACTCTTAGACCTGTGACGGGGACAAGGGGGCATCCTCTACGTCTGGAGGAAAGAAGGTTTAAGTATACTCACATACGCGGATTCTTTACTGTAAGAGCAGTGAGACTATGGATCTCTCTGCCATATGATGTTGTAATGAGTGATTCCCTACTAAAATTTAAGAAGGGACTGGATGCCTTTCTTGAAAAGTATAATATTACAGGGTATATAAACTAGTTTCCTTAATATTGCGTTGATCCAGGGAGCTAGTCTGATTGCCGTATGTGGAGTCGGGAAGGAATTTTTTTTCCCCAATGTGAAGCTTACTGTTTGCCACATGAGGTTTTTTTTGCCTTCCTCTGGATCAACATGTTAAGGCAAGTTAGGATAGGATATGGGTTGAACTAGATGGACTTAAAGTCTCCCTTCAACCTTAATAACTATGTTACCTCTCCGATCATAGATGAATCAATCAGCAAAGATAATTTGATGGATCTCATCCTGTCAAATAGACCAGATACAGTTCCAGAACTACAGGTTTGTGAGCATTTGGGATGCTGCGACCATAATATGGTAAGTTTCAATGTTATATTCACTAAAACATTTTAAATGGGAAATGCAAATACCTGGAACTTTAGGAAAGCAGATTTCAACAATTTCAGGGAAGAGCTTAATCGTGTAGACTGGGACCATGTCATGGTAACTGCGCATAGGGAACATAAATGGGGCATGTTTAGCCTCTTCCCGACCTTGGACGTATCCCATACGTCGTGAAAGGGAAGGAATTTCTGACCTAGAACATTATCGCTGGGACCTATCGAGTGGGAACTATTTGTTTTGTTACAAAGAATCCAAATCCACACCTAGGTATCAAGACGGCACACAACGGACTCCAGAAGAAGCTTGAACTACTTTTTCAAGAGCGTTTTTGTGGAACATTATAGTACGGGACAGTTGTTCAAATTCAATAGACTTTGTTCACGACTAATTAGCCGTCACAGATTACTAACTTTTGGGGTATTTTCAGTATAATTGAGGGAGGACTATTCCTCCAAGTTCATTGAGGTTACATCGGGACGGGAGAGGGATATTTGGTTGGGAAATAAGAGTAATTGTTCGTAAGATTTGCATTGTGCCTCAAAAGTAGTTTTTGACCAAATACGGGAAATCGGTGTACTCATCAGAAATTGAACATTTGGGTTCCATTTTCTCCTGCAATCCATGTGAAAATTAAAAAAATTGGAGCTAAAAACATATTTCTGGAAAAAATAAATGTGCTCACAACACATCTATAAAAATTCTTTGTGAGGTGTAGTTTACAAAATGGGGTCATTTATGGTGGGTTTCCACTGCGCACATAAGGGGCTCTCCAAACGCGACATGGCGTCCGCTAATGACTCCAGACAATCTTGCGTTCAAACAGTCAAACGGTGCTCCTTCCCTTCCAAGCCAACCCTGCGCTCAAACAGTAGTTTTCCTCCACATATGGGGTATTGTTGTATTCAGGAGAAATTTCACAACAAATTTTGGGGTGCTTTTTCTCCTGCTAGCCTCATGAAAATGCAAATTTTGGGGTTAAATTAACATTTTTATAGGAAAAAGTTAAAATTTTCATTTTTTCTTTCCATATTGCTTTAGTTCCTGTGAAGCACCTGAAGGGTTAATAAATTTGAGAGGTGCAGTTTTTATAATGGTGTCACTTTTGGTTATTTTCTGTCACATAGGCCCTTTGAGGTCACTTCAGATATGATGTGGTCCCTAAAAAACTGGTCTTGTAAAATTTGTTGGAAAAATGAAAAAATTGCTGTTTAGCTTTTAACCCTCTTAACTTACTAACTAAAAAATGTTAATTTTTTGAAAATTAAACTGATCTAAAGTAGAGATGTGATAAATGTTATTTATTAACAGTTTTGTGTGACATAACTCACTGGTTTAAGGACTTAAAATTAAAACTTTGAAAATTGCAAAATTTTCCCAAAAACACAAGTCATATAGAACAAATTTTACCACTATTATGAAGTACAATATATCACAAATTGTCTCTTCAGAGACGAAGGGGAATAGCATTCTAGTGCCACTTATAGGAAGTAGCAATCATAAAAAATATACAGTATATACTCCAATGAGCCTGTCACATGACTTAGGATAAAAGCCAAAGCCATAATTTCAGTTTGCAGACACCGTTTCGGGGTACTGCCCATCATCAGTGTAAAGTTTGAGATTTGGTTTGGCTGGGTGAGAGATGCCTGACCGGGATCCAAGGGGTAACCGTTTTCCTTGCAGAGCGTGACATGTCAAGCCTGACATGTGAGGAGACTTAAAACCCAATGCTCCTCTGGGAAATATGCAAATTGTCTCTTTAGAGAGGGAGAGGAATAGAACTCCAGTCTCTGAAGAGACAATTTTCATATTTTCCAGAGGAGCATTGCAGCCCTTTCTGCCATGTGACATACTATCCTGTCCATGTGCCCTGGGACTTAATTCCCAGGGACGGGATAGTACGTCACAGCAATCAGCGGCGCCCACCTGTGAGCGCCGCTGATCGCGGCCGGGTGTCAGCTCATTGTGCCGGGTGTCAGCTGTGATGTGTCAGGGGCGGTCACGGACCGCCCCCGACACGTTAACCCCTTGCACACCGCGATCAAACACGAATGCGGTGTACCGGAGGTTAAAGGGAAGAATCGGCAGGGAGGGGGCTCCCTCCGTGCTTCCCTGAGCCCCCTCAGCAGCGCAATGTGCAGCGCTGCTGCGGGGGTCTCCTTCCCTGCTGGTCCCCGGATCCAAGATGGCAACGGGGACCTTCAGGGGCCTTCAGGGAGCTGTCTTCCTCAGTGCCTGCAAAGCGCAGGCATGAGGAAAGCCTGTGCAGTGCCTGTGACAGATCGCTGATCTGTCAGTGATCTGTGATGTGACAGATCAGCGATCTGTCACTGGACAATGATGTCCCCCCTGGGACAACCTAATAAAGTTTAAAAAAATAAAAAGTGTAAAAATAATTTTAACCCCTTAAGCCCCAAGGGTGGTTTGCACGTTCATGACCGGGCCAATTTTTACAATTCTGACCACTGTCCCTTTATGAGGTAATAACTCTGAAACGCTTCCATGGATCCCGGTGATTCTTACATTGGTTTCTCGTGACATATTGTACTTCATGTTAGTGGTAAAATTTAATTCATATAACTTGCGTTTATTTGTGAAAATCGTAGTTACTTACCGATAACGGTATTTCTCTGATCCCATGACGGCACCACGGAAAGAGAGGGATCCGCCCTCAGGGACAGGAAACCTACAGATGAAAAAGGCGGTACCTCTCTCCCACATCAGTTGGTTTACAGAGCATTACACAGAACTTTCAGCTGAAACTCAAATGGTTATAAAAATCCACAATCAATCAAATTATTCAACTTAAGCTTGATAAAGGCACCGTGTGGCTAAGTATCAAAGCTAACTCACTCTAATGTGCACACCTGTGTGTGTGAAAGGGAGGGGATGTACGGGTGCCGTCATGGGATCAGAGAAATTCCGTTATCGGTAAGTAACTACGATTTTCTCTTTCCCCCATGACGGCACCACGGAGAGAATTACAAAGATTATACATCTAGGGAGGGACCACTGCCTCCAGAACCCTTTTCCCGAAGGTGAGATCTGAAGAGGAGGTCAAGTCTAGATGGTAATGTTTGAAAAATGTAGAGGGGGAAGACCAAGTGGCAGCTCTACATATCTGGTCTATTGAAGCGCCGGCTTTCTCCACCCAGGATGATGCCACTGCCCAGGTTGAATGGGCCCTTATGTCCTCTGGGATGGCTGCCCCGCAGGAGGAGTAGGATAGGGTGATGGCTTCTCGTATCCACCTCGCCAGCATGGCCTTTGATGCTTTTGGACCCTTCCGAGGACCCTGAAAACAGACAAACAGAGCCCTATCCTTCCTGGACTCCCTCGTGGATGTTATATACTGGACCAGGCATCTTTTTACATCTAAAGTGTGCCATACCTCTTCTGTTTTGCTTTTGGGATTGGGACAGAAGGAGGGTAGGGAGATTTCTTGGGTCCTATGAAACTGTGAAGACACCTTGGGGAGATATGCTGGGTCGGTTCTAAGAATTACCCTATCATCCAGAACTTGCGTGAAGGGTGAGTGGGCAGACAAGGCTTGTATATCACTAATGCGGCGGGCAGAAGTTAAGGTTACGAGGAGGCAGGTCTTAAGTGACAATATTTTTAAGGGAGCCTCCGCCAAGGGTTCGAAGGGAGATTTGGTTAGTGCTTTCAATACCAGGTTTAGATCCCAAGGGGGGGGTGTTGCGTAGGGGGATCGGCCTAGATCTACTTGCGGCCCTCATGAATCTCCTAACCCACCGATTTCCGGCTAAGTCATGATTATACAAAGCCCCTAAGGCCGCCATCTGTACTTTCAGGGTGCTTGTAGCCAGTCCCTTTTCCAACCCTTTCTGTAGGAATTCCAGAATTTCCCCTATTGGGATCTCTCCCATTGGGTCAGAATCTGAAATTGATAGGAATTTCTTCCATACCTTCCCATATGCCATAGTGGTTACTGGCTTTCTACTTTGTAGTAACGTGGTTATCAAGTTTGACGAGAAGCCCCTATTGCTTAGGAATTCCCTCTCAAAAGCCAAGCTGTCATGTGTAGATTTTTTATATGGGGGTGATACACTGGTCCCTGGGATAGAAGGTCCGGGGTTTCTGGTAGAACCCAAGGGTCTGTGACGGACATTTTCCTCAGCCAGGGGAACCATATTCTCCGGGGCCAGAAGGGAGCTATTACTACTACCGTCGCTTTGTCCCCCCGTATTTTCCTCAGTACTAAGGGGATGAGAGATATTGGAGGGAAAGCGTAAGCCAGATGATAATCCCAGGGAACCGTGAAGGCATCTAGAGCTACTGGGCCCCCCTGGGGATCTATTGAGCAGAAGGCTTCCACTTTCCGGTTCTGACTGTTTGCAAATAAGTCTATCTCTGGTCGGCCCCAGAGGTTCACAATCTGGTTGAAGACTGACTAGCTTAGTTCCCACTCCCCCTGCTTTAGGTGTGTTCTGCTTAAGAAGTCTGCTGTTCGGTTTTCCAACCCTTTTATGTGGAGGGCTGTCAGGGATTCCAGATTGTGTTCTGCTAGGTGAAAGATGGATTTTGCTACTTCCATCAGTGCTCGAGACCTGGTGCCCCCCTGGTGGTTTAGATATGCTACCACTACCCGGTTGTCTGAGAAGACCCTTGTGTGTTGGGAGCGAAGTGAGTCTAGAAAATGAACGAGAGCTAGTTTCACTGCCAGCAGCTCCTTCATGTTTGAGGAAACTGACTCTTTTTTGAGGCCAGGGCCCTTGCGCTACCTGGCTGTCTACCCCACCCCCAGGGGCTTGATTCTGTGGTTAAGATTTTTGTCGTTGGTAACGCCCAAGGGACCCCCTTGGTTAGATTGGCTGGGTCTGTCCACCATGCTAAGGAGTGTATTGTGTTCGGTGAGATGTTTAACCGCCTGTCTAAATTCCCGTGTAGGAAAACGTATGCGTCTAATATTTCCCACTGTAAGACTCGCGTGTGGCTTTGTGCCCACTGTACTGCTGGCATGCAGGCTGTCATTGAACCCAATGGAGACATTGCCTTTCTCAGGGTAGTTACTGGGGAAGCTATCATTTGTAACACCATCTGTGTCATCTTTTGAATCTTCGCCTGTGGAAGATAACATTTTTGTTCGGTTGAGTCCAGTATTATTCCCAAGTATTCCTGTACCTGACTTGGTACGAGTCTGGATTTGGGCAAATTCAGCATCCATCCTAGATTCACTAGAGATCCCATGACCATGTCCAACTGTTGTTTGCAGTGGTGAAAGGTGACACCTACTACTAAGAGATCGTCCAGGTATGGGACTATCAGGATGTTTTGCTCTCTTATGTGGGCCATTACTTCCGACATTATTTTTGTAAATACTCTTGGGGCAATAGCTAGCCCGAAGGGGAGAGCTCTGAACTGATAATGTTTTATCTCCCCCTGGATTGTCACCGCCACCCTGAGGTATTTCCTGTCGTCTCTGTGAATAGGTACATGGTAGTATGCGTCTCTTACGTCTAATACAGCCATGAAGCATGATGGGGGAAGCAATTTTACACAAGATTTTATTGTTTCCATCTTGAAACGCTGAATTTCCAGGAACTTGTTCAGTCTCTTTAGATTTATTATGGCCCTGTACGATCCGTCTGGCTTTCTGCGGAGAAAGAGAGAGGAGTATAAGCCTTTGCCCCTGTCCTGGTAGGGGACTTCTTGTAGTACCCCCTTTTCCCTTAGGTTCGCGACCTCTTGTTGCAGAGCCAGCTGCTCGTGTGATGTCCTTTGGGGCGTTATCACAAAAATGATTGGGGAGGGTATTGAATTTTAGTCTCACTCCTTTTATTATACTCAGAATCCACGGGCTCGCGGATATTTTTTCTCAGGCCTGGAAGAAGTAGGACAATCTTCCCCCGACCCGGGGAGCACCTTCATTGTGGCTTTTTGAACATAAAGCCTTTGTTCTTATTTCTTTAATCCTCCCAACCTTCTCTGTTCCCTTTTGGGGGTCTTCGCCACATAAATCTTCTGTTCCGAAAAAGCCGTTTGTATGCCTGATTAGGGAAACCGGGAAAGGATTTTTTTCTTGTCCCCCGCCTTCTCCAAGATGTAGTCTAACGTTGGGCCAAATAAGAACTCTCCTTCACATGGGATTGCGCATAATTTGGTTTTAGTCTGCAAATCCCCCGGCCAGCATTTTAGCCATAAGGCGCGTCTCGCGGCATTTGAGAAGGAGGCTGCTCTGGCCGCCAACCTAGTTGAGTCTACTGACGCATCTGCCAGGAAAGCTGCTGCTCCCTTCATTACAGAAACTGACCTTTGTATTGTTTCCCTTGGGACTTTTTCTTTTGTTTGGGAATCTAAGTGGTCTAACCAAACCATTAAGGCACGTGCCGTGCACGTGGCTGCTATGGCTGGCTTTAGTCCCCCTCCTGCCGCTTCCCAAGCGTTTTTCAAAAAGATTTCTGCCTTTTTATCCATTGGGTCCTCAGGGTACCCATATCTTCGAAGGGTAGGGCAAATTTCTTTGAAGCCTTTGCAACCGCCATATCCAGTTTAGGTGCTTTACTCTATAGGGAGCAGGCCGGATCATCAAAAGGGTATTTCCTCTTGGGTGTTAGGAGGGCTTTCTTGTCTGGCTTTTTCCATTCTCGTTTGATTGAGAAAATCCACTCTCTATTCACCGGGAACACTCTCCGTTTTTTTTGTTCCAGTCCACTGAACATTAACTCTTCCGCAGTTTTTTTTACGGCGTTCATCTACCAGCCCCATAGTTGTCCTTACGGCTTTTACCAGTGCGTCCGTCTCCTCAATAGGGAAGCAGCTGCGTGCCCCTTCTGAGGATGATGATGACTGGGAGGATGATGAATAAGTCGAGTTAGATGATTCACTCCCTGACTCACTAACACTGGACTCTGGAGATCTATGCCTGAATCTATGTTTTTTCTTAGTGGTTCTAACGCCCTTGAGGGCGTCCTCTACCTGGGTCCTTATCAGTGTTTTGAGGTCTGAAGCAAACCTCGGGGATTCCTCCTGTATCGTCTGCTCTATGCACGCCGCACAAAGCTTTTTCTGCCGTGTAGGGGGCAGCTCCTCCGTGCATATAGCACATACCATGTGCTTGGATTTTGCAGTGCACTTGCGCCCCTGAAAAGAAAAAATTAATAATCGCATATTAGCGAGCGGGCACTCACGGAGATCACTCACCCCCTTGTGGAACGAGAGATACCTTCTCGGGCGTAGGGATTATTTCCACTGCTGAATCCACTTCTGGCTGTGCCGCCATGGTGGAGCTTTGGCTGCGCCGTGATCCTGTAAGGCCACTGCTGCCGCTGTTCTTCTTACTGCCGCCGCCACCGCTTCGGGGACCGCCGCCGCGTCTCCTCTTTCTGAGGCTTTCCACTCATGGTGATCGCCTTCTCCTCTTTTAGTGGGGCTTTAAATAAATTTTTTTTTTTTTTTTTTTTTTTTTAATTTGGCGCCTCCTCCCCGCTGTCCAAGACCCCGCCGGAAGTGACCGCCAG
This sequence comes from Dendrobates tinctorius, assembly GCF_039654945.1. Taxonomy (NCBI): domain Eukaryota; kingdom Metazoa; phylum Chordata; class Amphibia; order Anura; family Dendrobatidae; genus Dendrobates; species Dendrobates tinctorius. Next base: position 2,185,746 of record NW_027361736.1, on the reverse strand, counting down.
AGCATGCGCACTGCGAAATTTCCCAGCAGTGCATTGCGCCTCCTTTTTTTTTTTTCCAAGGAAGCTACTGTGCGCACGCGCCCCAGATACCGGCGTCCTGCGCCCTCCCTTCTCTGCCGCAGCCCCTGGTGACAGCCGCCACCCCCATCGCTGCAAGCCCTGCGGGCTTATACCTCGCGGCCGCCGCCACCCCCTCCAGGCCGCTCCGAGGTCCCACCCCGACCCCTGTACCTTTTGCAGTCCCGGTGGCCGCCGCCATCCTCCGCAGGCCGCTCTGGGTCTGGCGCTCGGCGGGGGGCTCTCCTTGAGTGACCGCCGCCACTCACTTAAAGGAGGCCACAAACCCCCTTTTTTTTTCTCTTTTTCGGGATCAGCAGGCTTCGTCCTCGGATCTTCACTGCCTCTCCCCACTCACCCTCAAGGCCCGCCGACCCCGGAGGTGGTGCTACGGGGGAAGTCTACGCGAGGCCTCGACCCAGCCGAGGCAGAGAGCCCCGCTGCCTATTACCGGACTGGCTCGGTCCCCGGCATCCCGCGTCGACTGCAGGTACGTGCTGTAGGTTCCCCGTCAGGGACAGGAAACCAACTGATGTGGGAGAGAGGTACCGCCTTTTTCATCTGTAGGTTTCCTGTCCCTGAGGGCGGATCCCTCTCTCTCCGTGGTGCAGTCATGGGGGAAAGAGAAAAAAACGGAAATTTGGCAAAAAATTTTGAAAATTTCGCAATTTTCCAACTTTGAATTTTTATGCCCTTAAATCACAGAGAAACGGCACACAAAAAACTTGATAAGTAACATTTCCCACATGTTTACTTTACATCAGCACAATTTTGGAACCAAAATTTTTTTTTTGTTAGGAAGTTATAAGCAGGGCTGTGGAGTCGGAGTCGGAGTTAGTTTTGGTTGGAGTCGGTAGAAATGTACCGACTCCAGCTTTAAAAAAATGTATTAATATTTCATAATTGAACTTTCATATGAATTTTATAAATGTTACTCAAATATATATGTTCTATCAAACTATGAACAACAGTGATAAGCAGTTCTACTGGAGATAGAGACATTTCTTACTTCTTGTGTGTCACTGTTCTCCACTGCCCTTATCTAATCTTATACTTGGTTAACCTCATGCTGCCCCAACCCCCCTACTTACAATGTATGAAACTGAAAGTGAAAATGTGTTGCAAATTCTTAGTAGTAAAGCTCCTCCTCTAGACTAGATCATACTAGGTGTGCGTCTTCCAAGCATCTCACAGCTGAACTTAAAACAGCTGAACTTAAAAAAGAGCAAGTTCTTTCTGTCGTAACTGACAATGCTTCAAATATGATAAGTACTATTAAGCTAATGAATGAGAGTAATGATTGTGACCAGCAGCTAGATGAACATTCTGGGTCCACAGACACAGAAATGATTGAAATAGAGGAACACAGTATTGTAACTGAGGAGCAAACTGAAGTTGCTTCAGATGAACAGCAACATGATAGTTTAGATGATCTTGTTGAAACTGTGTCAATATGTTCTTTCATTCATCACATGCGCTGTGTTGTGCATACGCTACAGCTGGCTATAAGAGACAGTCTGCAAGAAGGACATGCTGCTGCACTGATTGGCAAGGTGAGAAAATTGGCTACTGTTGCCAGAACCCCTAAAGTTGACTCAATTTTGAAGAGACGTGCTGGAAAAGGGGCAATTATTGATCAAGCCACACGATGGGGCAGTACTTACTTAATGATTCAGCGCTTGGTTGAACTGAAAACCTTTCTTGTAGACATGGCTAACCCTCAACTGACGCTAAATGAAAGTCAGTGGAATCAGGTGACTGAGCTGGAAAAATTGCTAGAGCACGCATTTACAGTGACTAAAAAATTACAAGCAGAGGACTTAACTCCAGGTATTTTCTTAAAGGAGTGGAAGAACCTGATGTCTCGCCTGTCCCAAAGAGGAGGGTTAATTGCAAGTGGCATTGCTACATCAATGAAACGGAGAGAGGAGCTACTATTACAAAATAACATTCTTTTGGCAGCTGTTTATGTAGACCCAATGCATCGGATTCTTCTAGATGATCAACAGCTAAGTAAAGGAAAAGAAGCTCTGTTTGAAATAGCAGTAAGGATGAAAGTGTTGCAGAACAGTCAGGAGGAACAAGAAGAATTTGGTCGTCCTGCCACATCTTCACCCTCATCATCAACTGATGAAGAATTTAAATTTCGAAAAATATTTGGATCACAAGGACCGTGCAAAGCGTTCCCGCATAGAAGAGGAGTCATCCCCATCAAGCAACACAGCCAGTAAATTTCAGCAGAATTTTTCATGTGCACTAAAAGAAATTGAGAAATTTGACCGTTCATCAAAAATAACAGTGCAACAAGCGATTCCTCTGTATCCTGACATTGTCAGAGATGTTGCCCGAGTGGTTACTGCTTTGCCACCAACACAAGTTAGTGTAGAGAGGTTGTTCTCTGCTCTCAAAATAATTAGATCAGATTTGAGGGCATCCATGAAGGAGGATCTGACAGAGGCAATACTTTTTCTGAGGACAAATTTATAGATTTCTTCTTATTAACTGCATAAAAGTGTTTATTGCATATTTACTTACAGTTTAGAAAATTTTATAAAAGTTATTTGCTATATTCTAATTGTATTCTAATAAATGTAGTTTTTGCTCTAAGTGGTCTGATTACTTATATGATGGTGAGAAACTGAATAAGCACGATGTTTAATATTTTACAACAGTAAATTTGTTGTTATGAATTGGCCATTTATTAAGGAGTCGGAGCCGGAGTCGGAGCCTGATAAAGTCCAGGAGTCGGAGTCGCAACTGTGGCTTACTGACTCCACAGCCCTGGTTAAAAGGGTTAAAAATTGACCAGCGATTTCTCATTTTTGCAACACCATTTTATTTTTACGGACCACATCACATTTGAAGCCACTTTGAGGGGTCTATATGATAGAAAATACCCAAAAGTGACACCATTCTAAAAACTGCACCCCTTAAGGTGCTCAAAACCACATTCAAGAAGTTTATTAACCCTTTAGGTGCGTCACAGGAATTTAAAAAAAAAAAAATGAACATTTAACATTTTTTCACAAAAAAAATACTTCAGGTTCAATTTTTTTTATTTTACCAAGGGTAACAGGAGAAATTGGACTGCAAAAGTTATTGTGCAATTTGTCCTGAGTATGCTGATACCTGATATGTGGGAGGGAACCACTGTTTCGGCGCATGGCAGACCTCAGAAGGGAAGGAGCGCCGTTTGACTTTTTCAATGCAAAATTGGCTGGAATTCAGATCGGACTTTGATGGAATGGTCTGCGGGTGTCATGTTGCTTTTGGAGAGCCCCTGATGTACCTAAACAGTGGAAACCCCCCCCCCAAGTGACCCCATTTTAGAAACTAGACCCCCTAAAGAATTTATCTAGATGTGTGGTGAGCACTTTGAACCTCCCCAGTGCTTCACAGAAGTTTATAATGCCCAGGCATGAAAATAAAAAATTTGTATTTTTTCCACAAACATGATCAATTAGTCTCCAATTTTTTTTTTTTTTTCCCCAAGAGTAACAGGAGAAATTGGACCCCAAAAGTTGTTGTCCAATTTGTCCTGAGTACGCAGACACCCCATATGTGGGAGAAAACTACTGTATGGGCACACGTCGGGGCTCAGAAGGGAAGTAGTGACGTTTTGGAATGCAGACTTTGATGGAATGGTCTGCAGGTGTCATGTGCGTATGGAGAGCCCATGATGTGCCTAAAATATTGAAACTCCCCACAAGTAACCCCATTTTGGAAACTAGACCCCCCACGGAACTTATCTAGATGTGTGGTGAGCACTTTGAACCCCCAAGTGCTTCACAGAAGTTTATAACGCCTGGGCGTGAAAATAAAAAACGTTGTTCTGCAATTTGTCCTGAGTATGCTGATACCCTATATGTGGGGGTAAAACACTGTTTGGGCGCATGGCAGAGCTTGGAAGGGAAGGAGCACCATTTGACTTTTTCAACGCAGAATTGGCTGGAATTGAGATCAGACGCCATGTTGCATTTGGAGAGCACCTGATGTGCCCAAACAGTGGAAACCCCCATTTCTAACTCCAACCCTAACCCCAACACACCCCTAACCTTAGCCCTAACGGGAAAATGGAAATAAATACCTTTTCTTTTAGTTTTATTATTTTTCCCTAACTAAGGGGGTGATAATGGGGGGTTTAATTTACTATTTATGGCGGTTTTTATGTTTGGTAGCTGTCACACGCTAAAAGACGCTTTTTATTGTAAAAATAGTTTTTGCATCACCACATATTGAGAGCTATAATTTTTCCATATTTTGACCCACTGAGTCATGTGAGGTCTTATTCTTTGCGGGAAGAGTTGCCGTTTTTATTGGTACCATTTTCGGGCACGTGACATTTTTTGATCGCTTTTTATTCCGATTTTTGGGACGCAGAATGAACAAAAACGAGCGTTTCGTGAATTTCTTTTGGGGGGTGCGTTTACACCGTTCCGCGTGCGGTAAAATTGATAAAGCGGTTTTATTCTTCGGGTCAGTACGGTTACAGCGATACCTGACTTAGGTCTTTTTTTATGTTTTGTCGGTTTTATGCAATGAAAACTTTTATATAAAAAAAAATTCTTTTTGCATCGCTTTATTCTGCGAGCTATACCTTTTTTATTTTTTTGCGGATGATGCTGTATGGTGGCTCGTTTTTTGCGGGACAAGCTGACGTTTTCAGCGGTACCATGGATATTTATATGAGTCTTTTTGATCGCGCGTTATTGCCTTTTTGTTCGGCGGTATGATAAATTTTTTGCTTCGTTTTTTATTTTTATTTTTTAAGGGGTTCACTAATGAGACAGTTTTATAGGGCGGGTCGTTACAGATGCGGCGATACCAAATATGTGTACTTTTATTGTTTGTTTTTTTATTTTCAAAAAATGAATTTATTGGGGAATTTATTTTTTTTTACTAATTTAGCGATTTTTTAAAAATTTTTACACTTTTTTTTTTTTAACTTTTTTTTGTCACATCACAGATCACTGAGCTTTGCAGGCATTGAGGAAGTCAGCTCCCTACAGGCCCCCGTCGCCATCTTGGATTCGGGGGCCTGTAGGGAAAGAGCCCCCCGCAGCAGCGCTGCACATTGCGCTGCCGTGGGGGGCTCAGGGAAGCACGGAGGGAGCCCCCTCCCTGCCGATGCTTCCTTTTAACCCCCGGTACACCGCGATCATGTTTGATCGCAGTGTACAAGGGGTTAACGTGTCAGGGGCGGTCCGTGACCGCCCCTGACACATTGTGCCGGGTGTCAGCTGTGATAATCAGCTGATACCCGGCCGCGATCAGCGGCGCTCACCACGTGAGCGCCGCTGATCACTATGACGTACTATCCCATCCCTGGTAATTAAGTCCCAGGGCACATGGACGGGATAGTACGTCTCATGGCAGAAAGGGGTTAAAAAAAAATTGCTAAATTAAAAAAAAAAAAAATATATTCCCTAATAAATTCATTTTTTGGAAATAAAAAAAAAACAAAAACAAAACAAAAGTACACATATTTGGTATCATCGCAACCATAACGACCTGCCCTATAAAACTGTCCCATTAGTTAACCCCTTTAGCGAAGCCCTTAAAAAATAAAAAACGAAGCAAAAAAATAACGCTTTATTATCATACCGCCGAACAAAAAGTGCAATAATGTGCGATCAAAAAGACGCATAGAATATCCACGGTACCGCTGAAAACGTCATCTTGTCCCGCAAAAAACGAGCTGCCACACAGCATCATCAGAGAAAAAATAAAAAAAAGTTATAGCTCGCAGAATAAAGCGATGCAAAAATAATTATTTTTTATATAATATTGTTTTTATTGCATAAAAGCGCCAAAACATAAAAAAAGACAAATGAGGTATCGCTGTAACCGTACCGACCCGAAGAATAAAACCGCTTTATCAATTTTACAGCACGCGGAACGGTGTAAACACATCCCCCAAAAGAAATTTATGAAACGCTGGTTTTTGTTCATTCTGTGTCCCAAAAATTGGAATAAAAAGCGATCAAAAGATGTCACGAGCCCGAACATGATACCAATAAAAACGTCAACTCGTCCCGCAAAAAATAAGACCTCACATGACTCGGTGGGTCAAAATATGGAAAAATTATAGCTCTCAAAATGTGGTGATGCAAAAACTATTTTTACAATAAAAAGCGTCTTTTAGCGTGTGACAGCTGCCAAATATAAAAACCGCCATAAATAGTAAATCAAACCCCCCGTTATCACCCCCTTAGCTAGGGAAAAATAATAAAATTAAAAAAAGTATTTATTTCCATTTTTCCATTAGGGCCAGGGTTAGGGGTGTGTTGGGGTTAGGGTTGGATTTAGAATTGGGGGTTTCCACTGTTTGGGCACATCAGGTGCTCTCCAAACGCAACATGGCGTCTGATCTCAATTCCAGCCAATTCTGCGTTGAAAAAGTCAAATGGTGCTCCTTCCCTTCCAAGCTCTGCCATGCGCCCAAACAGTGTTTTACCCCCACATATGGGATATCAGCCTACTCAGGACAAATTGCAAAACAACTTTTGGGGTCCTATTTCTCCTGTTGCCCTTAGGAAAATAAAAAACTGGGGCAAAAATATCATTTTTGTGGAAAAAAAATGATTTTTTTATTTTCACGCCCGGGCGTTATAAACTACTGTGAAACACTTGGGGGTTCAAAGTGCTCACCACACATCTAGATAAGTTCCGTGGGGGGTCTAGTTTCCAAAATGGGGTCACTTGTGGGGAGTTTCAACAGTTTAGGCACATCAGAGGCTCTCCAAACGCACATGACACCCACAGACCATTCCATCAAAGTCTGCATTCCAAAACGTCACTATTTCCCTTCTGAGCCCCGACGTGTGCCCATACAGTAGCTTTCTCCCACATATGAGGTATCAGCGTACTCAGGACAAATTGGACAAAAACTTTTGGGATCCAATTTCTCCTGGTACCCTTACGAAAATAAAAAAAATTGGGGACTAAATGATCATGTTTGTGGAAAACTACAATTTTTTTATTTTCACGCCCGGGCATTATAAACTTGTGTGAAACCCTTGGGGGTTCAAAGTGCTCACCACACATCTAAATAAGTTCCTTAGGGGGTCTAGTTTCCAAAATGGTGTCATTTGTGGGGGGTTTCCACTGTTTTGGTACATCAGGGGCTTTCCAAACGCGACATGGTGTCCGATCTCAATTCCAGCCAAAAAAGTCAAATGGCGCTGCTTCCCTTCCGAGCTCTGCCATGCGCCCAAATAGTCATTTACATCCACATATGGGGTATCAGCGTACTCAAGACAAATTGCACTAGAACTTTTAGGGTCCTGTTACCCTTGGGAAAATAAAAATTGGGGGTGAAAAGATCATTTTTGTGGAAAAAATATGATTTTTTAATTGTACCGCTGTACGTTATAAACTTATGTGAAGCCCTTGTGGGTTCAAAGTTCTCACCACATATCTAGATAAGTTACTTGGGGGGTCTTGTTTCCAAAATGGGGTCACTTGTGGGGAGTGTCCACTGTTTAGGTACATCAGGGGCTCTCCAAACGTGATATGGCGTCGGATCTGAATTCCAGCCAAATTTACATTGAAAAAGTTGAACGGCGCTCCTTCCTTTCTGAGCTCTGTCATGCGCCTAAACAGTGGTTTCCTCCCACATATCAGGTATCAGCATACTCAGGACAAATTGCACAATAACTTTTCCAGTCCAATTTCTCCTTTTACCCTTGTAAAATAAAAAAAAAATGAAGCTAAAGTATTTTTTGTGAAAAAAAAAGTTAAATGTTCATTTTTTATAAATATTCAAAAAATTCCTGTGAAGCACCTGAAGGGTTAATAAACTTCTTGAATGTGGTTTTGAGCACCTTAAGGGGTGTAGTTTTTAGAATGGTGTCACTTTTGGGTATTTTCTATCATATAGACCCCTCAAAGTGGCTTCAAATGTGATGTGGTCCTAAAAATAAAATGGTGTTGCAAAAATGAGGAATCGCTGGTCAACTTTTAACCCTTATAACTTCCTAACAAAAAAAAATTTGGTTCCAAAATTGTGCTGATGTAAAGGAAACATGTGGGAAATGTTACTAAAGTTTTTTGTGTGCCGTATCTCTGTGATTTAAGGGCATAAAAATTCAAAGTTGGAAAATTTTCAAAATTTGTGCCAAATTTCCGTTTTTTTCACAAATAAACGCAAGTTATATGAATTAAATTTTACCACTAACATGAAGTACAATATGTCACGAGAAAACAATGTCAGAATCACCGGGATCCATGGAAGCGTTTCAGAGTTATTACCTCATAAAGGGACAGTGGTCAGAATTGTAAAAATTGGACCGGTCACGAACGTCCAAACCACCCTTGGGGGTTAAGGGGTTAAAAGTATCCTCACCTTGGCATGTCAGGCTTTACATGTCACACTCCGCAAGCAATATGTTAAAAAAAAAAAAAAAAAATCTTATAATTACTGGAATCCGTTGAAGTATTCCAAAGTTATTACCTCATAACTCGACACTGGTCCAAGATGAAAAAATTGACTTGGTCATGAATGTGAAAACATGCTTGGGGGTTGCGGATGTACTACTAGAGTATTGTAGAAAACAGACTCTCTGGTAATAAAATGTCCAGGAATAAAAAAAAAAACATTATGGATAAATAAGACAGTACATAGTTTAATAAGACAAAAACAAAGGGCATTTAAAATCTTGAAGGCCGAGAACACATGAATAGCATTTCAGGAGTATAAATATTTTAATAGGAAATTTAAAAAAGAAATCAAGGTAGCGAAATTAGATACAGAAATACAAATCATAAGCGACGTTAAAACAAATCACAAAAACTTTTATACATATATCAATGTAAAAAACTAAAAACATGATATCGCCCACTTAGATTATAAGATAATTATAGAGGACAAAGAAAAGGCTGAGATATTAAAACAGGCATTTTCCATCCGTGTACACCAATGAACTTACTGTTCCAGCGATCATTCAACAAGGCAAAAATCAAAAGTACCCCACCTGATACAACTAGTTTAATGCAAGAAGAACACCTGCGGCTGAGCAAGTTAAAAAGACGCTGCTGGGTCCCCCATGCTCTCCATCCTAGCAGAATTAACTTATTTATGAGTAAATTCCCTGTTTGACTATCCCTGTATAACAAATTTTCTGTACAAATGAGGTAAAAAAAAAAAGCATTTATATTGTCCCCTTTTCCTATACTAATGAGAGCTATGACTAGACAATGGGATGTTAGTTGCCCCAGATTAGTCAACCCTTTTTCCACGTTACATAATTTGCAAAAGTGACATTTGAAGCCGGGAAGAGGACAACCAGCTTCAGAAACGCACTTGCGCATGACTAAGTTTAGAAGATGGCTTCCGGTCATGCACACTGCGTACTTCTGAACCCAGAAAGTGTACATCCAGCTACAGAGACGCAGTGATGCTGTTGGAATGAGCGGTGCACATGCGCTAGGTTTGCATGAGCAGCGATGATGCCACTCATGCAAATCATGTAATGCCCACAGGGGCGATAACATGGAAAGAGGGCTGACTTGCCTGGGGACACCAACGCCTCATCGACGAGTCAAAGCTCTCAATAGCATAGCAAGTAGGGACGATAATATAAATGCTTTTTTTAAAAAAAAACAAAAAAAAACAAACAAACTAATTTGTACAGAAAAACATTATACAGGGATATGTAGGCAGGGAATTTACTCAAATATGTGAATGCTGCCAGATGCCCTTTAACCTCTCCCCGACCTGTGACGCCACATAGGTGTCACGAAAGTCTGTGCCAATCCGACCTGTGACGTCAACTCGTCCCTGCGGGTCGGGTCACTGAAATGTCACCCGACCCGCAGGTACAGGGGGACCTATACTTGACCCCGGGAGGTGGATTTGCCCCCCCCAGGGGCTACGATCACTTCTGGTGACCTTTTTGTCATTCCCCCAGATCTGATTGGAGCTAGCGTCCTTGAGACGCTATACCTCCAATCAGATATGTGGAGGGGCGGAGTAGACTATGGCTGCCCTCGCTCTTCATCTTCCACAGACGGGATGAAGCTGAAGAGCGAGGTGCCTGCTTGCTGCCCTGCCACCACTGACCTGCGATCATGGCCGACGCTGCTGCCGACATCAGGTACTCCCCCCTCTGCTCCCCCACCGTCTGATTCCAGTCCCCCCACCTCCACTCACTCCCCCTGATCATCCCCCCTGCTGCTGCCAGCTTCATCTCCATCTCCTCAGCCCCCTCCTGCCCCCCAGTGCCCGACAGCCCCCTCCTGCCCCCGGTGATCACCCCCTGCTCACCCCCCCCTTGCTGCTGCTGCCGCTGGGTCCATCACCACCTCCATCTCCTCCGCCCCCTCTTGCCCCCCCGTGCCTGTCAGCCCCCTTCTGCCCTCAGTGATCACCCCCCCCCCGCTGCTCCTGCCGGCTCCATCTCTGCCTCCATCTCCATCTGTATTTTCTCAGCCCCCTCCTGCCCCTGGTGATCATCCCCCATGCTGCTGCCAGCTCCATCTCTGCCTCCATCTCTTGCTGCATCTCCTCAGCCCCCTCCTACCCCCCCGGTGCCTGACAGCTCCCTCCTGCACCTGGTGATCACCCCCCACCCCAGTGATCACTCCCTTCCCCCCTCATCACCCCCCTGCTGCTGCCGGCTTCATCTCCATCTCCTGCTGCATGTCCTCAGCCCCCTCCTGCCCGCCTGACAGCCCCCTGCGTGCCTGACAGCCCCCTCCTGTAGTAGAAAGTTTCATCAAACACTCACAAATAAGCAGGGCTGTGGAGTCGGTAAGCCACAGTTGCGACTCCGACTCCTGGATTTTATCAGGCTCCGACTCCGACTCCTTCATAAATGGCCAATTCATAACAAATTTACTGTTGTAAAATATTAAACATCGTGCTTATTCAGTTTCTCACCATCATATAAGTAATCAGACCACTTAGAGCAAAAACTACATTTATTAGAATACAGCAAATAACTTTTATAAACTTTTCTAAACTGTAAGTAAATATGCAATAAACACTTATGCAGTTAAGAAGAAATCTATAAATTTGTCCTCAGAAAAAGTATTGCCTCTGTCAGATCCTCCTTCATGGATGCCCTCAAATCTGATCTGATTATTTTGAGAGCAGAGTCTCTACACTAACTTGTGTTGGTGGCAATGCAGTAACCACTCGGGCAACATCTCTGACAATGTCAGGATACAGAGGAATCGCTTGTTGCACTGTTATTTTTGATGAACTGTCAAATTTCTCAATTTCTTTTAGTGCACATGAAAAATTCTGCTGAAATGTACTGGCTGTTTTGCTTGATGGGGATGACTCCTCTTCTATGCGGGAACGCTTTGCACGGTCCTTGTGATCCAAATATTTTTCGAAATTAAATTCTTCATCAGTTGATGATGAGGGTGAAGATGTGGCAGGACGACCAAATTCTTCTTGTTCCTCCTGACTGTTCTGTAACACTTTTATCCTTACTGCTATTTCAAACAGAGCTTCTTTTCCTTTACTTAGCTGTTGATCATCTAGAAGAATCCGATGCATTGGGTCTACATAAACAGCTGCCAAAAGAATGTTATTTTGTAATAGTAGCTCCTCTCTCCGTTTCATTGATGTAGCAATGCTACTTGCAATTAACCCTCCTCTTTGGGACAGGCGAAACATCAGGTTCTTCCACTCCTTTAAGAAAATACCTGGAGTTAAGTCCTCTGCTTGTAATTTTTTAGTCACTGTAAATGGGTGCTCTAGCAATTTTTCCAGCTCAGTCACCTGATTCCACTGACTTTCATTTAGCGTCAGTTGAGGGTTAGCCATGTCTACAAGAAAGGTTTTCAGTTCAACCAAGCGCTGAATCATTAAGTACTGCCCCATCGTGTGGCTTGATCAATAATTGCCCCTTTTCCAGCACGTCTCTTCAAAATTGAGTCAACTTTAGGAGTTCTGGCAACAGTAGCCAATTTTCTCACCTTGCCAATCAGTGCAGCAGCATGTCCTTCTTGCAGACTGTCTCTTATAGCCAGCTGTAGCGTATGCACAACACAGCGCATGTGATGAATGAAAGAACATATTGACACAGTTTCAACAAGATCATCTAAACTATCATGTTGCTGTTCATCTGAAGCAACTTCAGTTTGCTCCTCAGTTACAATACTGTGTTCCTCTATTTAAAACATTTCTGTGTCTGTGGACCCAGAATGTTCTTCTAGCTGCTGGTCACCATCATTACTCTCATTCATTAGCTTAATAGTACTTATCATATTTGAAGCATTGTCAGTTACGACAGAAAGAACTTGCTCTTTTTTAAGTTCATAGTCTTGCAGAACCTTTTCCACCAAGACCTGGAGAAACTCACTGGTGTGATGAGCTTTGGTGTCTTTTACTGCCAATGTCTTGGTAACTATTTCATTTTGTCACAAACAAATCGGACATTGATGGCAAAATAGTTCACTCTGTGACGTGTGCAGGCATCCATTTTAAGAAACAGAAAGCGTCCCTTGAGAGTTTTTTTTAAGTTCTTCCTTTTGTTTAAAAGCTTCTTCGATTACTAATTTTATAATACTCTCTCTCTCTCCAGAGAAACACCAAGCTTGCGGGCCATTTCCCCATTCAGACACATAAAAGCTGGTCGTGAAAATAATGAAATAGGCACACTATCCTTTACAACAGGCTCTATGATCTGTTTTTTAAATGTATCTACTGTCATTGTCACAGTAACTTTGTCACTGACAAAATATCTTGCAACTGATGGCTGCAAAGTTCTCTGCTCCTTTGTTTGGCAGGAAGAGCTGGGCACTGGTTCATTGGTTTGGATGCAGTCTTTCTCATCCACTGCTTTCAGTACTTCTGGATGAAAGCACTGTAAATGTCTCTTTAATTAGAAGCTCTGGTAGGAGCATTTTTATCTTTGCCTGAATATGCACTCATCTTGGCTTCACAGCATTTGTTTTCATCTGGATCATTTGTCATACACTGACAGACATAATGTTTTCTATCTTGAGTGATGGTGAAATGTTCAAATACAGCTGATTTAATGTGATGCTTCTTTGACAGTCTCAGGTTTTTAATTCTGCATTCACAATCCAAATGACAATTGTTTTTCCTAAAAACAATTGTACAAAATTATTGCCAGGTCGTACAACTGATATAGTGGTCAGTAATACTGTTACTATTCCTCATGTACTCACAGTTAACAGATGCAAAGTTTGTTGAAAGGATAATACTTCTTACAGTCTTCCTCTTCTGAGTAGCAGGCAGCTGTGAGATGCTTGGAAGAGGCACACCTAGTATGATCTAGTCTAGAGGAGGAGCTTTACTACTAAGAATTTGCAACACATTTTCACTTTCAGTTTTATACATTGTAAGTAGGGGGGTTGGGGCAGCATGAGGTTAACCAAGTATAAGATTAGATAAGGGCAGTGGAGAACAGTGACACACAAGAAGTAAGAAATGTCTCTATCTCCAGCAGAACTGCTTATCACCGTTGTTCATAGTTTGATAGAACATATATATTTGAGTAACATTTATAAAATTCATATGAAAGTTCAATTATGAAATATTAATACATTTTTTTTAAAACTGGAGTCTGAGTCGGTACATTTCTACCGACTCCAACCAAAACTAACTCCGACTCCGCGACTCCGACTCCACCTCCACAGCCCTGCAAATAAGCACGCACACTATAATAATGTTTTTTTTTTGTTTTGTTTTTTACACACACACACACACAATGTCCCATTGCCTCCAGCTATTCCTCCCAGGGAGGAAGAGCCGGAGGCCGAGGGAGAAGACCCACAGCCAAATGTGAGTAACCCCCAACCTAGTGCTAGTCATGCCCAACCTAGCACTAGTGCCCCCTCCTGGACCACCGTCCCTAAAAATTTTGCTCCACAGATTCCTGATTTCGTTCCCCAATCAGGAATCCAGTTCGAGACTGCCAAATTCAGGGAAATAGACCATTTCAAAGTCAATTGTGAGTCTTATGGTGGAGCAAACCAACTTGTACACCCTGCAATTTTTGGCCCAAAACCCAAATTCATCATTTTCTACTTGGAGTCCCGTTGACACTGTAGAAATGATGAAATATTGGGGACTGGTCCTTTACATGGGGATAGTGAAGAAATCGGAAATTCGCCAGTACTGGAGAACTGATTTTTTTTTTTTTTTTTTTTTTTTATAAAACTCCAATATTTGGCATGGTTATGACTCGCAAACATTTTGAGGCGATTCATAAGTTTCTCTATTTTAGGGACAATACTGACAGCCTTCCCCGCGATGACCCGAATTTTGATAGACTGTTCAAAATTTGGCAGGTCATCGAACACTTCAGCAACAAGTTTGCTTTAGTGTACATTCCGGAGTTTGTGTAGATGAATCCCTCATCCACTTCAAAGGGAGGCTTCACTTCCATCAGTACAAGCCCAGCAAGAGGGCGAGGTACAGGATAAAACTATATAAGCTGTGTGAGAGTACCTCAGGGTACACTCACAGCTTTAGAGTTTACCAAGGGAAGGATAGCAGGTTTCAGCCCCAGAATGTCCACCTGCTTTGGGGGCGAGTGGGAAAATAGTGTGGGGTTTGGTCCACCCACTGCTTGAAAAAAGTTACCATCTGTACGTTGATAACTTTTATACAAACATCCCACTCTTTCAATCCCTGTGCGCAGAAACCAGAGGGGTCTCCCTTTGTCGCTAATTGAGCAGACTCTCCCAAAGGGTGAGAGCCGAGCCCAATGTAGCGGCAACATAGTTGTGCTCAAGTTCAAAGACAAAAGGGACGTCTTTTTCTTGACATCAATCCATGGTCCCAACACCACGGCCACCACCGTTCAAGGTACCCCAGCACAGGTCCACAAACCGGACTGTGCCCTGGTTTACAACAAACACATGTGGGGACTTCATCTTTCTGATCAAGTCCTCCAGCCCTATAGTGCCATGCAGAAGGCAAAGGTGTGGTATAAAAAACTAGCTGTGCACATTGTATAAATGGCACTGAATAACGCATACGTGCTATCACGATGTGCAGGCCAGACCAACTACACCTTACTTCAGTTCCAGGAGGTGATGATAAATGCCCTGATGCTTGTAGACGAAGAAGGAGCGGGCCCCAGCAGCCCTGGAACTCAAGTTCCCGTATGGTACCAGGGCAACATTTTCCCCATGAAGGGAGAGCAAAAAAAATGGAGCTGGGTATGCTATAAAAGGGGGACAAGAAGAGAAACTCGTTTCCAATGTGAAACGTGTCCTGACAAACCTGGACTGTGTTTGAAAGAATGTTTCAGAATTCATCACAAGTCCATGGACTACACACATCCTGATATTCCCTACAGAAGTCACCCACACCAGCCTGACATACACAACACCACACACAACAACCTGACAGTGTGTCAAGGTTGGTATGTGTGAGTGTGGTGTACGTCAGGTTGGTGTGTGGTGTGGTATAGTGTACGTCAGGATGGTGTGTGTGCTGTAGTGTACGTCAGGTTGTTGTGTGTGGTGTATACTCCACCACACACACCAACCTGATGTACACTACACCAACCTGACATACACTACACCACACACACCAACCTGACGTAGTGTGTCAGGTTGGTGTGTGTGGCGTAGTGTACGTCAGGTGTGTGTGTGTGTGTGTGTGGTGTATACTACACCACACACACCAACCTGTAGTGTATGCCAGGTTGGTGTGTGATGTGGTGTGGTGTAGTGTAGTGTACATCAGGTTGGTGAGTGTGGTGTAGTATACAGCACACACAAAATTTAGGCTAAAAGAAAATTTTTGTGGAAAAAGAAAGTACGTTTTCATTTTTACGGATCAATTTGGGAAGCACCTGGGGGTTCTAAGTGCTCACTATGCATTTAGATAAGTTCTAAATGTTTAGGCACACAAGGGTTCTCTAAACGCGACATTGCAACCGCTAAATATTCCAGCATATTTTCCATTCAAAAAGTCAAATGGCGCTCCTTCCCTTCCAAGCCCTGCCGTGTGCCCAAACAGTGGTTTATGACCACATATGAGGTATCGGTGTACACAGGAGAAATTTCCCAACAAATTTTAGGATCCATTTTAGCCTATTGCCCATGTGAAAATGAAAAAATTGATGCTAAAAGAACATTTTTGTTGGAAAAATTAAAATGTCCATTTTTTCCTTCCACGTTGCTTTAGTTCCTGTGAAGCACCTGAAGGGTTAATAATCTTCTTGAATGTAGTTTTGAGAAGCTTGAGGGGTGCAGTTTTAAGAATGGTGTCACTTTTGGGTATTTTCTGCCATATAGACCCCTCAAAGGGACTTCAAATGTGAGGTGGTCCCTAAAAAAAAAAAAAATGGTTTTGTAAATTTTGTTGTAAAAAATGAGAAATCGCTGGTCAACTTTTAATCCTTATAACTTCCTAAGTAAAAAAAAATTTGTTTCCAAAACTGTGCTGATGTAAATTAGACATGTGGGAAATATTATTTATTAACTACTTTGTGTCACATAACTCTCTGGTTTAACAGAATAAAAATTTGAAAATTGTGAAATTTTCAATATTTTCGCCAAATTTCTGATTTTTTCACAAATAAACGCGAAAATTATCTTCTTAAATTTACCACTAACAAGAAGCCCAATATGTCACGAAAAAAATCTCAGACTCGCTAAGATCCGTTGAAGCGATCCGGAAGTTATTACCTTATAAAGGGACACTGGTCAGAATTGCAAAAATTGGCCAGGTCATTAAGGTCAAATTAGGCTGGGTCATGAAGGGGTTAAGTACATCCAGGCAACTACTGTCCGGTAAGTCTGACATCAATAGTGTGCAAAGTTTTTGAAAGAAACATAAGAGATGACCTGCAGAGATATATTGCAGAGAATAATATAATAATTGACCATGAGCATGGATTCATGAAAGATAAGTCATGTCTACCTTATCTTTTCCACGAGGAAGCAAGTGCAAATCTGGATGTAGGTAATGCGACTGATTTGATTTATCTGGACTATGCAAAGGCATTTGATCCTGTACCACATAACAGCCTTATACTGAATATACAGATGTAGGGACTGGGGGAAACTATATGCAGATGGGTAAGGAACTGGCTAAATAACAGGAAACAAAGAGTTTTCATCAATGGTACGTTCGCTAAATGGGATAGAGTCAGCACTGGGGACCACAGGGATCTGTGCTAGGACTGGCTCTTTTTAACCTCTTTATTAATGACCTTGTTGTTGGCATGGAGAGTAAAGTGTCAGTCTTTGCTGATAAAACCAAACTATGTAGGATATTAAAAACTGATCTTAACAGTACAATATTACAAACTAACCTGGATAAGATGTCTGAATGGGCAAACACTTGGCAAATGAGATTCAGTGTAGAGTAATGCACCTAGGACGGAGTAATCCTATTGCTGCACATATACATTAAATGGAAGCATACTCGTGACCACAGAACAGGAGAAGGACTTGGGTATTCTGGGTACAAGTAAGCTGAGCAGCAGTGCTCAATGTCAAGCAGCAGCCACAAAACCAAACAAGATTTTAGTGTGTATTAAAAGAAAAAAATCCTGTGATCCCAACGTATTGTTACCATTATATAAATCACTGGTGAGGCCAAATCTATAATATGGGATCCAGTTTTGGGCTCCATATTTTAAAAAGGAAATTCAGAAGTTAAAGGGGTTGTCCGGGCTTTTCACAATCTCAGTACATATCTGGGCTGCAGAATTATGACAATAAGTAATTTACTTTCTGTCACTAGTTTGCACGGTTTTCTAGATATTCTGAACAGAACGTCTAAGGGGGGGGTGTTATGGCATTAAAATGAGAACTAGTCGTAACCTCCTACTCTACTCCAAACATGCCCTCTATAGCAACAACCCCACCCTCCATAGCTACAGGCCCTCCCCGTCCACATTACACCCATTCTCAAAAGCCCTCCCTTGACCAATCCTCTGTGTCTAACTATCGCCCAATATCTCTTCTCCCTTACGCCTCAAAACTACTGGAACAGCATGCATATCTTGAACTGTCCTCCCACCTCTCCTCCTGTTCCCTCTTTGACCGGTTACAATCTGGCTTCCGACCGCATCACTCAACTGAAACTGCCCTAACTAAAGTCACTAACGACTTACTAACCGCCAAGAGCAAGCGACACTACTGTCCTCCTTCTCCTGGACCTGTCCTCTGCCTTCGACACCGTAGACCATTCCCTCCTGCTATAGACTCATCTCTTGGCATCACAGACCTGGCCCTATCCTGGATCTCATCATACCTAACAGACCGAACATTTAGTGTCTCCCTCTCACACACCACCTCCTCACCTCGCCCCGTCTGTCGGTGTTCCCCAAGGCTGTCCTAGGACCCCTACTATTCTCCATCTATACCTTCGGCTTGGGACAGCTCATAGAATCCCACGGTTTGCAGTATCACCTCTATGCTGACGACACGCAGATCTACCTATCTGGACCCGACCTCGCCTCCTTACTGACTGAAATCCCACAATGTCTGTCTGCTATCTCCGCCTTCTTCTCTGCTCGCTTTCTCAAACTGAACATGGACAAAACAGAATTCATCATCTTTCCCCCATCTCACTCTACCTCTCCCCACTAGACCTATCCATCAATGTCAATGGCTGCTCTCTTTCCCCAGTCCCGCACGCTCGGTGCCTTGGGGTGATCCTCGACTCTGCGCGCTCTTTCAAACCACATATCCAAGCCCTCGCCTCCTCCTGCCGCCTCAAACTCAGAAATATTTCCCGGATCCGCTCATTCCTCAACCACGAAACCACAAAAACACTAGTGCATGAACTTATCTCCCGCCTCGACTACTGCAACCTCCTACTCTCTGGCCTCCCCTCTAGCACTCTGGCTCCGCTCCAGTCCATCCTCCACTCTGCTGCCCGACTAATCCACCTGTCTCCCCGCTATTCCCCAGCCTCCCCCCTATGCCAGGCCCTTCACTGGCTTCCTATTGCCCAGAGGCTACAATTCAAAACCCTAACCATGACATACAAAGCCATCCATAACCTGCCTCCTCCAAACATCTGTGACATGGTCTCTAGGTACCTACCCGCACGCAACCTTCGATCATCTCAAGATCTCCTTCTCTACTCCCCCTTATCTCTTCTTCCCACAACCGCATACAAGACTTCTTCCGTGCTTCCCCCATAATCTGGAACTCCCTGCCGCAACACATCAGACTCTCACCATCAACGGAAACTTTCAAGAAGAACCTGAAGACCCATCTGTTCCAACAAACCTAAAGCCTGCAATGATCCTCAGTCTACTGAACCACAGCAAGACCTGCTCTACCCTCTCGTACTGTATCCTCACCAATCCCTGTAGACACGGAGCCCTCGCGGGCAGGGTCCCCCTCTCCTTATGTACTTGTGTGTCCCTTGTCTTACACATGTTTATTATAATTGTCTATATTTCCCCTTTTCACATGTAAAGCGCCATGGAATAAATGGCGCTATATAAATGCATAATAATAATAATGAAGAAGCCCTCATCACACAGTAACAAATCCTCCCCCTCTAGCAGCCTCACTGCAGAGAGCAGGACAACCCAGCTGCTCCTCCCCCAGACACACGCTGAACAGTGATCTATGGAAAGTGAAACTAGTGGGGAGGGAAAATCGGCCTGTATTCTGGGACAGGCTGCTCCCATCAGTATTTGTGTCATTAGAGACACAGTGCTCACAAATACACTGCACCAAATCTGCTGCTGTATGAAGAAATCAGTGACACAGAGCTGTCTCATTCACACAGCAGAGTCTTTGTCACACAACATATTACATCAGTGACTGCCATCCCCTGTGCAGATTAGAAGCTGCAGACCCCCATCACTGGCCATCACACAGTCTGTTCTCAGTGCTGCTAGCAGCCTGGGACAGTGAGGGAAGGAATTACTGATAATGAGTTATGTATTGTAATCATGGAGTGGCCCAGAACACAGGACGATTTTCCCTCCTCACTAGTTTCACTTTCCATAGATCACTGTTCAGCGTGTGTCTGGGGGAGGAGCAGCTGCTCTCTGCAGTGAGGCTGCTAGAGGGGGAGGATTTGTTACTGCGTGATGAGGGCTTCTTCATGTGGACGGGGAGGGCCTGCAGCTATGGAGGGTGGGGTTGTTGCTATAGAGGGCATGTTTGGAGTAGAGTAGGAGGTTACGACCAGTTCTCATTTCAATGCCATAACACCCCCCCCCCCTTGGACGTTCTGTTCAGAATATCTAGAAAACCGTGCAAACTAGTGACAGAAAGTAAATACTTATTGTCATAATTCTGCAGCCCAGATATGTACTGAGAGTATGTGAAAAGCCCGGACAACCCCTTTAAAGTCAGTTCACAGGCGGGCAACTAGATTATTACAAGTGATGGAGGCCTCTCGTGTGTTGAGAAGTTGGAAAAGTTGGGCTCGTTTAGCTTAGAAAAAAGACGCTTCAAAGGAGATCTCATTTATATGCATAAATACAGCTCTCGCAAAAATTAAGAGACCACCACATCAAAACCCTGTCATGGGCAGCCCATTCTCCAGACCTGAACCCCATTGAACTCTGGAATGTAATCAAGAGGATGATGGATAGTCACAAGCCATCAAACAAAGAAGAACTGAGTAAATTTTTGTGCCAGAAGCAGTGTGAAAGACTGGTGGAAAGCATGCCAAGACACATGAAAGCCGTTTTTATAAATCATGGTTATTCCACAAAATATTGATTTCTGAACTCTTACTGAGTTAAAACATTAGTATTGTTGTTTCTAAATGATTATGGACTTGTTTTGTTGCATTATTCGAGGTCTGAAAGCACTGCTTTTTTTTTTTGTTTTATAATTTTGACCATTTCTCCTTTTCAGGAAAAAAAAAAAAAATTTGCTTGGAAATTCAGAGACATGTTGTCAGAAGTTTGTAGCCTAAAAGAACAATTTACTCAAAAATATACATATAAAGAGAAAAAAAAAAAAAACAATCAGACACTGAACATTTGAAAGTGGTCCCTTAATTTTTGCCAGAGCTGTACATGTGTGGTCAATACAAAAGGATTGGCACATGACTTGCTCCTTCCAAGGACTATACCTAGGATCATGTGGCACGCACTATGGGTGGGAGAAAACAGATTCCAGCAGCTAAATGGAACATGGTTCTTTACAGTTAGATCAGTCAGAATGTGGAATACTCTACCACAAGAGGTAGTAATGGCAGACGCTATAACCGTTCTTAAATGGGCTGGATGATTTCCTCGATGCACATAACATTGTGGGTTATGGTTAAATTAGTGACAAAATGAGCAATTGGTGGAGAAAGGTTGAACTTGATGGATCTATGTTGGAAAAAAAAAAAAAAAAAGACGCTTCCAGTGGGCTCAGTCCGTTTTAACACCCCAGGGAAGGGAGATATGTAGAATGGCTAATAGAAACCCCATAGCCAAGATATGTTTAGTCTCAACACATAGCAGAGGCCTGGCTGGAACCGATGGTGCCAAAATAGCCTCCCTAGGACCGTCCATTAAAGAGCTGTGACTCACCTTAATTTTGAAGTTTTTAGCTGCTAGAGCCAAAGGGAGGGGATTTAAATTCAACCCAGAGGGCAGGAGGGGGAAGACTCAAAGGGGATAAAGAGTAGCGTCTCTCTCTCGGTTATCCATGCCGTCCACTTCGAAAGGGGGATCATGTCGAGTAATGTGCTCTGAAGGACCTAGAAGCCAGCTGGCAGCCCATAAACCTTGCAGCCCACATGGTCTAAAGGCCCCGTCACACATAGTGATGCACCAGCGATCCCGACAAACGATATGACGTGGTAAGGATCGCTGGTGCATCGCTAAGTGGTCGCTAGTGAGCTGCCAAACAGGCAGATCTCACCAGCGACGTAGCAGCGGTCGGCGGTCGCTACTTACCTGTCAGACGAGGCGATGAAGACATCCTTCCGCCCGCGTCCACGCGTTGCTCGTCTCCACAGCAGGAAGCTGACGACGAGAAACGGCCCAGGACGTTCTCGCGCGATCAGCGATAATCAGCGGGGGAGCCGGTCGGAGGTAAGTATCACACATAGCGATATCGCTGCTGCGTCACAAAACCAGTGACGTTATTGCGATATTGCTAGCGATATCGCTTAGTGTGACGGGCCTTAACAGCAAACCGTAATTGGCATAATCCATCTGCTTATATCTTTTGTCCTACCACTATTGTATTTGCATAGCCGACCATTGTATATGTATAACCATTGTGTATAGAGTGTATTGTCTAGTATGCCCTTAACCCTAGAACGCATACCCATAGAAGTCTACACATTCACGCACCTGGGGCCTTTTAGGCCTGTTTACAATTATCATGGAATAACTCAAATAAAAATACTTTTCAAAGTTTATTGCAAAGTAAGGATGCATTCCCCCCAGTGCTGGGGTCCGCCAGGACGGGATTCCGTAATGGATCTGACCTCCTGGTGACCCCAGCTAAGGCTGGAGGACGCATACCTGGGGCCTCGCAGGCCTGCCAGATTACTTGTTTTCTATTTTCTGTAAAATTACTTTAGTTAGAATTTTGAAACTCTAGGTATTCCTCAGGTATATAGTTGTTAGTAATTTCCAGTTGTTCATATATTTTTATGTTATAGGCATTTCGGTATAACAACCTTTTTTTGGGACTACCCCATATTCACGCACCTGGGGCCTTTTAGGCCTGTGTGCAAATAACACGGAATAACTCAAATAAAAATACTTTTCAAAATTTATTTTACAATGGCAAAGTAAGGATGCATTCCCACTAGCGCTGGGGTCCGCCAGGAGGTGATCCGTAATGGATCCGTAATCCGTAGAGCAAGTGTTTTTATTA
The DNA here is from genome assembly GCF_039654945.1 of Dendrobates tinctorius. Taxonomy (NCBI): domain Eukaryota; kingdom Metazoa; phylum Chordata; class Amphibia; order Anura; family Dendrobatidae; genus Dendrobates; species Dendrobates tinctorius. Next base: position 2,162,931 of record NW_027361736.1, on the reverse strand, counting down.
TGTCGGAACATAGGTCTTTCTGGACTGGAGCATCAGCTTCTTTGCCACAGTAAATCAGACCATTCATCCCATAATAGCTTGCTGAATCGCACATCCAGAAAATTTTTATGCCATACTTAGCTGGCTTACTGGGCATATACTGAATGAATTTGCAACGTCCCCTAAAGGCAAGAAGTTGCTCGTCCACTGTCACATTATCACTGGAATGGTAAAGCTTTGTACAGTTCTTGATAAAAAGATTCCAGATATAGCTAATAGGGGCTAATTTATCGGTTGCCAACCTCACAGGGCGAGTTCTATTGTCATCAAAACGAAGGCATCTCCGAATACCCTCAAATCTATTGATGGACATAGTAGCTTTGTAGTGTGGATCTGCAAATGCGTTCTGAAATAACTCTCTGATTGGAACATCGTATGATTTTGTCGACCCTGCCAGAAGAGTAAGGCCAATATAAGCATATAGTTCCTCTTTAGTTATATTTTTCCATGTTTTTTTTCCTCCTGACGCGATACGTTTTCCTTCTACGTTAGTACACAAAACTACCTCATCTGCAATATCATCCGAAACAAATTTACAGAAAACATCTCTTTTGGACATGAATTGGGGAATTCCGACAGCTCCTTGAGCAACTCTAATAATGTTATGTGATGGGGTGCGTGCAGGAGCCGCAGCAGTACCGTTCCAAAAAATATTCGTTTTAGATGTTCTATTTGAACGTTCTACTGGATCCACTACTTCTTCTTCATCTGAAGAATCGCTGGACGATGAAGTTGATACATTAGCTGGTGGCATGTACTCTTCATCAGAAAAAGAAATTTCACTTTCTTCATCACTATTGAAAACAATCACCTCAATTTCATGGTCAGTCAATACCCTGGAAGTAGACTGTGCCATTGTAATTTTAGATGTCAGTAAACTAAAAAGAAAAAAAAAAATAGATTACAATCAGGCTTGTGCACTGTAAACAGTATGTGATAAGACTCTTTGTTAGGGTCCCAGCACACCAAGCTATATAAAGCAGGTAAAGTGCAGCCCCCCTCCTCTTACCTCCAACAGATCACTTTCTTGTAGTGCAGTAGAAGCCTCTGGTTTTGGAGCTCAGAAAGTTTCTATTTCCAGACAAAAGAAAGCTGACTTCTTCCTCCAAAGTCTCTCCAGCAATTAGGACAAAAAGACCTGCGATGAGGTCAGAGACACATGACTGTGAGGGAGCCTCCCTTCCAACATCACATGACCATGTTGTCATGCAGAACCCACACTCTTCCCAGCAATAGCAGAGTGATAAAAGTTCTTCCCCAGCAACAATACAGACAAAAAGACTGAGTATCATATGTAAACCTAGTACAGGCCTAAAAGGCCCCAGGTGCGTGAATATGGGGTAGTCCCAAAAAAAGGTTGTTATACCGAAATGTCTGTAACATAAAAATATATGAATAACTGGAAATTACTAACAACTATATACCTGAGGATTACCTAGATTTTCAAAATTCTAACTAAAGTACTTTTACAGAAAATAGAAAACAAGAAACCTGGCAGGCCTGCGAGGCCCCAGGTATGCGTTCTAGGGTTAAGGAGATTAAATATATATTTAAACCTTAGGCTGTTTTTTTCTGAACCACAAGTCTGTTTCTCGGCTTAACGTTCCATGCTACCGGGGCTGGTTTCTGACACGATATAATCTAGTTAAAGGACCAGACTTGTATCTAACGAAGACCTGGTGACAGTCCTATCGTGCTGACCAGGCGCTGTTTCACTGGTGCTAGTGAAAGGGGCATCTCAGCCTGTCAGGATTGTGAGCGAGTACTGTGCCACATCAGTGACTGCATGGGCCACATTCGTTCACTCCCCCGTGCCTCCCTGGGCCCGTGTTGACAGGAGGTGTCTGTACAAAACTACCAAGTTGATCTTATGCGACCCCACAGGTTGCGGAACATCACGTTGGTGAAAGTGGGGAGACCGCATTACGCGATCCGTCTGACACAATAGTGACATCAGGCGGTGTCGCGAGGTGTGGGTTCTTTACAGTACCATGTATGATGACTGTTTCCTGTCATTTAAACAATACTCTATGCATAGACTGCATCTATGCAGTCCTTGCTTCTGCAGCTTCAGTATAAGGCTGTTATCAAATGAATTTGCAAAGTCCAGAAAAATCACATCAGCCACATTACTACCTACATCCAGATTTGTACCTACTGCCTTATAGAAACTCAACATGTTGGTTAGACACGACTATTTGTTCATGAATCCATACTGGTTTGTCAGTTATTAGATTATTCTCTACCATATATCTCCGCAGGTCTTCTTTTACAATGTCCTCAAAAACTCTGCACACTACTGATGTCAGCCTAACCAGACGGTTGTTACCTGGATCCACCACCTTAACTTTCTTAAATATCTGTAGCACATCAACCATCCTCCACTCTCGTGGCACCACCCCTATTACAAGTGAGTAACCTTAAGGCTATGTGCCCACATTAGCGTTTTTAAACGCTCAGGAAACTGATCCCCTTCCCAGAAAACGCACGTTTTATTTCCGCGTGTTTCTTACGCGTTTTTTTCCCCGCGTTTTCTGGGAACATTGGAAAAGGCTAAAAACGCTCAGCAATGAGGAAATTAATGAGCATGCTGCGTTTTTAGCCGCTAAGCGATTCCTGAGCGTTTAAAAACGCTTCCATTGGCACAAAAAGCCAAAAACGCATACAATTTAATGTGAAGCTTCTTTTAAGCATTTCTGCAGCGTCTGAGCCAGCACAAACGCTGCGGAAACGATTAAAAAAAACACAACATGGGCACACAGCCTAACAATGGATGAATGCCATCACATGGTGTAATGTCAGGATATTTTTTCCCTCCCTCCCCAGGAGCTGTGGTATGATCAGACCATGTCCCTGTATGGTCAGACACAGCCATTAGGCACATTTAGGTTATGTGCACAAATTTCTACACCATTTCTGCATCTGTTGTCAGGAAAAATGCAGCTGAAAAAAATGCACGTTTCTGATGCTTTTTTTGACCGATTTCAGAGCGGTCAATGGTGAAAAATGCTGGCAAACACGAAGAGAGAACTGACATGCTGCAGATTATCTTCTTCACCAAATCTGCAAGTCAAAAATACTCAAGTCGTGCATGACATGTTAGGTTTCTCATTCACTTTGCTGGCTTCAGGATTGCTTCAGGTTTTGCTAGCATATCTACATAGCAGGAACTCCCCAAATCAGCAACGTGCGCACAAGACCTTATAAATGTTATCTCAGCACAGCAATTTATTTTTTTCCAACACATAAGATTGTGGAACTTATTTTTATTACAAGATCTGTTGATTAAAATGATATTTTGTTCATGGAGAGAACCCTTTAACCCCTTCACGACCTTTGACGCCACGTAGGCGTCATGACAAGTCGTGCCAAAACGACCCGTGACGCCTATGTGGCGTCATGACTTTAAAGCCCCCCTGCAGGTCGGGTGACCGGGGTCACTGAGAGGTCACCCGACCCGCAGATACAGGGGGCTTTGTTCTTCACCACAGGGGGCGTGGCTTCGCCCCCACGTGGCTACGATCGCTCTGATTGGCTGTTTCACTTTTAACAGCCAATCAGAGCGATAGCGATAGTAATATTTCATCAATGAAAATTGATGAAATATTACAATCCAGCCATGACCGATGCTGCAGTAGCATCGGACATGGCTGGAGATCGTGATCCGCCCCCCCCCCCCACCAACTCACGGGGCCGATCGGCCCCCGATACCGACTGACGGCGGCAATGTGCCGCCACTGTCATCATCTGCTCCCCCTCCCCCAGGTTCCCTCCACCTTCCGACCCCCCCTCACCCTCCCGGTACCTCCGATGTCCCTCTCCTGCTCCCGGTGCCCCGCGGTCCTGCTTCATGGGCGCCGCCATCTTGGAAAATGGCGGGCGCATGCGCAGTGTGCCCGCCGGCTGCAGATTCATTCATTCTATTTTGATCACTGTGAGACTTTCTCACAGTGATCAAAATAGAATGAAAAGTAAATAAACCCCCCGTTTATCACCCCCATAGGCAGGAACAACTAATAAAATAAAGAAAATATTTTTATTTTTCCATTAGGGTTAGGGTTGAAAAGAGGGTTAGGGCTAGGGCTGGAAATAGGGTTAGGTTTGGAAATAGGGTTAGGGTTTCCACTGTTTAGGCACATCAGGGGGTCTCCAAACGCGACATGATGCAGCCATTGATTCCAGCCAATTTTGCGTTCAAAAAGTCAAAGGGTGCTCCCTCCCTTCCAAGCCCCGACATGTGCCCAAACAGTGGTCTAATTTCTCCTGTTACCCTTGGGAAAATAAAAAATTGGGGGCTAAAAAATTATTTTTGTGGAAAAAAATGATTTTTTTTATTTTCACGTCTCTGCGTTACAAACTTCTGTGAAGCACTTGGGGGTTCAAAGTGCTCACCAGACATCTAGATAAGTTACTTGGAAGGTCTAGTTTCCAAAATGGGGTCACTTGTGGGGGGGGATTCTACTGTTTAGGCACATCAGGGGCTCTGCAAACGTAACAACGACTGCAGACCTTTCCATCAAAGTCTGCATTTCAAAACGTCAGTACTTCCATTCTCAGCCCTTATGTGCGCCCAAACAATGGTTCCCCCACACATATGGGGTATCAGTGTACTCAGGACAAACTGGACAACAACTTTTGGGGTCTAATTTCTCCTGTTATCCTTATGAAAATAAAAATTTGCAAGCTAAAAAATCATTTTTAGAGGAAAAAAATGATTTTTTATTTTCACAGCTTTGCGTTATAAACTTCTGTGAAGCACTTGGGGGTTCAAAGTGCTCACCACACATCTAGATAAGTTCCTTAGGGGGGGGGTCTAGTTTCCAAAATGGGGTCATTTGTGGGGGTGCTCCAATGTTTAGGCACACAGGGGCTCTCCAAACACGACACGGTGTCCGCTAACGATTAGAGGTAATTTTCATTTCAAAAAGTCAAATGGCGCTCCTTCCCTTCTGAGCCCTGTCGTGCGCCCAAACATTGGTTCCCCCCCACATATGGGGTATCGGTGTACTCTGAACAAATTGTACAACAACTTTTGTGGTCCAATTTCTCCTGTTACCCTTGTGAAAATAAAAAATAGCGTGCTAAAAAATCATTTTTGAGGAAAAAAATGTTTTTTTATTTTCACTGCTCTGCGTTATAAACTTCTGTGAAGCACCTGGGGGTTCAAAGTGCTCACTACACATCTAGATAAGTTCCATAAGGGATCTAGTTTCCAAAATGGTGTTACTTGTGGGGGGGGATTTCAATGCTTAGGCACACAGGGGCTCTCCAAACGCGACATGGTGTCCGATAACGATTGGAGCTAATTTTCCATTCAAAAAGTCAAATAGCGCTCCTTCCCTTCCGGACCCTGCCGCATGCCCAAACAGTGGTTTATGACCACATATGAGGTATCGGTGTACTCAGGAGAAATTGTCCAACAAATTTTAGCATCCATTTTATCCTGTTGCACATGTGAAAAATGAAAAAACTGAGGCTAAAAGAAAATTTGTGTGAAAAAAAAGTACTTTTTTTTTACCGATCAATTTGTGAAGCACCTGGGGGTTCAAAGTGATCATTATGCATGTAGATAAGTTCCTTGGGGGGGGGTCTAGTTTCCAAAATGGGGTCACTTGTGGGGGAGCTCCAATGTTTAGGCACACAGGGCCTCTCCAAATGTGACATGGCAACTGCTAAATATTCCAGCATGTTTTCCATTCAAAAAGTCAAATGGCGCTCCTTCCCTTCTGAGCCCTGCCATGTACCCAAACAGTGGTTTATGACCACATATGAGGTATCAGTGTACTCAGGAGAAATTGCCAAACAAATTTTAGGATCCATATTATCCTGTTGCCCATGTGAAAATGAAAAAAATTGATGCTAAAAGAAAATTTTTGTTGTAAAAATTAAAATGTCCATTTTTTCCTTCCATGTTGCTTTATTTCCTGTGAAACATCTGAAGGGTTAATAATCTTCTTCAATGTACAGTGCCGGCAAAAAAAATCTTTACAAGTTCAATGAAACCACAAAATCTTAATATTCAAGAGGATTCAAGTGTTTTATTGTGGCTATTTTATTACAATTAGTATTTTGTCATGTCACCCTTACATTTTATCACGATCTGCAGTAGTTTAGGCATGGGATTCAGCAAGGCTGGCTAAGTATGTGGAGACCATGTTTACCCACAGTGTCTTCAGCACCTCCTTTAGATTGTTGATGTTGCTGGGTCGTGTCTCTTGAACCTTGTTTTTCATTAAATTCTACAGTCATACTACAAGACTCGTTAAAGGGTTGATTGTGACTTGTAGGATCGCTACTACCAATAGGTGGCGCTGTAGAGTAAAAGTCCTCTTTCTTTCTGAAGAGGCAATTTGCATATTATTTTCCCAGAGGAGCATTGCACGGCGAATAAGTCTCCTTACCTTGACAAGCCACAGCTGGCATGTCACTCTCCGCAAGGAGAAACCTTACTTCTTAGACCCTAGTCCAGAGCCTCTCACCTTGCCAAATCAGATCTCATACTTTGCACTGACGAGAGCCAACAGCTCGAAACACCGTGTCTGCAAATTGAGATTCTGATTTGGCTTGTATCCTAAGTCATACTACAAGACTCGTTAAAGGGTTGATTGTGACTTGTAGGATCGCTACTACCAATAGGTGGCGCTGTAGAGTAAAAGTCCTCTTTCTTTCTGAAGAGGCAATTTGCATATTATTTTCCCAGAGGAGCATTGCACGGCGAATAAGTCTCCTTACCTTGACAAGCCACAGCTGGCATGTCACTCTCCGCAAGGAGAAACCTTACTTCTTAGACCCTAGTCCAGAGCCTCTCACCTTGCCAAATCAGATCTCATACTTTGCACTGACGAGAGCCAACAGCTCGAAACACCGTGTCTGCAAATTGAGATTCTGATTTGGCTTGTATCCTAAGTCATACTACAAGACTCGTTAAAGGGTTGATTGTGACTTGTAGGATCGCTACTACCAATAGGTGGCGCTGTAGAGTAAAAGTCCTCTTTCTTTCTGAAGAGGCAATTTGCATATCATTAAATTCTAGGCATTTTCTATGGGGTTAAGGTCAGGGGAATTACCTGGCCACTCTAAAATGTTAATGTTATGGTCACTGAGAAACTTTCTCACGGCCTTGGCTTTGTGGACAGGGGCTCTATCATGCATAAAGTAATCACACTGATGTATGACCCAAAAAGTAAGCTTGTGTTCTTCCAAAACAGTAATATAATTGCTTGCTTTCATAATTACATTCTTGGGAAGGAAGTACAAACCTGCCCTACCCATGCTTCCACTGAATGCACCCCACACCATCACACTGTCAGGGTGTTTAACAGTCTTAACTCTATATTTTGGGTCATACCAAGACACGGTACTCGGACGACGCACAACCTTTGAGCCTCCCCTGACCAGCCTGAAAGTGCTCTCATCACTAAACATCACTTTTTTCCACTCTTGATATTTCTTACAAAAGGCAAGCCTTTTCTTCTTCATTGCTGCTGTGAGCAGGGGCTTCTTTGCGGCACGGCAACTTGGTAGACCCAGGTCCTTCTGCAGGCGGTGACGAATTGTCCTAGTTGCGATGTTCTGGAGGAGCATAGGGTACTTGTTTTTTAGTTCAACAGCAGTTATAGAAGGATGTGACATCACTTCACGCTTCAGAAGCTTATCAGTCCTTGGTGAAGTCTTCTTAGGTGCGCCAGAGCCTGACTTCCTCTGCGGTACCATCCCAGGAGGCAATGATGCCGCCGACTGCTTCAGTTGATAAATTGCTTCTCTTGACACTCCCAGATCTCTAGCTACAGCAATCACCAAATCCCCCTTCTTGAGCAGAGTCAAGGCATGGGATTTCTCTTCCATTTTAAGCTTCTTTCGACCCATTGTGGGAGATAATAAAAAACTGAGGGAGATAATAAAAGACTGCCTAATAGCAAAACTGGCTGAGCTGCACATAACAACCAATCAGAGTGCATCTTTCGCTTTACCAGAGAAGTGAAAACTGAGCGTTGATTGGTTGATATTTGCAACAAAGCCAGCTTTAATATTAGACAGTTTTTTATTATCTCCCCCATTTTGTACACTTTTAAAAAGTGAAATTATGATGTGGATTTTATATGTAAAGTTTTTTTTTTTGCTGCGCAAGTGTAAAGATTTTTTTTGCCGGCACTGTAGTTTTGAGTAGCTTGAGGGGTGCAGTTTTTAGAATGGTGTAACTTTTGGGTATTTTCTGCCATATAGACCCCTCAAAGTGACTTCAAATGTGAAGTGGTCCCTAAAAAAAAATGGTTTTGTTAATTTTGTTGTAAAAATGAGAAATCGCTGGTCAACTTTTAACTCTTATAACTTCCTAACAAAAAAAAAAAAAAAAAAAAAAATTTGTTTCCAAAATTGTGCTGATGTAAAGTAGATATGTGGGAAATGTTATTTAGTAACCACTTTGTGTCACATAACTCTCTGGTTTAACAGAATAAAAATTCAAAATTTGAAAATTGCGAAATTTTCTAATTTTTTTGCCAAATTTCTGATTTTTTCACAAATAAACGCAAAAATTATCGACCTAAATTTACCACTAACATGAAGCCCAATATGTCAGGAAAAAACAGTCTCAGAATCGCTAGGATCCGTTGAAGCGTTCCTGAGTTACCACCTCATAAAGGGACACTGGTCAGAATTGCAAAAAATGGCCAGGTCATTAAGGTCAAAATAGGCTGGGTCATGAAGGGGTTAAGTTAACCGTAGGAGTGGAAGTCACTCACACCCCGCTACCTTATAAGGCAAACACCAAACATTCTCCTTACTCCTCCAGAAATGAGGACAGAGAAGCCACAAACACAGTTCTGCTAACAAAGTTAAACGTTCCCAAAGTGCAGCGGGGAAATGAAGCAAAAGTGGGCCCAAGAGATAACTACTCCCTGACAGCTTCACATTCTGCTGTCAGTCACTGCATCAGGATGAACTAAATTCGGATGACCTTTCTACTTCTCAGCCATTATCCTGTCATCAGAGAGGAAGCCCATAATAAACCAGAGAACTTAGCCCATCACTGTGGACATTTACCTTCTTATGTGGCAACTGAGAAGTGGCCCGACCACCCACCTATCTTCAGAAGTGGACAGGGGAAAAAAAAAGGTGACATATAAGCTTTAAAAATGAAGCGTCAAAGGTATTAGAATATGGAAACATGAAGTACCTGCCATGTTTATGCCCTAACAGAATAAACTACTACTTATGAATTGGAAAGAAATCAGTGCGGTCCGTGTAAGGGTTAATTCACAAAACAAGAGCGGTCACATTCTCTCATTCCGATTAAGACAGCGAGTCCCAAACTTACAGCATCAAGGGAAGGCAATGTGGGGCATATTAGGGTATGTTTCCATGGTCAAGATTTGCTGCGGATTGGACGCAGAGTACAGCCGCAGTGTCCAGATATTATTATTATTTATTGTTATAGCGCCATTTATTCCATGGCGCTTTACATGTAAGGAGGAGTATACATAAAAACAAGTACAATAATCTTAAACAATACAAGTCATAACTGGTACAGGAGGAGAGAGGACCCTGCCCGCGAGGGCTCACAATCTTCAAGGGATGGGTGATAATACAGTAGGCGAGGGTAGAGCTGGTCGTGCAGCGGTTTGGTCGATCGGTGGTTACTGCAGGTTGTAGGCTTGTCGGAAGAGGTGGGTCTTCAGGCTCTTTTTGAAGGTTTCGATGGTAGGTGAGAGTCTGATATGTTGTGGTAGAGAGTTCCAGAGTAGGGGTGATGCGCGAGAGAAATCTTGTATGCGATTGTGGGAAGAGGAGATAAGAGGGGAGTAGAGAAGGAGATCTTGTGAGGATCGGAGGTTGCGTGCGGGAAAGTACCGGGAGACGAGGTCACAGATGTATGGAGGAGACCAGGTTGTGGATGGCTTTGTATGTCATGGTTAGGGTTTTGTAATGGAGTCTCTGGGCAATTGGGAGCCAGTGAAGGGATTGACAGAGGGGAGAAGCTGGGGAATAGCGGGGGGACAGGTGGATTAGTCGGGCAGCAGAGTTTAGAATAGATTGGAGGGGTGCGAGAGTGTTTTAGGGGAGGCCACAGAGCATGAGGTTGCAGTAGTCAAGGCGAGAGATGATGAGGGCATGGACTAGGGTTTTTGCAGATTCTTGGGTGAGGAATGAACGGATTCGTGAAATATTTTTGAGTTGAAGTCGGCAGGAAGTGGAAAGGGCTTGGATATGTGGTTTGAAGGAGAGATCAGGGTCAAGGATTACTCCGAGGCAGCGAGCTTGTGGGACTGGGGAGAGTGGGCAGTCATTTACTGTAATTGATAGGTTCGTAGGGGGGGGTCACGTGAGATGGGGGAAAGATGATGAATTCTGTTTTGTCCATTTTGAGTTTCAGAAATCTAGCAGAGAAGAAGGATGAAATAGTGGACAGACATTGAGGGATTCTGTTTAGTAGGGAGGTGATATCTGGTCCAGAGATGTAGATCTGTGTGTCATCAGCGTAAAGATGATACTGAAAGCCATTAGATTAGATTAGATTAGATAAACTTTATTGATCCCGGAGGAAATTACAGTATTACAGCAGCAGAACAAAGATCAAGAACATTACAAGAACAATACACACTTTACAAAATAAGTCTATATGGACAGCAGATGCGGATAGACTGGTACTTGTAACTCACCAATTCCCCCCCATACACTTTGAACTTCATTTAGTCTTGGGATGCTTTACACTTATACATTTGTTAAACATCCCCACAGCTGTCGGAACAAACGATTTTCTATATCTTTCCTTTTTACACATTAGTTGGAGTAGACGCTTGCTGAATGTGCTCTTTTGCTTCGCAAACAGTTCATAGAGCGGGTGTGTATTGTTGCTCATTATAGCCTTGCATTTCTTAGTAATTCTATCCTCTAATACCTCCTCGAAAGTCCTGAGTTGTAGACCCACCGCCGCACTACTCAGGACTTTCGAGGAGGTATTAGAGTTCTATGAGCTGTCCCAGGCCAAAAGGTGTAAATAGAGAACAGCAGGGGCCCAAGGACTGAACCTTGTGGGACTCCACATGTTACAGCAGTGTTCCCCAACTTCAGTCCTCAAGAGCCACCAACAGGTCAGGTTTTAAGGATTTCCTTAGTATCGCCCAGGTGGTGGAATTATTGCCTGTGTAGGTGAGCAGATCTCACCTGTGCAATTTTAAGGAAAATCCTCAAAACATGACCTGTTGGTGGCTCTTGAGGATGGGAGTTGGGGGAAGACTGAGTTACAGCATAGTGGAGGGGATTTTATGAAATCCCAACTACAATGTGTTCAAACACGCAGGTGGCAGACCTGCGTAACCGGACATGCGGCGCATCTTTATACACCGCAGCATGTCTTTATCTTGCTGAGACCCTCAGTCTCCACAAGATAAATAACAGTCTATGAATAGGCAGCGGTGATCCTGCACGGTTCAATGAACACATCCGGAATCACCTCGCGTACAACAGGGGGCAGTGCTTTGGGCGGAGTAGGGTATCCGCTGCGTCCAAAGCGCTGCCAATCCGGAATGTGGAGACATACCCTTATACTATTTGCAGGTACTATGTGGTGTGGGGCATATTATACTGCTTGCAGGTACTATGTAACATAGTAATTAAGGTTGAAGGAAGACTTTAAGTCCATCTAGTTCAACCCATATCCTATCCTAACTTGCCCTAAAATGTGGTGTGGGGCATATTATACTGCTTGAAAGTACTATATGGGGGCCATTATGTTGTTTGCAGGTACTAAGTGCGTGGGGGACATTATGCCATTTTCAGGGCTATGTGGGGACCATTATGCCATTTGCAGGGCTATGTGGGGGGCCATTATACTGTATGGAGGGTTGTGTGTGGGGTGATGGGATACCCTTCACACGCAACAGTACTATTTAGTAATGGTATCTCTTTCTCTTGCTAATTATATAGGACATCTTATTTACTGCGTTATTTTATGAGCCCATATTCTGGGATCGACAACTATGTTCTCTAGAGCAGGAGCTGAAGTTGACAGCCTCCTTACTATTACTTTTATTATAAGATCCTAAATATCCAGCACCTTGCTTTTGTGCATTGGTAGGAGATAAGCGCTTCTAACATTGTGTCTTTGGCAGCTTCCTAGATATGGACATGTTCTGAGCATGTATGTCAGGAAGGCATTCCGTACCTGTCCTACCAATCAGAATAGGAGTGGATGGTAACCTCCTGATGTGGAAGTGAGAGATACTAAATACCTAACTAGATGGGCATTTCCTGAAGGAAATACATGGTGCTTGAACAGCGCTGCCAGCTTTAGCACATTTGGCACTGCGGTTGCCACTTTGGCACATTCGGCGCCACTTGGTAGCCACTTTGGCCACTTGGTAGCCACTTTGGCACATTCAGCACCCCGGTAGCCACTTTGGACACTTGGTAGTCACTTTGGCACATTCGGTACCTTGGTAGCCACATTGGCCACTTGGTAGCCACTTTGGCACATTCGGCACCTCGGTAGCCACTTTGGCCACTTGGTAGCCAGTGTAGCACATTTGGCACCTCGGTAGCCACTTTAGCCATGTTGACACATGCTGCCACTGTGGCGCTCCGGGCCCCTCAGGGGCCACTTTGGCACACTGGGCTTCTAAAGCCACTTTGGCGGCCGACTGCAGTGATGGCGAACCTTGGCACTCCAGCTGTTGGACAATTACAACTCCCAGCATGCCTCAACTGCTGCAGGTTGCAAGGGCATGCTGGGAGTTGTAGTTTTACAACAGCTGGAGTGCCAATGTTAGCCATCACTGGGTGAGGCTTTTCAGAAGACATTGGCGCGCTGCGCCTTTAAGACCTTGAATCAGCGATCTGTCAGCCTCTATTAGCTAATACGGGTCATGTGTGGAAGCTGCATTTGCATAGCTGCCATCTTTGTAAGGTCACTGCACCTGCATTGTGGCTTCAATCCATGTCAGTTGGGGGTCATGGAAAGGTCGCCATTAATTCCTATGGGAAAATTTTTGCTTAAAACGCGAATTTTTTTAAAAAAAACTACAAATCGGATCAACTCCAAAAATACATGGCACACCTATCCCCACCGAGGGCTTCGAAAAGCCGCCTGAACGGGGTCTCTGCGCCGAGCAGTTCGGGCCGCATTAATTGCAGAAAACGTGCAGAAGTAGTAGAATAAAATATAAGAAATCGGATTACAATATGTTGCTTGAACCTAGAGGTTCAAGCACCATAATTATGACAAATTTCTGTGAGCTCCTCACATGTCCAGTGTGAATACCGTACTTCTATTCTGGAGCAGCAAGTCTTACAACTCCGCTTTCAGCCTTTCCACTGTGAGGCCATGTGCACACGGTGCGGATTCTGCTGCAGATACGCAGCGGATTTGGCCCTACGTATACGCAGCAGAACTGCATGTGATGTACAGTACCATTGTAGCCTATGTGAAACAAAATCCGCAGTGCACATGCTGCTTTTTTTTCCGCGCGGATTTGATGCAGAATGAAAAAAGCAGAATGTCACTTCTTTTGTGCGCTTTTGGTGTAGTTTTCCACCCACTCCATTCTAGAAATCGGTAGGGGAAAACCGCACAAAACATGCAGTGAAACCGCACAAAAAATGAACTAAATCCGCAGGAAATATGCAGGTCATTTGACCTGCAGATTGTGAAATCTGAGCAGAAAATTCCAAAGAAGAATACGCACTGTGTGCACGTAGCCTTAGGGGGCATTTATATTGGGATACGGACCTAGCAGCGTTTATTGTCAGACTATATGAACACATCCTATTAAATAGGAATTGTAATGGAAAGCCCCCATATCAATTAGAGCGGGGGCTGCATGGGCTCGTGGCACTTGGGATAAATGTATGATGTGTAGAGATATTGTTAGGAATATGTTGTCTGTAACCATTTTGCTTTACTGTGCTTAATTGTCTCATGAGGTATCCTCATGATTGCTCTGGTAAAGGGTTAATGATCCCTGTTGTCATGTAACACAAGCAGGTGATTGCCCTGATTGGCTGGCCTGGCTGTCTTTCAGCTGTTAATTTGGATTGGTTGGAAAGTGTCGGGAAGGTGCTCTAGTTATAGCCCCTCCCCCAGGAATTCTCCTCAGTTGTCTGTGAGGAGACAAGCAACTCTCACTATGGAGGCATTGCTGGATGAATTTAGGAGATGTGTGGCAGGAGAAGACTGCTTTGAATGGCTTTGTTCCTGCTTTGATACTGTGAGTCCCCTTGCTTGCTGCCATCCCCGTGGATAGTCCTGAGCAACCAGGTCCAGCTATGTGTGAGGTAGTGAAAGATGAGTCAATGCTGATTAGGCCGAGTAGGAACCGAGCATCACTGAATAGGCGTTCAAAGGTGATTTACTCACCTAACTCATTCCCTGTCAGGAAGACCCGTGGTACCGGGAAGCGTGGAGGAAAGAGGATTACCGCTGACAGCCCGGAAGCGAGAAATCGAGCATCGGCGGGTGCTTTGGTGGAGGGGAACCGTGTATAACGCCGGAAGGGACTGATTCAGAACCCCACTGTCGGCGGTGCCAACACCAACCCTTCACCGCTGCGACCGCGCCAGCAGAACTTATCAGAACCAGCGTACCAGGCTGACTGTATCAGCAGTCAGTGCTGTACCAGCCCAGGCCTGGGCTTCGCTTGACGGCGTTTCAAACAAGGATGACAGGGGGTCATGGAGAGTGAGTCCCCAGAGCCAGAGGAGATCACAGGAACGTGACTTTAGTCTTCACACTGGATCTGGTGAGATATGTTTTTCACCTGATATGCAGGGCTCTAATGTATGGGATGAAGGGAGGGTTTTGGGTTAGTGCAAAGAGCTGTCAATCAGGGGCTGGCTGGCAGCTGTGGCTACCCTGTGCCTAAGCCTCACCTTCCTACTGCAGTTGGGTTCTCTAGAATTTCTGGGATATTTTTGAAGGAAGCTATTGTTTCTAAAATGTCACCTTTGGGATTTCAACTGCTACGGTCCAAGAGAAGATCGGGCAGCAGGAGTAGTGGGTTATTTTCACGTTGTTCCCGAATTATAAGCCTGCAACGTAAACTGACAAAAAGGATGATAGGTTTGAATCTGATGTGGACAGGAGAAAAACCTTCAAATCCTTCCACTTTTGTATACAAGCATTTTACATTTACGCCGCTGTTTTTGGGATAAGGAGCCCAAGCTGTAGCTCTGGTTTATTTCAACATCACAATATCATTTTAGAGGCGTACAGTAACTTCAGAGGAACAGCTTGGCTCTTATGATGAGGCCTTCCGGCAAAAAATAGCAGTTCATACTAGTGGTTGTTGGGGAGTTAAAGACGTCAGACTTTTGATTAACTTAATGCTTTCCCAAAGTCACATGACTCTGAGGTTGGCGTTACAGCAACTTCTTAAAAAAGGAATTTGCTGCTCATTTAAAGAGAATCTGTCACCCCATTTTTGACCTATGAGCTGCGGCCACAGCCATCAGGGGCTTAGCTACAGCATTCTGTATTGCTGTAGATAAGCCCCCGATGCAACCTGAAAGAGAAGAAAAACAAGTTAGATTATACTCACCGGGGAACGGTCTCGGGCGTGGTGGATGTTGCGGTCCGGTCCGGCACCTCCCATCTTCTAACGATGATTCCTCCTTCTGCCGCAGGCGTACTTTATCTGCCCTGTTGAGGGCAGAGTAAATTACTGCAGTGCGCAGGTGCCAGGAAACGTCAGAGAGGTCCGGCGCCTGCGCACTGCAGTACTTTACTCTGCCCTCAACAGGGCAGATAAAGTACGCCTGTGCAGGAGCCGTGGCAGAAGAAGGAGGACATCATCGCTAGAAAATGGGACACGCCGGACTTGACGCCGTGGTGAGTATAATCTAACTCGTTTTTCTTATCTTTCAGATTACATCAGTGGCTTATCTACAGCATTACAGAATGCTGTAGATAAGCCCCTGATGGCGGTGGCTGCAGCTCAGTCCAAAAATGGGGTGACAGATTCCGTTTAATGACGTCGAGTTTAAGTGGCCGAACACTTGCCGTTTTTGCCATGAATGTTCCTACTGTAGTGGAACACACCCGATGTCCAAATGTTTTTAAAAAACAGAATGTCAGTGCACAGGTGCCTGGTACCCGACACGCTGTTGCAAAAGGGACGGACACCGTCGAGGCTAGCTGCAATGCGCCCCTGGCTCGACAGCTTCCCAGACAGGGCGAAAGAGCGCTTACTCACTGACGGTTTTGCTGAAGGGTTTTTCGTGCTGGAGTTTCAAGGGCCAGGCTGTCGCTGCAACGACAACTTGGCATCTGTGCGTTTTTAAAGAATCAGTTGTGTAAGATATTCTTCAGAAAGTGTTCTCTCTGGGCCGCATTGATGGCCCCTTTTGTTGCCCCTCTTTCACATTTCAGGGTTTCTCCCTTCGGTGGAGTACCGAAGAAGGAGGCTGGCACTTTTCGGATAATCTATCATTTGTCGTATACCCATCTGGGTTTTCACGGAACGAGTTTTCCACGGTTTAGGTGTCTGTCTCCTACACCTCGTTTGATGTAGCCATCAACATGTTGCGCACCCATGGCCGGAATTCTCTTGATAGCTAAAATCGACATTAGGTCGGCTTTTGGATTTTACTGGTTTCTCCATCGGGGTTTGACTCTCGGTTTTCATTTCCAATGGATGTTTTTCTTCGATAAACGCCTGTCTATGGCTTTGCATTATCCTGCTTCTTTTCTGTAATGGGTTACAGAAGATACCATAAGGTCTGGTAGTATGTTACATTACCTGAACAATTTTTTTTTTTTTGGTGTTGCGGATTTCCTAGAATACTACCGTTTGTTATCGGGCTTTCAGGTAATTGTTCAGGCGTTTGGCATTCCTTTGGCCACCAAAAAGATGGTGGGTTCCTGTCGAATTATTGAATTCTTAAGAATCGTGTTAGATTCCAAAAACTTGGAATTGCTCCTTTCGGCGGAGATAGTGGACAAAATTATTGTTGGCATCCAGCAGTTTATTACCAGCTAAAAGGTCACCCTTAAAGTGTTGCAGTCGCTCTTAGGTATCCTCAATTTCGCTTCACTGATTATGCCAGTCGGTAGGGTGTTTGTAGGCGCTTGTAGGACAGCATGAAGGGACTTTGTCCCCTTTGGCTCATATACGGGTTTCTAAGACGATGAGAGCGGATTTGTTTTTCTGGCTCTGATTTTTACAAGACTTTAACGGGATTTGCTGTATAAAAGATCCGTTCGTTTTCTCGTCGAACTTGGGCCTTCCTTTTGAATTTAGTTATGGACACGGGTATCTGCCTTCGGTTCGGTCAGTTTTGGGTGTCAGTTATTTTTTCGTACAGCTGACAAAGGTGACAGAAGTCGCCTGGTTTTGAATAAGGTTTTTGCGGTTTTAGTTGCTGTGACTCTTTGAGATCAGAGTTTGTCTAATAGAATCATAGAATCGTAGAGTTGGAAGGGACCTCCTGGGCCATCTGGTCCAACCCCCTGCTCAAAGCAGGATTCGCTAAATCATCCCAGTCAGATGTCTGTCCAGCCTCTGTTTGAAGAATAAAAGTATACCCTTGTTGTCATACAGCCCAGGTCTAGTGGGTGCCATTAATATGCCGTCGTCAAAGAGTCTGGACATTGCAGAGTTATTAAGGCAGTTGGTTTTGATCTGTTTGAATTTTAATATTTGGCTGAAGGCATCTTTGGGAAGAGAGCCGACTGTTATGGCAAACGACTATTTCCTCAGAATTGGGGGTGTCAGATTACGCCCCTCCGGGCACTGAACGGGAAGGCACTCCTTGTCCAGCGTATCTATGGCAAATATATTCGAAGTAGCCCATGAGTGGCTTCTGTAACATTGGCTGTATTTTTAGCCGCATGGTTGGAATGGTTGCACTTTTGTGCTTTGGAACGGGTTTCACCTCTGTCAGCTTGGGTTTTGATGATCCTACGTTTTGTTTTTGGAAAGACTGGTGGCCATGGGGTACGGCCTTTCCATCATTTACAAATTGGCATATAGAGTATCATTTTTTCTGAGGTTCCATGGTGCATTTTCTATTTTGCTTTTATCCCCAGTTTAACAATTCTCAAAGGGTTGAAGTAATAGCACTTCCAAGTGGACGGAAGGAGAGCTCTCTCTATCGACTTAATGTCCCGAACGTGGGTGGTTTTACATTCAGTTCAATTTGGCATTACAACGTTGCTTGGCTAAGCTGGGGTCGGAGAATTTTTAATTTTCGTTCTACTTATTTTGCATTGGCCTAGCGACGGGGGGCGGCTAGGATGGGTTTTGCAGAAAGCAAGTTTAAGAGGATTGAGAGATGGGGTTCTAGGAGGGTTAAATTGTACATTCGGCCTGATAATACTGTCTCATCTACAGGTAGAAAGTATGTCTGGATTGTAGGTCATTCATTCGTCACTGGGCGAGGAAGAGGGCCCAAGGACGAAACTATACGGACAATCTTTGATTCAATCGCGATGCCGCTTGTATTTGATGGTACAGACGCAGAGGCATGATATGGGAAGCTCTCTGTGTTACACTAAATTGTTTATCTCACCAGTTGCCCAACCCGGATTTGATTATTTTGCATTTAGCTGGTAACGATCTTAGAAGAATACGCAGTCTTGATTTGTTGTGGCAAATGCTACATGATTTAAAAGTTGCACACTCCATGTTTCCATATGCCACTATTGTCTTCTCAGAGATCGTATCATGCTTCATATTTTCTTCTGCGAAACTGCATTTTCTAGAATCCATTTGCAAGAGATTCAATAAAGCATTAGAAGATTTTATTCCGGTGGTGGGTTTTCCCATAGACAAATTGACCTAGAAGGTTTTATCCCGGGGCTTTATAGGCAAGACGAGGTCCACTTAGATGCTATGGGGTTGGATAGTTTTAATATGAGTCTGCAAACCACGATTGTGAAATTGCTGAGGGGTTTGGGAGCGGCCATCCCATATCTGGTGTGTCAGGGTGGGGAAAGTTACCATATTTTTCGGACCATAAGACCCACCCAAAATTTTCCAGAGGAAAATGGGGGGGGGGGGGGGGAGAGAGTGTCAAATGGGGGTCCGTCTTACAGTCCGAATTCAGCTTACCAGGGGAGGTATCAGCACAGATGGAGGAGTGGACACAGGGGTGGTTTGGTGGTCCAGGTTGGTGCGGTGGTATCCAGGAAATCCCATCCCAAGCTGGTGCAGAGGCTCTGTGCTCTGGGTGCAGGGGCAGCGGCTCTCTGTGCTCCGTGGGGGGCTCCACCGGCATTTTCTAAAATGCGCCGCCGGGCTAGGGGCGGCGCATGCTCAGATTCAAATCTCGGCAACTACTGAGGAGTGCTGCAGGAAGAAAACTCATTGAGAGGCAGAGCAGTGACCGCAGTAAGTAGGACAGTGCTGACAAGGGTTACCACTGTGACACTTTAATTGCATAATAGTTGGTGTTTCGACTTGCCTCTGTAAGGTTCTTGGATCCTCTACCAGTCGACATTCATGCACTGTGCACATACCCTTAAGGCTGTGTGCCCACGTTGCGTTTTTTAAACGTTTCCGCAGCGCTTTTAGACAAGCGTTTCTGCTGCAGAAACGCTTAAGAAAAGCATCCAATGTAATCATAATGGAATCCGCACATGTCCTAATGGTGCGTTTTTTTCCGCTGCGGAAACGCTTAGCAGAAAGAAACGCAGCATGTTCATTAATTTTGCAGAAACGCACGCGCTTCAACATACATTCAATTGTATTGCAAAAACGCATAGGAAAACGCATGCAAAAACGCTTAACAAAAGCATCAAAAACGCTTCATAAAACGCATGCGTTTTCCCGGGAAGAGGGTGTGTGTTTCCGCTCAGGAATATTCTGCATGAAAAACGCTACGTAGGCACATAGCCTAAATGTGTTGACCAAACAAAAAACGTAGCTCCAGCACAACTACACACTTCGCTAACCCAGCTGCTGTAATTAGGCCTGGAATCCTGGGCTGGATTATGAGAATGACCTTTCCCAACTGACTCTTGGTTGCTCCTAAATCCCATACCTAATGTCCAGTCAAATTAAAAACTCTCAGTAACCTAGTGTTACTGGTACAGACTTTAAATTACAGAGGCCAACTACCTCAGTGATACGTATCTGCCATCCAAGACCTTACCTCCCGCTTTCTCTTACAGTAACTAAGATATAAGGAGTTTGAATGTTCTCCCCGTGTGCGCGTGGGTTTCCTCCAGGTTCACCAGTTTCCTCCCACATTCCAAAGACATACTGATAGGGAATTAAGATTGTGAGCCCCATTGGGGACAGTGATGATAATGTGTGCGAACTGTAAAGCGCTGTGGAATTAATGGTGTTATGTAAATGATGAAATTTAAAACATAACTTTTACTCTGTTCAATAAAAGACTTGAAAATCATATGTCACCAAAAATCATTTAAAATTGTCGCTCTAGTAAGGGTACCTAACGATACAACAAGAATCAGGCCCCAAATCGACACTATTAAGGATATCAATTGTCACCTAAATGTAATTAGATAACAAAACAAGTACTGGGATACAGCAATTTTAGTTCATCATATATACACCATAACCCAATTTGCACATACATAGTAAATACAACTATTGAGAGCCCATAATGCTGGCTATACATATGTATGAAAATATGAGACCATAGAAAAAATAAAAAATTGGAACAATCTCACCAAAGACTTGAAAGCAGGACGGAAGTCTTCAGGGATCATATATTAGCGGAGGTCCCTGGAACAGGAGGTTGGTAAGACAATACCCTGTCAATCCCTATGGGGATAGCAATCATCTATTCCCCAAAACTCCCGCCCTTACAAGGGCAGTCCACATCTAACCCTGTATTGCATATGCCCTGCACTTTCCCTAAATGGGTGTCCCAACGCGTTTCGTCCAAGCGAACTCCTCAGGGGGACTAGGGATAGCATTGAGAGTAGAAGGATACATATGTCTCTCCAGCTTTAGCACTATGGCACTTTATGACAAGCTAGTCCCCTGAGGAGATCGCTTGGACGAAACGAGTTGGGACACGCATTTAGGGAAAGTGGAGGGCATGTGCAATACAGGGTTAGATGTGGACTGCCCTTGTAAGGGCGGGAGTTTTGGGGAAAAGATGATTGCTAGCCCCATAGGGATTGACAGGGTATTTGTCTTACCAACCTCCTGTTCCAGGGACCTCCGTTAATATATGATCCCTGAAGACTCCCGTCCTGCTTTCAACCCTTTGGTGAGATTGTTCCAATTTTTTCTTTTTTCTATGGTCTCATCTTTTCATACATATGTATAGCCAGCATTATGGCCTCTCAATACTTGTATTTACTATGCATGTGCAAATTGTGTTATGGTGTATATATGATGAACTAAAATTGCTGTATCCCAGTACTTGTTTTGTTATCTAATTACATTTAGGTGACAATTGATATCCTTAATAGTGTTGATTTGGGGCCTGATTCTTGTTGTATCATTAGGTACCCTTACTAGAGCGACAATTTTAAATGATTTTTGGTGACACATGATTTTCAAGTCTTTTATTGAATAGAGTAAAAGTTATGTTTTAAATTTCACCAATTGCTGTATATTATATTTTCCCCTTTTTTGGTGAATCCTGTACATGTCAATTTTGACAAATTGTTCTTGCTTTATAGTCCTCATTTGTTATGTAAATGAGTAAAACTAATAAATATAAAGGTGCCATCATCCCCTATGTGAAGGTTAAAGCTGAAGTTGAAAAGAGGATGGCTTCGACAAAAGGATAATCATCCTAAAACACACGTGAAAATCCACAATAGACTAACTCAAAAGGCGCAAGCTGAAGGTTTTACAATGGCCCTCACAGATCTGAGCATCATTGCAAATCTGAGGCTAGATCTCAAAATAGCAGAGCATGAAAGATGACCCAGGAATCACACAGAACTGGGAGAATCTCCAAAGAAGAATGGATGAAAATCCCGCAAACAAGAATTGAAAGACACTTGGCTGGCTACAATAAGTGTTTACAAGCTGTTATACTTTCAAAAGGGGGTGCCATCAGCCCATTTTCCTTTTTGTAAAATATAATATAAATATACAAACATATATATTTTTAGTTTGTTTGTATTTTTGTCTAAAATACAAAGGGAAAAAGGAAGCGTGTCATCCTTAAATTTTAGGCCTTTTAGATATCATTCCATCTTCAACTTGCTTAACCGTTCATAACATTAATTTTCACCAGGGTTGCTCAAACTTTTACATGCCACTGTATTTACATGCTGGCTTACACGCTATCATCTGTGTGACAGCATGGGAAATGCAGCCCTCTGAACGGCAGTAAATTCAGAGCCAGTGTTTCTCGCGCTGTCACACATATTGCTGAGTGGGATGTCCGGGCCCCCATTTATTTCAAAGAAGTCCGGTTAGAGTTCGAGTTTGGATACTGTTCTGGTGCCCAAACCAAGTTTTTTTTTTTTTATGTGTAATGCCCATCACTACAGAGCAGGCATTCCTCCAGCACAAAATCTGAAGATAGGCATCTGATATTGGTTCTCCATGTACCACACCTTTCCCATTCACACTTTCAGCAGCAGTCATTGCAGATTACTCACATTTTTTATGAAACTCAACATAACGAACAGCTAATCACACTGATCATTGATTAACAATTTCAAAGTATGACATTTGTTAAAAGGAGTATTCTCAAATGGTCTCTAACAGCTCAGACTTAGGATAGGTTACCCTATATCACATCACATTGATCAAAATAATAAAATAGTAGCTCAAATCCCCCTTTGTCACCACCTTAGATAAAAATTACAAAATAAAAAAAAAATTGTCTTTTTTTCATTCTTTGCTGTTAGAGTTGTGTTAGGCTTAGGCTATGTACCCACGTATGCAGATAAAAACGGACTCCTTCCCAGGAAAAACGTGCTGTTTTTGCGTGTTTTTTGTGCGTTTTTAACAGGAGCATCCTCCTGCTCACAGATTATAGTTAGAAATGCGGATTTTTCAGCGAAATTTACGAGTATGCTGCGGTTTTTACCACCATGCTTTTTTTCGTGGAAAAAAAAACGCATCAATATGCACAAAGTGCGGAATTCATTAAAATGAATGGGATGCTTCTTGTAAGCGTTTTTGCCGGTAAAAACACTTAAACGTGAAAAAATGCTTACGTGGGTACACAGCCTTAGAGTTAGAACTGGTTAAAAAAAAAAAAAAAAAGGATAACGATATGCTGTCTAGTGTAGAGCACAAGTGCTCGCTACTCGAGTTTGTGCATACCCGAGCACCTGATTCAGAGTATCACAACTACCCGCATGTTTTTTTTTGGGGTGTCTAACAACCGAGAGACTCGAGCATATTCAGTGCATACACGAGTACCCAATGCAAACTGGACTCTGGACTAGCGCCCACTTGCGCTCAACCCTAGTGACGACGTACTCAATATGACAACCTAATGTTATCAAATTCTGTGTCATACCTGTGGGTTCAAAATGCTCACTATGCCCCTGGATAAAATCCTTGAGGGGTGTAGTTTCTAAAACTGGGTCATTACATTACTAGGGATGATTGAATAGCTTCAGATAAGGAAGGATAAGGATTCAAATAGCTGCATCAGTAACCCGGATACCTGGAGTGCTCCCGATCAGCTGTTCGGCGCTGCATCTGCATGCGTTGAGGCTGTTTCACAGTCACAACACATGCATGGAGAGCCCAACAAAGAGGCTGTCCATACATGTGGTGTGACTGTTTCACAGCATCAACGCATGCAGCTGCGGCACCGAACAACTGATCGGGAGCACTCCAGGTATCTGGTTTACCAAGGCAGCTATTCGGTAAGCGCTATAGCTATTTGGATAAGCACTTACCTGAAGCGATTTCTATCAACCCTAGTCATTACAGCCAATTTTATGTTCAAAAAAGTCAAATGGTGCTCCTTTTCTTCCGAGCCCTGCCGTGTGCTGAAACAGTGGATTTCCCCCACATATGAGGTATCGGCATACTCAGGAGAAATTGCACAAGCTAGCAGGGAACATAGACCTTTAAAGGGAATCTGTCACTTATTTTTTAGACTATCAGCTGCCAGCTCCGCCATCAGGGACTTATCTACAGCATTCTGTAATGCTGTAGATAAGCCCCCGATATAACCTGAAAGAGAAGAAAAACAAGTTACCGTATCTTATACTCACACAGGGGCGGTCTGGGTCCGGTCTTGGGCCGATGGGTGTCGCGGTCCGGTCCAGTGCCTCCCATCTTCTAGTGATGACTTCCTATTCTACTTCCCGGTGCGGCTCCGGTGCAGGTGTACTGCTCTGCCCTGTGGAGGGCAGAGCAGAGTCCTGCAATGCGCAGGGACCGGAACTCTCTGACCTTTCCCGGCGCCTGCACACTGCAGTGCTCTGCTCTCAACAGGGCAGAGCAGTGCGCCTGCGCCGGGCCGCGACAGGAAGCAAAGAGACCGTCACCGCTAGAAGATGGGAGGCACCGGACCGCGACACCCATCGGACTAAAACTGGACCAGGACCACCCCTGGGTGAGTATAATAGAATTTGTTTTTCTTATCTTTCAGGTTACATCGGGGGGGGGTTTATCTACAGCATTACAGAATGCTGTAGATAAGCCCCTGATGGCAGTGCCAGATTCCCTTTAACTCCACCCAAACCCATCCCACTACTCCAAATGTCACAAACAGCCCGGCACAATCTCCTGTAAAGCAGGGCTCCCCAACTCCAGTCCTCAAGGCCCACCAACAGATCATGTTTTCAGAATTTCCTTTGTATTGTACAGGTGATGCAATTATCACCTGAGCAATACTAAGGAAATCCTGAAAACATGATCTGTTGGTGGGCCTTGAGGACTGGAGTTGGGGAACCCTGCTGTAAAGGACACTGGGAATAAAATGTATCTCCTACTCCCCAGGCATTGACAGGTAGATGGATGTGGAGAGATCTGAATGTATTCATATTATAAAAAGGGAATACAGCAGGGTGTATATACAGTACATTACACAGGGTATAGAGCAGGGTGTGCACATGTATATACACCCTCTATATAGATATGGAAACAAGGGGGGGGTGAGTCTGCAGTGATGTCTACAGCAGCAGTTTAAACAGAATTAGAGAGCTCTGCTGAATTCAGCCCCGCCACTAAAACTGCCTAGCAGTATAGCAAGCTCTGCCCATCCATCAGTATCCAGAGAACAAAACTGGCAGATTTGGAGGTGGCATAACCGAGAGCAGGAGATACTCAGCCAGAGATTATGTAACCCCAGGAGCAGCTCACATTACAAAAGGATTGGCAAATGCACAGTATTTGGAGAGCTTATCTGTGAGAGATAGTTCACATGAAAGTGACATGTAAAGTAGTGGCCAATCATTTTATTGGTGCATAGAGATCATATGGACAGTCCATATGGACTTCATATGTATGGATTCCATTTATAACGGATACATTGAAATTATAAACATAGAAGACTGTAATTGGCCTGATTTTCTTCTATGTATAAAAAGGAAATGCAAAATCCAAACATACAGATGGAAAAATAGACCTTTTGGGATTAAATAATGTACAATTTTTCATAAGGCTGTCTGAAGTAGGCCTTAAGACACAAATCTGGAGTAGACCTGGAGTCACAAGAACCTACTAAGAGTCCTAAACCTTCCCACTCCGTGTGTTCATATGAGCCAAAAAAAAAACCACTTTAAGGGTATGTGCACACGATACAGAAATCCCGCGAAGTTACTGCGGGAATTCCGGAATTCCATTCCACGGGAAAACCGCATTTTAAATTCCAACGATTTTCCCGTGGAAAGACTAGCGATTTGCAAGCGTAATTAGCTTGCAGAATGCTAGCGTTTTCCAAGTGATCTGTAGCACTGCTTGGAGAACTGATTGACAGGTTGGTCACACTCGTCAAACAGTGTTTGACGAGTGTGACCAACTTTTTACTATTGAGGCTACCTATGAGCATCAGTAGTAAAAAGATCTAATGTTAAAAGTAAAAAAAATTAAAAATGGTGTTTTTCTCACCTACGACGTCCCGCGAAGCGTTCCCGATCATTGCAATGCTGTCGGCAGGTCCCGTTCCTAGTGATGCATTGTGGCAATGACCTTTGATGACGTTGCGGTCTCGCGAGACCACGCCGTCAAAGGTCATTGCCACAATGCATCACTGGGAACGGGACCTGCCAGCAGCATCGCTGAAGCCTGGGGACGCTGAGAGGGACATCGGAAGGTGAGAATATCATGATTTTTTTATTTTAACTCTATTTTTTACAGGGATATGGTACCCAGAGCCCGGAGGAGAAAATATTCTGCTTACTTTTCGCATTGGTGGGCACAACCACATGCGGAAAGTAAGCAGAACAAAGCATTCCTATGTGGGCGGAATTGCTGCGATTCCGCAAAATTAATGAGCATGCTGCATATTTTTCCGCGATGCGATTCCTCCACAGGTAAATCCGCAGGATTAGCACAGCATTGTGGAATCCCATAGGATTGCATGGGATGCTGTTTTTTTTTTTGTTTTCGCGGCAAAAACGAGTTAAAAACCGCAGCGAAAACGCAAAAAAACGCAACGTGTGAACACAGCCTAATACTACACTTATATGCCAATTATTCAACAATAGTCCGGCAGGTCGTCTCTTCCCAGAAACTAGCCGACACTCACATACTGTAAGCATGTCTCACCACCAGTGCAATTGAGGTCTCCTCAATTGTCCACCATCATGGGGGTAAAACAAGATGATGTACGCCTGGACCAAGACTATGAGGGGAGCCAGGCAACAAGATATCAACAGGCATCCTGCCAAGTAGGTGCGATTACAGAACCTGAGGCCAAACTAGTCACCCCACCTAATTAGCATGGGGAGATGTAAAGGTGTTTTGCTCACTTAAGCAGAGTCTGGGAACGTCAAACATTTGTATGAAATGTAAGAATAGGCTCCGACCGACACTGGGGGCAGTTTGTAGACAAATACTTATGGCGCATTTTAAAAACACCCTTTGCTGTAGCGCCTTTTCCTTCCCCCAACAGTATGTAAAACTCTAACTTTGACAATGTATTCTGGTGCACATGCAATATAACCACACACATTATAAAAATACTGGGTGTCAGATCAGGCTTGACAAGTGGCAAATGAGTTAACACTAAAGCAACATGACACCTGTCCTGCAGCTGCCCTGTCTCCAGATAGTCTACGCTCTATGTGGCCACTTTTAGAAGATGATGAGCCAGAATAGTAGGACACTTCTTTTAGTTTTTATAGTTGCATCCTACTTCTACAAAGCGCACTAGAGTCTCCCTTTATTTAGAAGCTTCAGGAGTAGGTTTTTTTTTTAATCAGATAAATTTTTATTAAATGATAATTATATCATATGACATCAAGCAGTTGTTCGCATATAATCATAAATTATGAACAAAACTCCCCCCCTTCGAGACCCCTTCAGTGTCTTCCTCATTTCTATTCCGATAAGGAGTAGGTTGGGCAACAAAAAAAAGCTATCACATGTTTTTCAGAATTTCACCATGAAAAAAATTTCAGACAAAATATTTGTGATAAAATCATGCAAACTTTAGGCTAAGGCAACACAAATCCTATAGAGGAACAGATCACAGATAATTTATTAAAGTTTTTGCCATTTTTCTAGCATAAATTTATTTTACAAACCTCACTAAAATTTGCAACTTTTAACTTCTCTTCCCATTTTTATAAACGGTCGTGGTCAATTATTTTACAAATCTTTACTTCGTCAAGACTTGTCACAGCATATGTATGGATAGCCTGTGTGTTGTGCTCTTCATACATGTGCTGGGACAGTGACACTGCCGCGACACATGCAGCTGTGGCGCTGATCGGCAGGAGCGATCCAAGAAGCCGGGTTCCCTCTGCAGCTTATTCGCTATAGCTTGCCTAATAAGAAGGAACCCAAACAAATTCACTCAAATCTAGTCAGGAGTTCAAGAGGGGAATAATAAATGCAGGGATATCATTGCAATATATTAACATAAAAACTTAGGCAAGAGAGCTTCTCAATTTAAAAAAAAAAAATATTCGCCAGCAGTCTTTCTTACAAGCTACCAGCGATAACATCACTAGCGGAATGAGAATGTTGTAGTCGATCCACACAGTCATCATGGCTCACCGGATATACATACACTCCCTGACAGAAGTTATGTCGCTTATCAATGTTATGTAAATAAAAGCTTATAACCTGATGTTAAATTCATCCATTGGTTGTATAAATTATTCTTTTGAAAGCTGAAACCCTCCGAAATGTGGTTTAGGTTAAGAAAATAAATTGGCATCATTGCAGAAATATTGATCATTTAATGGACACAGAATGGTCAGATTTTGGCAAGACAAAAGTTTTGTCGCCTGGTCATATAACGCACCCAATCCTAGTTTACGTCCTCACCTGTGCTCAGTAAATGATCGGTTAATTAGTGGGTGTGTATAAAAAGAAACCCAGCACCCCAGACCTTCACTTGAGCTCTGATAACATGCCAAAAATCCACCTTGCGACCAAAGCCTGGATTATCAAGAGGCTGAAGACCAGATCCACTGAAGAGGTGGCTGGCACCTTTAATGTGTCTCAGCGTCAAGTACAAAGAATTAAAAAAAGATTCGGAGAGAGTGGAGATGTGTTTGACAAGTCCAGGTCTGGCAGACACCGCAAAACAGCTGCTCAGGAGGAACGTTTGTTGGTTAGAAAATCCAAAGCAAGCCCCTCTTCCACTGCAGCAGAGCTCCAATAGGCCAGGCTACCTCAAGTCCTTGTGTCAACTAGAACAGTCCCATGGTCAAATCAGTGCCCAGAAGCCAGCACTAAACAAAAGACAAATAAAAAACCGTGTGGCAATTGCAAAGTCCCACAGCCTGCTAAACAGATGGACGCTGGAAAAGTGGCAGAAGGTGGATTTCTCTGATGAATCTTCAGTAGAATTACACCACAGCCGCCACAAATACTGCAGGAGACCTACTGGAGCCCATTTGGATCCAAAATACACACAGAAAACAGTTAAATTTGGTGGTGGAAAGATCATGGTCTGGGGTTACATTAAGTATGGGGGGGGGTGCGAAACATTTGCAAGGTGGAGGGCAATATCAATAGCCTAATATATCAAGAAGTATTAGCTACTTCTTATATTCAAAATCATAAAAGGGGTCAAATTCTGCAGCAGGATGGTGCTCCATCTCATACATCCTCCCTACAACAAAGTTCCTCCAGGCAAAAAAAGATCAAGGTGCTCAATGACTGGCCAGCCAAGTCACCAGACATGATCATTGAGCATGTTTGGGGTAGGATGAAAGAGGAAGCTTGGAAGACAAAACCAAAGAATCTAGATGAGCTCTGGAGGCATGTAAGACTGCATTCTTTGCTATTCCTGATGACTTCATTAATAAATTGTATGAATCATTGTTGAACCTCATGGATGCAGTCCTTCAAGCTCTTGGAAGTCAAACAAAATATTAAATACAGGAAAGATGTATATCTTTGTACCGTGTTAGCCAGTAGATAGAAAAATATTCAGAATTGAGAGTCCTCAGTGGTTGATACCATCTTTTCAGTTAGCCATTAAAAGGTAACACATTGCAAGCTTTCGAGACTACAAATGTCTCTTCAGGTGTCTATGCCTGATGAAGAGACCTGAGTAGTCTCGAAAGCTTGCAATGTGTTACCATCTTTTCAGTTAGCCATTAAAAGGTATCAACCACTGAGGACTCTCAATTCTGAAAATATTAAATATGACTCTAATAGCACCACAACTTCATTCACCAATGTTATGCAACATATTTGTATTTTAAGTTAATTATTTGTTTGAATATCACATTACTTTCTGTGGCCGACAAAACTTTTGTCTTGCCGACAAAACTTTTGTCTTGCCAAAATCTGACCATTCTGAGTCCATTAAATGATCAATATTTCTGCAATGATGCCAATTTATTTTCTTAACCTAAACCACATTTCGGAGGGTTTCAGCTTTCAAAAGAATAATTTATACAACCAATGGATGAATTTAACACCAGGTTATAAGCTTTTATTTACATAACATGGATAAGCGACATAACTTCTGTCAGGGAGTGTAGAACCCAAGTCAAAATGCAGTGAGCCAGAACAAAAATCTACAGGAACATTAGTTACTACATCTTAACTATAGAGAACAGAGAAGATATTTTTGAGGAACAGAAAAAATGGCAACTTGCACAGAGTGTGGAGTCGGTATCCACTATACCTCCAATGATCACCAGAGCCTATCCTGTAAAGCTAATCCAAACTGATTGTCATGGAATTTTAACAAGCCAACATTTCAGCTCTCTAAAAGAGGCGGACACCGACCCCCCTCTCTCCAGCTGCTGGACACATGGAATACAGCCGGTAACAGATCCCTGGGGGACAAGAGGGGCAACATCTGAGCTAGAGAGTACGCAATATCTGACCACTCGTATAAGACCACCAGAAATGTTCGGTTTTATCAGTCCAACCTTAAGACAACTCTTTTCTGCATCATTTGGGCGTGTCAGTCACTTGTGGATTTCCTCTTCTGAAGAAACGTTTACTAGTATGAGCGATCAAATTAAGAACTATCATCTGGGACAATTTGTCCACATTCCATGAATGGAGACACTTTGTAAACAGCGGGGAGCGGAGATGTCAGGAGCTCGTCTACACGCACCAGCGGGGAGCGGAGATGTCAGGAGCTCGTCTACACGCACCAGCGGGGAGCGGAGATGTCAGGAGCTCGTCTACACGCACCAGCGGGGAGCGGAGATGTCAGGAGCTCGTCTACACGCACCAGCGGGGAGCGGAGATGTCAGGAGCTCGTCTACACGCACCAGCGGGGAGCGGAGATGTCAGGAGCTCGTCTACACGCACCAGCGGGGAGCGGAGATGTCACACCCAGGGCAACATGATCTGGACATAAAGGAATAACACCCAATTCCACCACATATAAGTAACACGGTGATTGACAGACACCCAGTTTACCCCACAGGATGTTGCGCATCGGCCAGTCACATCATCTAGAGGTATGGATGGCTGAAACAGGAAAGTGACTGGACAGAGAAACAAGCAGGTATACAGGGCGCCAACTCACGGAGGGGTCTCAGGTAATGCGCCACGCTGCAGCCAGTCAGGTTACAGATCGTCTTCAGACCGCCAAGGCCGATTGGCTGCCACGGGCGCAGGCCTCCATTTCCATGATATAGCCCATGCACTAAGTGCCAAACATCAGATCATCAATCGTGCATTAGGTATTGGGGGAGTAGCGCCGGCTCCCCACCATCCCACACCCAGCATTACAGGATTGGGCAGCAAGAGAAGACCCCAGTCACAGCCACCATGCCAGTGTGAGGGGAGGGTCACCCTAACTTTTATAGGACTGTGCACACTGGGGTCACACTCCTCACATACTGCAGCTTGCGATCACACACATGGAGGGGTGTCAGGGGATGGAGCCCCCACATCTGCCCCAGGACTGATAGGTGTGCCCCTCCGATCACTACTCACCCGGACCAGGTTGCTGACTGCAGACTGCACGGCGGCCACAGGTGCGGTGAGCTCCGGGATGGCCTTCCCGTCCACCTCCCCCTCTTCGTGCATGATCACCAGGTGGGAGATCTGCTGGGCCACAGGCTCCAGGATACTTTCTATGGTTTTCGTGTGGAAGACCGGCATGGCTGCAGCGGTGCTCGCCCTCAGTCAGTCAGAAAGCCGGCAGTGCTGCCTCTGGTCCGTACTCGGGCACGCTGCCCTTGCCCCCAGTGATGCCTGCTGCCGGCGCCCTTGTAGGAGCCCTCCTCTGCCCGATCCCGCTGCCTCCTGTCTCCGGACACTTCCAGGCAGCTCTCCCAACTCCACGGTCTCCTGCCTGTCCTGTGACGTCACCGCACCCCGCCCTCCACGTCCTGCCCGGCTCCGCCCCGTCTTCTTACAGGAAATTCATAGGTTGCTGCAGTAATCCATCACTTTGAGCAGCGCGCCTCCTGCAGCGCCGGACGATAACGTCACTGCCCTATCTCCTTATAAGGAAAAGCCAGGGATCAGAGAGGGATTCCTGGGGATGTGACGTCATCGCTGAGGAAGAAGAATGCAGAGAAGGCCGAGTGTACTGACCTGAGCGTGTGCCTGCCTGGTCCAGATGTGCTGGGCTCACGGCCCTGGACCGAGGAAGTAGCCAGCGTTGTCTAGGGGCCAGTGCAGTGGGCAGGGAGGGGAGAGCTGTCTGACAGCAGGCTAAGCCCCCATACAAAGCGATGGAGAGCTCCCGACCCCGCAGGGATGGGTGCTACAACCAAACACAGTGGGAGCACTCGGGCCGAGGCCAGATTACCCCATATAGTGGCGTAACTACAACGTTATGGCCCCCCCATGCCAAAATACCACCCAAATTCACATTTTCCTTATTCATTTCACACACTATAGCTTTGTTGCAATGTTCTATAGTCTGACCTCAGTGACGTAACTAGAGTATGATGGGCTCGATGCAAGATTTATTTATTTGTCCCCCGTTCTGATGCTGTTATGTAATGTATAAAAGAAAATAATCCATTATACTCATCAGGGGCTTACATAGACGTGATGGGGATCCATATAAGAAGTATAATGCCCCTCCATGTAATATAATGCACCCCCATAGCCCTCCATGGAATGCACACCCCATATACCTCTATGTAATATAATGCACCCCCATAGCCCTCCATGTAATATAATGCACCCCCATAGCCCTCCATATAATGCACCCCCCATATACCTCTATGTAATATAATGCACCCCCATAGCCCTCCATATAATGCACCCCCCATAGCCCTCCATGTAATATAATGCACCCCCATAGGCCTCCATATAATATGCACACCCCATAGCCCTCCATGTAATATAATGCACCCCCATAGCCCTCCATATATTATGCACACCCCATAGCCCTCCATGTAATATAATGCACCCCCATAGCCCTCCATATAATGCACACCCCATATACCTCTATGTAATATAATGCACCCCCATAGGCCTCCATATAATATTATACACACCCCATAGCCCTCCATGTAATATAATGCACCCCCATAGCCCTCCATGTAATATAATGCACCCCCATAGTCCTCCATATAATTTTATGCACACCCCATAGCCCTCCCTATAATATAATGCACAGTTCATAGTCATCCATTCAGTATAATCAAATGCACCTCCATAGTCATCCATAAAGTATAATGCACAGTATAGTCCTTGGTAAAGTATTATGCACCCCATAGTCACATGTAGTATAATGCAGCAGCCCCATAGCCTTATAATACAAATCTAATATATAAAGCTCAAAGTGTGTGTGTGTGTGTGTGTGTGTGTGTGTGTCAGCCACAAAATTTGGCACAGTCACACGTCTGGACCCTGAGAGCGTCCTAAGCTATGTTGTGAGGTGAAATTTTAACCCCGCGCGTTCCAATTCACCAAACAATTTTGCCCCTATCTACATACGGGGGGAAAAAGTGTGTGCGTGTCAAGCCCCGCCCCTTATTATGATGTCATAATGCCCCTATTTGCATACTAGGGAAACAGTATGTGCGTATCAAGCCCCACCCCTCATTATGATGTCATAATGGTTGCCATGGCGACACTGATGTCATCATAGGTTGCAAGCCCCGCCGCCGCTCATTATGATGTCATAATGGTTGAGTATGGGAAGGAGGATGTGTGATGGGTATATGGGCACGGGACTATGGGATGGAGGATATGTATGATGGGTATATGGGCATGGGACTATGGGATGGAGAATGTGTGATGGGTATATGGGCACGGGACTATGGGATGGAGGATATGTATGACGGGTATATGGGCACGGGACTATGGGATGAAGGATGTGTGATGGGTATATGGGCATGGGACTATGAGATGAAGGATGTGTGATGGGTATATGGGCACTCAACTATGGGATGGCGAATATGTATGATGGGTATATGGGCATGGGACTATGGGATGGAGGATGTGTGATGGGTATATGGGCATGGGACTATGGGATGGAGGATGTGTGATGGGTATATGGGCATGGGACTATGAGATGAAGGATGTGTGATGGGTATATGGGCACGGGCCTATGGGATGGAGGATGTGTGACGGGTATATGGGCATGGGACTATGGGATGGAGGATATGTATGATGGGACTATGGGATGGAGGATATGTATGACGGGTATATGGCACGGGACTATGGGATGGAGGATGTGTGATGGGCATATGGGCACGGGACTATGGGATGGACGATATGTATGACGGGTATATGGGCACAGGACTATGAGATGAAGGATGGGTATATGGGCACGGGACTATGGGATGGCGGATATGTATGACGGGTATATGGGCACGGGACTATGGGATGGACGATATGTATGACGGGTATATGGGCACGGGACTATGGGATGGAGGATGTGTGATGGGTATATGGGCACTGGACTATGGGATGGAGGATATGTATGACGGCTATATGGGCACCGGACTATGGGATGGCAGATATGTATGATGGGTATATGGGCACTCGACTTTGGGATGGCGAATATGTATGATGGGTATATGGGCATGGGACTATGGGATGGAGGATGTATGATGGGTATATGGGCATGGGACTATGGGATGGAGGATATGTATGATGGGTATATGGGCATGGGACTATGGGATGGAGGATGTGTGACGGGTATATGGGCATGGGACTATGGGATGGAGGATGTGTGATGGGTATATGGGCATGGGACTATGGGATGGAGTATATGTATGATGGGTATATGGGCACAGGACTATGAGATGAAGGATGGGTATATGGGCACTCGACTATGGGATGGCGAATATGTATGATGGGTATATGGGCATGGGACTATGGGATGGAGGATGTATGATGGGTATATGTGCATGGGACTATGGGATGGAGGATATGTATGATGGGTATATGGGCATGGGACTATGGGATGGAGGATGTGTGACGGGTATATGGGCATGGGACTATGGGATGGAGGATGTGTGACGGGTATATGGGCATGGGACTATGGGATGGAGTATATGTATGATGGGTATATGGGCATGGGACTATGGGATGGAGGATATGTATGACGGGTATATGGCACGGGACTATGGGATGGAGGATGTGTGATGGGCATATGGGCACTGGACTATGGGATGGAGGATATGTATGACGGGTATATGGGCACAGGACTATGAGATGAAGGATGTGTGATGGGTATATGGGCACGGGACTATGGGATGGCGGATATGTATGACGGGTATATGGGCACGGGACTATGGGATGGCGGATATGTATGACGGGTATATGGGCACGGGACAATGGGATGGACGATATGTATGACGGGTATATGGGCACGGGACTATGGGATGGAGGATGTGTGATGGGTATATGGGCACTGGACTATGGGATGGAGGAAAAGTATGATATGGGCACCGGACTATGGGATGGCAGATATGTATGATGGGTATATGGGCACTCGACTATGGGATGGCGAATATGTATGATGGGTATATGGGCATGGGACTATGGGATGGAGGATGTGTGATGGGTATATGGGCATGGGATGGAGGATGTGAGATGGGTATATGGGCACTCGACTATGGGATGCAGGATATGTTTGAAGGGTATATGGGCACTGGCCTATGGGATGGAGGATGTGTGATGGGTATATGGGCACGGGACTCTGGGATGGAGGATAATTATAATTTTTTATAACTAACCACAGTTAGTTACTATGCCCGGACAGCGCCGGGCTCTTCAGCTAGTCTATAATATAAACGGGGGAGCATCACTCTGTCTGAAGCCTTTATAGACTGCACAAGCGCGACGCGCCTGCGCAGTCTGGACCCAGAGTGACGCATCCCCCACAGAGTGATGCATCCCCCCAGGAGATCGCGGTATGCGTAAGCACTGAACGCATACCGCCGATCTCCGCAACACCTTACCGAACCCGGTGTTGCTGTTGCCGGCCAGGTCTTGCGTCTTCAGGTGACGGGAGTGGGCGTGTTGTAGCGCCGGAATCAGCGCCTGCGCAGTCCACGTTTACGCCGTCATTTTCTTGAAGACACTACAGTGTGTCTTCAAGAACATGGCGGCGGAAAGCGAGGACTGCGCAGGCACCCAGTCCAGCACCACAACACACCCAGAACAGGACAGCGCTGGACACAGGGAGGAAAGGTGAGTATAAATGTGTTTTTTTAATGTGTGCAGTTTAATAGGGGTGAGGGGGACCATTCCTATCAGGATTGGAGGGTGAGGGGACCATGCATACCAGGATAGGGGGGTGAAGGT
This sequence comes from Dendrobates tinctorius, assembly GCF_039654945.1. Classification (NCBI taxonomy): domain Eukaryota; kingdom Metazoa; phylum Chordata; class Amphibia; order Anura; family Dendrobatidae; genus Dendrobates; species Dendrobates tinctorius. Next base: position 2,126,668 of record NW_027361736.1, on the reverse strand, counting down.
ACCATGCATACCAGGATTGGGGAGTGAGGGGACCATGCATACCAGGATTGGGGGGTGAGAGGACCATGCATACCAGGATTGGGGGGTGAGAGGACCATGTATACCAGGATAGGGGGGTGAGGGGACCATGCATACCAGAATTGGGGGTGAGGGCACCATGCATACCACGATAGGGATGAGGGGGTACCCTGCATACCACGATAGGGATGAGGGGGGTGCCATGTATACCATGATAGGGATGAGGGGGGTGCCATGCATACCAGGATTGGGGGGTGAGGGTGCCATACATACCAGGATAGGGATGAGGGGTACAGCACATGCCAGGATGGGAGACCATATACCAATAAAAATGCCCGCCACCCGGGCATAGAACGGGTTCATAGCTAGTATAGTATAAAGCAGCAGACCCATAGAATGTACCCCATAGTATAATGCAGCAGCCCTATGGTATAATGCATCCCTTTTCCCTCCCCCCCATAGTAGTATAATCATAAAGCACCCCCATACTGGTATAATATGCCCCATACCACGGCTCTACAAAAAAAAAAGGTTTTTCCTTACCTGGCCGAGTGCCAGTGATGTCCTCACCTACAATTCGACTGAGGCGCGCAGCGTCGTTCTAGCATATGACAGTGATGTCAAACGTCAGCGACATTGTGCGCTAACATCAACTGCCGGCCTGATCACGGCAACAGATTTTAACTGATCATTCGTCGGAGGACGAGCAATCAGTTACTGAAGCAGCGGCATCCTGCCGCTGCGGCCCTGGTGAGCAAAACGGGGGGGGCACACTGTGGGCCCCCTCTTCTCATCGGGTCACATATGCCAGTAAGTGCAGCATGTATTATGGCGTGCCACACATACAGTTGAAGCTTTTGCTGGTGTCAGCGTGCCCTTGACCTGCCGGGCCCGGTCACAGTGGTAGTTATGCCTCTGCCCCTTTGGTATTGGAGCGCCAGGGTAGGAACACTCAGGGCCCAAGGCCAGATTACCCCCATGGTATTGGAATGTCAGGGTGGGAGAACCCAAGGCCAGCTTTCCCTGTGGTATTGGAGCTCCGGGGTGGGAAACGCTCAGTGCCCAAGGCTTTTTTTATCCCCATGGTATTGGAGTGCCAGGGTGGCAGCACTTACGGCCCAAAGCCAGATTACCCCCATGCTATTGGAGTGCCAGAGTGGGAGCACTGCAGGCTCAAGGCCAGATTACCCCCATGCTATTGGAGTGCCAGGCTAGGGGAACTCAGGACCCAAGGCCATATTACCCCCATGCTATTGGAGTGCCAGAGTGGGAGCACTCCAGGCCCAAGGCCAGATTACCCCCATGATATTGGAGTGCCAGGGTAGGGGCATTCAGGGCCCAAGGCCAAATTATCCTGTGGTATTGGAGCACCAGGGTGGGAGCACTCCAGGCCCAAGGCCAAATTACCCCCATGGTATTGGAGTGCCAGAATGGGAGCATTCAGGGCCCAATGCCAGATTACCTCCGTGGTATTGTAGTGCCAGGGTGGGAGCAGTCCAGGCCCAAGGCCAAACTATCCCCATGATATTGGAGTGCCAGGGTGGGAGCACTCTGTCTAAGGCCAGATTAGCCCCATGGTATTGGAGTGTCAGGGTGGGAGCACCCAAGGCCAGATTACCCCCATGGTATTGGAGTGTCAGGGTGGGAGCACCCAAGGCCAGATTAGCCTGTTGTATTGGAGCGCTGGGGTGGGAGCACTCAGTGCCCAAGGCTTGTTTATACTCATGGTATGGAGTGCCAGGGTGGGAGCACTCGGGGCCCAAGGCCAGATTACGTCCATGATATTGGAGCACCAGGGTGTGAACACTCAGGGCCCAAGGCCAGATTACCCCTATGGTATTGGAGCACTAGGGCGGGAGCAGGCAGGCAGGGAAGGCTTCATGTAGCTCTGCTGCTGCAGTATTCGAGATCCAGGTATAGTTTCATAGGGGGGGAACCCCAGCACTGTCTTTTTCACCTGTATTTTCTAAGGGGGTCCTTGGAGGCGAATCATTTGTTAATGGTGTGGTGCAGATTTGTATTCAGAAGTGCAGTCAGGGCATCTCGCTGCAGGGGCCTCTTCGGGGTCTCCTGGGGAAGCAGACTACTCCTACCCCCAACTCTAAGCAGAAAAAAAGAGGACCATTACTTATTTAATAAGAAATTGCAGCAGGAAAGGCACCTCAAAATAAAATCTTCAAGATTTATTTCATTTACAAAAAGATAACATTTCCATATGCTCATAGTAAAACACCCTCTGACGCGTTTCTTGGTCCACCGCACCCTTAGTCGTAGAGTCTGGCTGTCAAGGGTTAGAAATGAGGCTTTTAAAATAAAACAATTGTGCAACTACTTTTCAATTATTCAGATCACATGAAGTGACAAAGCTATACGTATATATCTTAGGAACACGTGTAATTGAATGACATAATTGCAAAAGAAAAGAAATCATGACATTACAAAAGGAAAACGATAACATAAATAATCTGCATCCGTATTAAATAAATCTTAATAAACATAGTGTCAGATTTATGATTCATTCATTTGGGCTGTTTCGTGTCAAGTGTAACGATCCCTCCTGAACAGCTTAGGTTGCCAGCTGCCGCCCTTCATGTAGCTACACTGCTGCAGTAATAGAGATGTAGATAGAATTAATGGGGGGACGGCACTGGCTTATTTACCTGTATTTTCTATGGGGGTCCACCGAGGCAAATCATCTGTTAATGGTATGATCCAGAATTGTATTCAGAGGTGCAGCCAGGGCATCTCGCTGCAGGGGTCTCTCGAGGAAGCAGAATGCTTTTACCCCCAACTCTGAACAGCAGAAAAAAAACACTATTATTTATTTAAATTCCTTTGTAGCTTGTTTTGCGCATGCACTAAATAGCTGTCTGTACAAGCAGAACAGGAGAAAGCACCATGATTATGAGGAGCCTTCACTTCTGGCCCATGAGCGCCATCCGTCTGCCCACTCAGCACGCAGCGTTCTTATGCTCCTAGGAAGCTATGGGCTCCTCTTCGCACTTCATAGTAAAACATAGTTAATATAATTTGGGAGTGGGCCCCTGTGTCATACTGCTGATGGTTAGGCCATCCTAAATCTAATACAGGGGCGGACACTAAAAGCTTGGGGCCCCTCTGCAAGAAATGTGTCAGGACCCCCCTCTTTTTATGGAGACAAAGCTACATACATGCATATACTGTATAGAGCCACACACATAACACATACATATATATATATATTACATAGGTCTCCTTATTACAACTTGGAGGCCCACAGCGGGATTGCATTCCCCTTTAACTATCAACTTGGACTGAAAAAGATTGCCTTGCTTCTGTCGGAGGGAGAGGAGAAAGAGGACACCCGGGTAAGTGAGCATTTTTGCTCGCATCCTTTCTTGTCTCCCTCAGACAAGGTAGGTCAGTCTGTCTGGATTTTTGAATGGGTAGCAAAATTGTTTTTTTTTTTATCTCTTTGCTTTAATCTATTTTGTTTTTGTCTGTTGTTGCATATTTGTATTTGTTTATCTGTCTAAAAATACTAACATCCTAATTTTGTATGCTTAATTGCTGTTGCAAAGCAAAGACCGGGTAAAGACCAAAAGTGCTGCTAAAAATTTTCTTTCCTCTTTGATAGTCTTAAAAGACTGCTGACTGCTGAAATTGTATGTCTGGGTTACTGAAACAATTGTGTGTGAGTGGTATGTTGTATGCAGAACTGAAATAGAAAGTAATGTGTTACACATGTTCCACCCTTCTCACTTTGATTGCTATTTTGTTTTTTCTTTGGCTGGTGGATTATGTCATTACATGTTTTTGCTGTTTTGCTAGTTGCTAAGCTGTAGAAGGGTAAGAATTGGTTGATTGTTTGGTGTGACTCTGCAAGAAATAATAGTGAAGAAGTTGAAGGATTATCAAGGGAAATTTGATAAATGTCCTGTGCTCAGTGTGTTCAAAGTATAGTGATAAAAAGTTTGCAGACAGATTCGACCCCACGTTACTGGCAGTCTGAGGAAAAATTCACAGGAGGTGTTGGCTGGTGGGCAGCTATAACGTGGCGTGGACCTGAGAGAGTGTAACTTCTGGCTATAAACATTCATTTTAGAGTACCTCGAGATATCTTTGTGGCTGGATGTGAGTTAACGGAGGTATTGCAAAGATTTGGAATTCAAGGAGGTGGATATTGTCCAGTAGCATTAAGACACTTTGAGATGAATACTCAGAGTATAAATCTGTGAAGCATACGTATTACATGCCGTGCGAAAACTGTTTGTGTTTGGTTACTATAGTTGAAGCCCCAAGGGTGGTTTGCATGTTCATGACCGGGCCAATTTTTACAATTCTGACCACTGTCCCTTTATGAGGTTATAACTCTGAAATGCTTCCATGGATCCCGGTGATTCTGACACTGTTTTCTCGTGACATATTGTACTTCATGATAGTGGTAAAATTTCATTCAAATAACTTGCGCTTATTTGTGAAAAAAATGGAAATTTGGCGAAAATTTTGAAAAATTTCGCAATTTTCAAAATTTGAATTTTTATGCCCTTAAATCACAGAGATTCGGCATACAAAAAACTTAATAAATAACATTTCCCACATGTTTACTTTACATCAGCACAATTTTGGAACCAAAATTTTTTTTTGTTAGGAAGTTATAAGGGTTAAAAATTGACCAGCGATTTCTCATTTTTGCAACACCATTTTATTTTTACGGACCACATCACATTTGAAGCCACTTTGAGGGTTCTATATGATAGAAAATACCCAAAAGTGACACCATTCTAAAAACTGCACCCCTTAAGGTGCTCAAAACCACATTCAAGAAGTTTATTAACCCTTTAGGTGCGTCACAGGAATTTTTTTAATATTTAAAAAAATGAACATTTAACTTTTTTTCACAAAAAAAATAATTCAGGTTCAATTTTTTTTTATTTTACCAAGGGTAACAGGAGAAATTGGACTGAAAAAGTTATTGTGCAATTTGGCCTGAGTACGCTGATACCCCATATGTGGGAGAAAACTACTGTATGGGCACACATCGGGGCTCGGAAGGGAAGTAGTGACGTTTTGGAATGCAGACTTTGATGGAATGGTCTGCGGGTGTCATGTTGCTTTTGGAGAGCCCCTGATGTACCTAAACAGTGGAAACCCCCCACAAGTGACCCCATTTTGGAAACTAGACCCCCTAAGGAACTTATCTAGATGTGTGGTGAGCACTTTGAACCCCCGAGTGCTTCACAGAAGTTTATAACGACCGGGCATGAAAATAAAAATATCGTATTTTTCAACAAGCATCATCTTTTAGTCCCCATTTTTTTTATTTTCCCAAGGGTAACAGGAGAAATTGGACCCCAAAAGTTGTTGTCCAATTTGTCCTGAGTACGCTGACACCCCATATGTGGGAGAAAACTACTGTATGGGCATACGTTGGGGTCTCGGAAGGGAAGTAGTGACGTTTTGGAATGCAGACTTTGATGGAATGGTCTGCAGGTGTCATGTTGCCTTTGGAGAACCCCTAATGTACCTAAACAGTGGAAACCCCCCACAAATGACCTCATTTTGGAAACTAGCCCCCTAAGGAACTTATCTAGATGTGTGGTGAGCACTTTGAACCCCCAAGGGCTTCACAGAAGTTTATAACGCCTGGGCGTGAAAATAAAAAAATCATTTTTTTCCACAAAAATGATATTTTTGCCCCCAATTTTTTATTTTCCTAAGGGTAACAGGAGAAATTGGACCCCAAAAGTTGTTTTGCAATTTGTCCTGAGTATGCTGATACCCTATATGTGGGGGTAAAACACTGGGCGCATGGCAGAGCTTGGAAGGGAAGGAGCACCATTTGACTTTTTCAACGCAGAATTGTCTGGAATTGAGATCAGACGCCATGTTGCATTTGGAGAGCACCTGATGTGCCCAAACAGTGGAAAGCCCCCAATTATAACTCCAACCCTAACCCCAACACACCCCTAACCCTAATCTCAGCCCTAACCCTACCCCTAATGGGAAAATGGAAATAAATACATTTTCTTTTAGTTTTATTATTTTTCCCTAACTAAGGAGGTGATAACGGGGGGTTTGATTTACTATTTATGGCGGTTTTTATGTTTGGCAGCTCTCACACGCTAAAAGACACTTTTTATTGTAAAAATAGTTTTTGCATCACCACATATTGAGAGCTATAATTTTTCCGTATTTTGACCCACCGAGTCATGTGAGGTCTTATTTTTTGCGGGATGAGTTGACATTTTTATTGGTACCATTTTCGGGCACGTGACATTTTTTGATTGCTTTTTATTCTGATTTTTGGGACGCAGAATGAAGAAAAACCAGCGTTTCATGAATTTCTTTTGGGGGGGTGCGTTTACACCGTTCCGTGTGCGGTAAAATTGATAAAGCAGTTTTATTCTTTGGGTCAGTACAGTTACAGCGATACCTCATTTAGGTAGTTTTTTAATGTTTTTTCGGTTTTATGCAATGAAAACTATTTTATATAAAAAATAATTATTTTTGCATCGCTTTATTCTGCGAGCTATAACTTTAATTTTTTTTGCGGATGACGCTGTATGGTGGCTCGTTTTTTGCAGGACAAGCTGACGTTTTCAGCGGTACCATGGATATTTATATGCGTCTTTTTGATCGCATGTTATTGCACTTTATGTTCGGTGGTATGATAATAAATCATTATTTTTTGCTTCGTTTTTTATTTTTTAAGAGGTTCATTAAAGGGGTTAACTAATGCGACAGTTTTATAGGGTGGGTCGTTACGGACGCGGCGATACCAAATATGTGTACTTCTATTGTTTTTTTTTATTTTCAAAAAATGAATTTATTGGGGAATTTTTTTTTTTACTAATTTATTTAGCGATTTTTTTAAAATTATTTTTACACTTTTTTTTTTAACTTTATTACATTGTCCCAGGTGGGACATCACTCTCCTGTGACAGATCGCTGATCTGTCACATCACTGTGACAGATCAGCTTTCTGTCACAGGCACTGCTGCAGACTTCCTCATGCCTGCGCTTTGCAGGCAGTGAGGAAGTCAGCTCCCTACAGGCCCCCGAAGGTCCCCTTCGCCATCTTGGATCCGGGGGCCTGTAGTGAAAGAGCCCCCTGCAGCAGCGCTGCACATTGCGCTGCCGTGGGGGGCTCAGGGAAGCACGGAGGGAGCCCCCTCCCTGCCGATGCTTCCCTTTAACCCCCGGTACACCGTGATCGTGTTTGATCACGGTGTACAATGGGTTAACGTGTCGGGGGCGGTCCGTGACCGCCCCTGACACATTGTGCCGGGTGTCAGCTGTGATAATCAGCTGACACCCGGCCGCGATCAGCGGCGCTCACCACGTGAGCGCCGCTGATCGCTATGACGTACTATCCCGTACCTGGGAATTAAGTCCCAGGGCACATGGACGGGATAGTACGTCTGATGGCAGAAAGGGGTTAAGGTCCAATTGGTTTTTGGAAAGAATACATTTGGCGCCAGTTGTTCCCCATCAGTATAGAAGAGGAAACAAGTTGTATAGAGTGTTCTCTTGTCAGGTGGTTCCACACCCCCATGCATTATTAAAAAGTTGGTCATACATCTTAGAGACTTGATGGTACATGCCATGGTGGCAAGATATAGTCTCACATGAATATTATTTTGATTTCTCTGGAACAGACTCAGGAATAGACTTGGCATGCTCTGAGTCTAGCGAGAATTCAGATTCTGATGTATGAGGAATATATAGCGCTTGCTTTTGGAATAGTATTGTTTGTAGCGATATATGGTTACCTGTTCTACAAGGTGTGTAGTAGAATCAGGACAGAACAGAGAGTAAAAGTTCAGCTTGTTACTTCGGAAGCAGAGATTGCTGGGCATCATAACCGTCCAGTGGTATCCTGCTAATTATATATATATATATATATATATATATATATATATATATATATATATATCACACTGTATATATATATATTCAAACAATGTAAAAAACATATAGCCAGCTCAACATAAAGGAGTTCCTCTTAATGCAATAGTCGGTGTTCACCTTATATTCTGCACGGATCCAGGCAGGGAGTATGCCCCAACAAATAGAAATATAAGAGAATTGGGATCCAGCAAAAAGATGAAAGTTCACCAGAATTATAAAATCTTCTTTATTATTCCATTAAATCATATAAAAAATATATGAGGAACTGCAATCAATTGGTAACATTCCAGCAAGGGACCACGGACCGTGAAGAAGGCACATAGTGCTGAAACATGTAGTCCCTTGCTGGAATGTTACCAATTGATTGGAGTTCCTCATATATTTTTTATAAATATATATTGTGATAAAACACTCCGGGATCGCCTTTGCTGGGGTCAAAGGTCACGTGCGTTCAGCATGAAACTCAGGCGCAGAGCTGGGATTCGTGTATAACTGACCCTGGGTCAGGTTTATTAACGGTGAAAGCAATGCAAAAGGAAATAAAACATAAAACAAATCCTTGCCTGTCCGGCACTAACTAAACAAAGTCCAACCTAACTACCAACTGGCGGGCTTCTCCCGTCCAGCCAAACCACAGTTGCAGTGGGCACTGCTTCCACTCACGTGTGTGTCTCTCACACAGACAGGCTCTCTGTGTTCCCAGGCTGAGACACTCACACAACCACCTTGCATCCTTATATATCCACCTCCCATTATCCATTAGTAAGCAGGTGCGATACTGACCAGACTAGGCCACATAGGAAAGGAATCTGGGCGAGATATACCTGCCCTCATCCACTATTCCCACATGATTCTCACAATATATATATATATCAGAGCTGAAGTTAGGAGTAGCTAACCTTGACAGCTTCTGATAGCTTTTTGCTGTGGGTATTAAATTTACCAGGCCAGGACGAAACATGGATCCAAGATATAAAATGAGGGACCTAGTGCGCTTGGAGCATGGGCAAAAAGCGGTGAAAAATGCTACAAAAATTTTAGAGCGAGAAGGAATGCCGAAAAATGGGTGTTTGGATGTTGAAAGATGGAAGCGATTTAGCAGGGAACATGAGAAATGGATTGAGAAAAATGGTTATGAGGAGCAAGTGGCTGCATGGATGAGAACAGCTGAGCAGCATGATCCATATTTTAATACAGATAAGATTGTACAATAATTGGCAAGAAAGATATGTTATATAATGATATGTCAATTATATTATGAGTTATGAGATTATTTTAATTGGAGGTGACGGGAATATGTGGGGGTTTTGGCATTTCCCTTAGGTCAATTTAACAATTCGTGGAACCATATCCTGTTAGTGCTTTTTGGCCAAGAAGATACTTGGCCTCGGCATATTTAGACATTATTCAAATATAGATGAGGGGAATTTGAAGCTAACCACTGGCAGAAGCATCTAACCACGTAGACAGATGATAATAATTAAAATGGTGTCAATGGTTACGAAGACTTGTTTTTCTGATATTTTTCTAGGCTTTAGAGAACTAAGATTAACCATTTCTTTAACAACTCCCCTCTTTTTATCATTCTGTCTACCTTCTATCTCACCCTGCCTTTTTCCGAGGCCTGCAAGATAACCCTACTTCACAAAATACACGGCTTATCCTATGTATATCATGGGATACCAGCTTTGCGATTCATCCATTCAGATTATACTTGTGAATCAGACCTGTTTCACTTCTACTGATTTGCCCTATCTCAGAGGAGTACAGATTTTATTAAGGGAGTAATGTCTGTCTTGTGTGCAATATGTTAATAAGATATATATGGTGAATACATACTTATTGTGATACATTGTAACATATTTTAATATACTAGTATATTTATTTTATATCTTTATTTGTTAGTAAGTGTTAATCATTTAAAAATCCATAATGCATATAAATCTTCATTGTTGTAGTTCTTTGTAGTCTTTATCTTTGTTCAGACCAGCGGTTTTCCACAATGCATACAATCAGCCAAGTCTACTGAAGTTTGCTTGTTGCAGAATATACATTCACACTGAACAGTGGTTATGAAGGTTGTCATCACTTGGGTTTGCTTTATATCGGAGTCAGTATTGATTCTAGCTTTACAATTAGAACCAAGAACTTTATAGCCATAACAAATAACTTTATCATCACTGCAATGATCAATATCACAAAAACTGCTTGAATTAGGAAATGAATTACACCCGATATTCATCCACCTATTCCTTTAAACAAATTCACAGGATTTAACCATGCAGGCCATTCAGGGAGGGGCAGGTCATCCAGGGAATTAACTTTCCATATTCCTTCCTTTATCAGCCTAGCTTGTTCTATGTCATGAGTGACTCATCAGTACGGACGGATCTATATAGTGACAGCAGGCGGGTCACACTACCTGACAGAATCCCCCTTGAGATGCTGTGAGATAGTCAAGCACCATAGAGTGCTGGTTAGTTATGACAATGAGCGGTCTCATATAAGCAGATTCTACATTAATGGCATCAAATAAATACTCTGTCACATTATCAAAGATATCACCCAATTCTTCTATCATCTGAGCATTTCTTAGAGTTTAGAACATAATTCCTAGAGGTCCAGCGAGGACCATCCCAGTTTTAAGATACCATGGAGTGTGCATTAAATGTTTGGGTGGCTGTGGAGACGGTGCACTTCGTTTTGCTATCATGTGGCTAGGGAAATTTTTATAAGGAAAGTCATTCTCATTCCATACCCGGGTGGCTGGCTCTAATCTAGCCAGTGTACATGCACTTTCAGCTCCTTTAGGAATCCACCTATATGCATTGCTTCCACATACTATGTTTGTAAACTGAAATTCATTAAGAACAGCTATTGTCATTGAAACTAACCAGGTAGTGGCAGTGTAAAGACACCAAGAGTCGTCTAAATCTGTAGTGACTGCCCTATAATATCGTAATGACTGACATTCTGGGTCAGTATTTATACTTATAGACATCTCAGCAGCTCCATCTCCATACTGACCTTCTCTGGTTTCTTCATCTACATGAACTGGCTCTCTGTCAATGGAGTTACAAAATACTGCATAGTTTTTGCAGCAATTGGGGCATGTGAACAAATCCAGCAATTGGATAGATTTCGGACCTGGGCAATATAGTTATGGTACTGGACAAATTTATTAGCCCATTGCTTAGACACGTCACTATCCCATGGCCCAAAGACATCATTATCTTTTTTTACATTGAATAGATACAATCACAGTGAGAAGCAAGAATGGATAGTACTTCCCAAGTTCCATTCTCCTTTAGTTCTTGTAAAATCTCTTGCAGCGAGATCCGTGAATCCAGGCAGACTTTCCTTCCAGCTTAACAGATGTGGGCGTGATCAGCTGGACTTGATAGGGTCCCTCAAAGTGAGGATCTAGACTTTTCCTCAGGTGCTTTTGCATCACCAACCAGTCTCCTGGCTTAATGTCATGTGATCCTGATAAGGAGGACGGATCTGGAAGGGAACTGAAAACACGCGTATGAATTTGCTGCAACACCTGTTGCAATGCACCCACATAGGCCGTCATATTTGAATGAGAGGCCTGCATCTGTTGAGGAAAGTACAATCCTGTCTTGAGAGGGCTCCCAAACAATACCTCATATGGACTCAAACTTGTCTTTTTGTTGGGAGTTACCCTAACAGTGTACAATGCAATGGGAAGACACTCAGTCCATGGTTTACCTGTTTCTGCCATTGCTTTTTGAATTTTCAATTTCAGTGTACCATTTAACCTTTCCACCCTGCCACTGCTCGGAGGATGATAGGGAGTGTGAAATGATTGCTCCATCCCTAAGGCTCGGGTGATTCCTTGGCACACCTGTGACATGAAATGACTACCTCGGTCACTTTCAATTACCTCTGGTACTCCAAATCTGCAAACAACTTCTGACATTAGCTTTTTAACCACAGTGCGTGCATTTGCATGAGCACAGGGCCATGCCTCTGGCCAATTGGAGAAAAGATCCACACATACCAGCGCACATTCATAGTTGCCTACTCTTGGAAGCTGAATGAAATCAATCTGCAGTCGCTTAAAAGGGTACAATGGCTTGGGGGCGCACTTTGGTGGCACCTTCACCGTTTTTCCTACATTATGGCATGCGCAGATTACACATCCCTGTACAAATTTTGCAGCAGCATAATGGAACCCTGGTGCAACCCAACTTGTTTTTACCTGGCTTACCATTCCATCTTTGGATTGAAGTGTTAATCTGTGGGAGAGGGAACACACCATAGGGAACCATGCCCTAGGCAAGCAATACTTACCGTCCACTTTCCACAATCCATCTTCTTCCTTCGCACCTGTGTGCCTTTGCCATTCTTCCTTTTCTGATGCAGAGGCCTGTTCTTGCAGGCTCTGGAGTAATTGAAGATCCACCTCCCCCGACACTTGTACAGTGTATGTTCCTGCGGGAAGAGGGAACAAAGCAGCAACCTTGGCTGCAATATCATCTCGGTTATTACCGTCGGCTTCCTTTGTGCGCTCTTTAGTGTGAGCTTGCACTTTCACTATAGCAACCTTTTTTAAAGACAGCTCCAATGCTCTGAGAAGCTGAGCCACCAATTCTGCATTTTTAATGGGCTTACCAGAGGAACCAACAAACTTTCTGCTCTTCCATAAGGGACTGCAATCATGGAAAATGCTAAATACGTGGCACTATCAGTAAATGCTCCTCCATTGTACATGCCTCAGCGAGTGCTTTCAACTCAGCCTCCCCGATCAGACATCTCAGAAGGTAAAGCTTTAATTTATACCACCTTATGTTGATTAACCACTGAGTAACCTGTATAAGGCTAGTTTCACACTAGCGTTTTTGAGCGCAGCGACGGCCTGTGCACGGCCGCCGCTAAGCCCCGCCCCCTGCTGCGCCTCCGCCGGTAGCTCCGTCTACCGGCGCATGACGCTGCATGCGCCCTGCGTCCCCTATCTTTATCACTGGGGGCGCAGGCCGTGCGCAGTATGCGTTTGGCGGCGCATGCGCCTTTTTGACGGTGCGCCGGCGCAACCAAACTGCAGCAGGTTGCGTTTGGCGCAGGTCGGCGCACCGTCAAAAGGATGCATGCGCCGCCAAACGCATACTGCGCACGGCCTGCGCCCCCAGTGATAAAGATAGGGGACGCAGGGCGCATGCAGCGTCATGCGCCGGTAGGCGGAGCTACCGGCAGAGGCGCGGCAGGGGGCGGGGCTTAGCTGCGGCCGTGCGCAGGCCATCGCTGCGCTCAAAAACACTAGTGTGAAACTAGCCTAAGGTACTTCATCTTGGTAAATCCTGTGACACATCTACATAAAACTCTGGATTCTACATTAGGGATTGGTATCTCTTGCACATTGGCAAGTAGCCATGTTAAAAATACAGTATACCCTTAGCATGTCCCCGCCCCCCAATTCATGACAATGCAGATGGAAGTGGAGGTCATAATTTGGGATTCCTAGAGCCGAGGCTGAGAGACTGGCCTCCTTCAAGCTCTTGAACCCCTCTTTTGCTTCCGGGGTCAGTTGGCATGGCTTCTCTACAGTAGCTGGTCAGCCCCAGGAATGCAGATTGCCTGACATACATTCTCTCATTCTAACTTCATCACACTTAGTATTAACTTCATCATTCATCATAACTTCTTAGTAATAACTTCATCATTCTTAGCATTAAAACAGACCATATCATTCAGAGGTTCTGATCCACGCAGCAACTTGCACACCTTAGTCATATTTACCAATCCATACAGCATGCTCCTTACTTAAACACTCGTTGTATCTCTCAGCATCCAAACATCCATTCCTTGGCATTCCTGCCTTTTCAAGAATTGTCAGCGGTATTGTTAACTGCTTTATAATCCTGCCCAAGACGCACCAGATCCTTTTATCTTATATCTCGGATCTGTAGTCTATCCTGACCTGGTGTGCCTAGCACCCATAACAGCTGTCAAGGGTAGCGACCCCTGTCTTCAGCCCTGTTATCTAATCGTGGGATCCCACTGGTCTAACTACAATAGCCAGCAATCTTACTATCAAAGCAATAACCTGAATTGCAGCTCTCTGTTCTGTCCTAATGCTGATACATACTCTCCCAAAGAATTAGACAGATTACTGTCAACAACACAGTTCCAAACACAAGCGCTATATACTCCTCATACATCTGGATCTGAGCCCTTACTAGACTCTGAATATGCAAGGTCTATTCCTGAATCCACTCCGGGTTCAATAAGATAATATTCGTGCGTGATATTATCTTGCCACCTTGGCATATACCATCTAGAGTTCAATACATCTACCCAGCTTTTAAACAATGCATATGACAAGAATATACTCTGCACCTATACTGGTGAACTGAACACAGACCCTTTTCACACAGCATATGGTACACACATGGTAAGCATTTGTCCGACATTTCAATCACATCTATATCCGCAGTACTTCTGTACTCTCTCGCTCCCCGCATCTCATCAAAAATGCTCTAGTGCCAATGGTCAAAAACATCTATTTGTAGAAACTCTTGCTTGGTTCACTATATCCTCTAATTAGCGTCCTATCTGAGTACTGGGTTGCATACAAAAAGCATTTACATTTATTTCACATAGATTGTCTTCACATGATTTTCCCTCTTCACTACAAACTCCCACCCGGGACCTTCCTATATGTTTTTTCCAAGTAGCAACTAACCAGAGAGTTTTAAGGGCATGTCACACTAAGAGATATCGCTAGCAATATCGCTATAACTTGTGACGTTATAGCGATATTGCTAGCGATATCGCTATGTCTGATACTTACCTACAACCCGCTCTCCAGCTGGTTATCGCTGATCGCGCGAGAACAGGCTGGACTGTTTCTTGTCGTCAGCTCCTGTGGCGCTTCCTGCTGTGACGACGAGCGACGCGTGGAGCCGGGCTGGAGGACGCAGGATCGCCTGGTGTGACAGGTAAGTAGCGCCCCCCGTCCCCAGCGATGTCGCTGGTGAGATCTGCCTGTGTGGCAGCTCACTAGCGGCCACTTAGCGATGCACCAGCGATCCTGACCGCGTCATATCGCTGGTCGGGATCGCTGGTGCATCGCTAAGTGTGACAGTACCTTTATCTTACTCACTGCTTTGAGTAATGAAAAGGCTATTTATACACTGAGCACACGTCATTTAGTCTCCATACATCAACAGCGCAGCTTAGTGCCCCACAACACAGATTCAGCAATATATATCAGGACCGTTGTATAATCAGATCAGTTCAGCACAGCATTATCAGTACTACTTATCAATTAACATCTGACAAGGCATCAACAAACAAAAGAAGAATAAAAGTTAGAACAAACATAAACCAAGTATAGCAAAGCAGGATCAAGACAATTTGATTGCAATATTTTCAATATTAACAAACTGACATCATTACAAACAGAAAGACAGGAACCTTTGTTATAGATACAGACAAAACAAATGGAAAATCGTCGCACTTCATCCTGAAACAAAACAATTGTTAACAGCACTTAAACAAACAGACAATCAAGCAAGAGATAACAAATCATATATACCTTTTTTACCCGAGGGCTTTTCCCGTTAGAAATCTAACCACGTAGACAGATGATAACAATTAAAATGGTGTCAAGGGTTACGAAGACTTGTTTTTCTGATATTTTTCTAGGCTTTAGAGAACTAAGATTAACCATTTCTTTAACAGTTCTTATGCTCCTAGCTATGGGCTCCTCTTCACACTTCATAGTAAAACATAGTTGATATAATTTGGGAGTTGGCCCCTGTGTCGTACTGCTGATGGTTAGGCAATCCTAAATCTAATACAGGGGCGGACACTGATAGCTTGGGGCCACTCAGCAAGAAATTTGTCAGTACCCCCCTCTTTTTATGGAGACAAAGCTACATACATGCATATACTGTATAGAGCCACACACATACATTTATATATATTACATAGGTCTCCTTTATTACATATATTGTCGGCCCTTATTATACAGTGCCCTCTCTTGTTATATACAGTACTGTCCCTGACATATCAGATAATATAAAGCCCTGTCTTTATTACCGTCCTGTCTTGTTAGTTGTATAATGCAATGATGGCTGATGGAGCATGGAAAAGTTTTTTTTCTAATGAAGGAGCTGATGGACTGGTCGTCTAGTCACCGGCTGCTCCATCAGCTGTCATTTTATATCTAACAAGAGAGGGGACTATGTAATAAAAGAGGGCGCTGTGAATAACAAAAATAAACTATGTAAGAGATAGCACTGTACATAACAGCAGAGGAAGCTATATAATAAAGGACAGCACCATATATAACTAGAGAGGATGGTATGTAATAAGGGACGGTTATATACATAATAAAAGAGGAAACTAACTAAGGATGGCGCTATACATAATAAGTGAGTACCTGATACACTAAAGGACTGTGTTATACATAATAAGTGAGTACACTATATACTGTGGGACTGAGCGAAACAAAATAAGTGAGTACACTATATACTACAGGACTGAGCTATACAAAATAAGTGAGTACACTATATACTAAAGAACTGTGCTATACATAAGTGAGTACACTATATACTAAGAGACTCTGCTATACATAATAAATGAGTACACTATATACTAAGGGACTGTGCTATACATAATAAGGCTACATCCCTGTATCTGTTGATGTGCTGCTCGCTTTTACAGATGCATCGAGCATGTCATATTCTGATCCTCAAAATCGGATCAGAACAGGACATTCTCTCTGACCCTCATGGATCTCATTCTCAGATCCGTGATTTTCATGTATGCGTGAATGGATCTATAAAACTCTGAGTCCGTGTGCCATCCGATAAAAAAAGCACACAGACATTTCACAAAAATGTCAGAATGTAGAATAAGGGATTTAAAAAAAAAAAAAATCACGTCACGTCACACAGTGCAGATACAGAATAATATCTACATCCAGGCACTTACCGCTGATGTCTCGTCTGATTAGAGCATATTTCTCCTGTTTGTTCTCCATCTGGTCAGACCTTCATTTCGACATCTCCCAGACACGACTCGTCTTGTCATGATGATCTTCGCAGCCCTGAAAATAACAAGGTCACATACATTGTATACATACATGTCTCCCCCCCGAATAGAGATATGTACCCCTCCATTAGCATGCTATTAGCCATGCACCATTAAAATATAAAGTGATAAGCTCTTTAGCTTATGTGATTAACTATGTGATTAACTATATACTCTCCCACCCAATAATATAAATTATTCAGTCTGTGACTCTCCCAATTAACTGTTAGTCTATGTGCACACGGAATATATGCAGTACAAGTCCGTTCTCCACCACCCCCATCATTGACCTCTCAACCACCTCCATCATTGCCCTCTTCACCACCCCAATCATTGCCATCCCCCATCGCCTCCATCATTACCCTTTCCACCAGTCTCATCATTGCCTTCTTCACCACCTCCATCATTGCCCTCTCTACCACCTTCATCATTACCCTCTCCACCATCTCCATCATTGTTCTCCCCTCCACCCCTATCTTTGTCCTCTCCATCATTGCCTTCTCATTCACCACCCCATCATTGCCCTTTCCACCACCTCCATCACTGCCTTCTCCCCCACCACCCCCATCATTGCCCACTTCACCACCTCCATCATTGCTTTCTCCCCCACCACTCCCATCATTGCCCTTTCCACCACCTCCATCATTGCCTTCTCCCCACCACCCCCATCATTGCCCTTTTCATCACCTCCATCATTGTTTTCTCCCCACCACCCCCCATAATTGCCCTTTCCACCATCTCCATCATTGCTTTCTACCCCA
Organism: Dendrobates tinctorius; assembly: GCF_039654945.1. Taxonomy (NCBI): domain Eukaryota; kingdom Metazoa; phylum Chordata; class Amphibia; order Anura; family Dendrobatidae; genus Dendrobates; species Dendrobates tinctorius. The sequence continues at coordinate 2,108,933 of NW_027361736.1, read as the reverse complement.
ATACCCCTATCATTGCCCATTCCACCACCTCTATCATTTTTTTCTCCACCACCCCCATTTTTGCCTCCACCCCATCATTGCCCTTTCCACCACCATTGCCTTCTCCCCCACCACCTCCATCATTGCTTTCTCCCCCACTACCCCCATCATTGCCCTCTGCACTACCTACAGACACAGCACCACTCACCTCTCCGCACATTAACGTATGCACGCTCACACACAAAGCCGAAAATCATTAGTGCACATGCGCCGGTGAATTATGTCGCAAAAGTATTTCGCTGCCATTTCTGTGTTCTGGAACATAGTTCACCGGCGCATGCGCACTAATGCTTTTCGGCTTTGCTCGCAGTTGGGCAAAGCATACTGTGCACAAGCGATTGGAGATTGCACACACGCATAATATGGACGACAACTTTGGAAATTACCTGAAATATTGTGTACAGCGGCCAAGGAGGGGTGGAGAGGAGCCAAAACACTGCCCATCGGACCGGACACAACTCATTTACATACAGGGCCAAATTGAGGTGACAGATTCCTTTTAAAGCTGCATACTGTTTAAGGCCTCTTTCACACATCCTGATATTTCCGGTACTGGAAAAAGCAGTACCGGTGAGGTCCGAGGTCCATGTGCCATCCATGTGACAACATCCATGCAGCATACTTATGTCATTCATACCATCCATGTGCTGTTCATGTGTGCCATCAGTGTGAGAAGTACTGGAACAGAATGAAGAATACAGATGATAGATGTTTAGTTGTTAGAAGTGCAAAGAAAGGGAAAGATGATAGAAATATGTCAGTGAGATAAATATAATCAGTGATTTGCATCTGGATGCACCATTTCTAGTGCGGCTTAGGGCTGGTCTTATTAGTCCGGAAGGGTGCCAATATCCATTGCAGCTTCTCAGCGTATTAATATCAGCCTGCAGCTGTCTGTTTAGCCTTTGGTTATTAAAAATAGGGGGGGAACTCACATCATTTTATCTTTTGGTCCCCCATTTTTAATACCCAGTAAAGGCTAGGCAGACAGTTGTGAACAGATATTAATACTCTTGAAAAATTTATGGATATTGGCTCATTCCCAGAATAATACCAGCCCCCAATTGTATGTTTTCCCTCAGCTGGTTAATAAAAATAAGGGAGATCCCATGCCTTTTTTAAATTTATTTATTTAATGCGCTGACTAAAACTATCAGTGTCGCCTGCAGGGCTGTGAAGATGGAGTCGTGGAGTTGGAGCCCATTTTGATGCAGTCGGAGTATGAGCGGTGTCATGGAAATTGAGGAGTCGGAGGTTTGGCTTACCGACTTCACAGCCCTGGCAGGGCTGTGAAGTCGGAGTCATAGTTGGAGCTTGAGCCCATTTTGGTGGGATTGGAGTCAGTGTCATGGAAGTTGAGGAGTTGGAGTCGGAGGCTTGGCTTACCGACTCCACAGCCCTGGTCGCCTGGTCTCGCTGATTGAATGGAGGTCAAGTGAGGCTGATGCGAGCTATAGTCAGCACCTGTGGTCAACACTAAGTGTACAGCTGTACCGCTTTTCCCAGCCACCGGTATGTGTCACACAGATGTCATCAGTGTGCACATGTGCGAGAAGGATTGCAGAACGCAATGCCGCAAAAAAAATAGCCATAACTATGTGTTTTGCACATGACACATGGTCCATGTGAACCCAATGACATGTGCGCAGATAGATTTGAATAGGTCTATGTGGGTAAGTGTCCTATGTACGTGGGAAAATTATCAGCACACATATTGGAGACATTAACATGTGAAGGAGGCCTTAGGCTTAGGCCCTACTTGTAGAGGAGCTTAAGCTGCTAGTCAGCACCTGCTGCTTGTAGTACTCCCCGGAAGGAGGGAAGATAAGTGAATATTCTTTCCTGATGGCACTGGCAGGGGTGACTTCATTCTTATGAGGTTAGTCCTCTCTGCCTGTTCTTTTGTTTTATGCAGCGATAGTATTTGTTATATCAAGTGTACAAGGAGTTGAGTAGCTCGATATAAAGACTCTTTGTTCAGTTGATATGTTTAGCCACTTCCTTTCTTATAGCTTATACTTACCACTACTAGATACAGTAGGTGAAAGGAAACCAGGAGAGGAGTAATGCCACAGGTATGGAACTAGCCCCTGCAAGCACCATCAGTAGGGACTGAGTATTCACTTACCTTCCGTCCTCCCTCCTGAGGGTTCAATACAAGCGACAGCTCAAGCTTCTCTACATGGTTGGCCGCTGGCCTTACACAGGAGACATCAGGGACACCATTAAGTTTGACTCTGCACAACAATATTAATCTAAACACAACCAATTGTGAAAATGCTTAATTTCAGTGACTTTTGGCCTTTTGGGATAACCCTTTTAAACACAAAATTCTGTAAACCAGTAAATAGATTTTATGTTTGGATACGGGTATGTTAGACTGTAACATGACTAAAAGTGATCTTTGAACTTTACAGGTTTTTTGGCTTTTTGGTTACAACCATAAGCCAATAACCAATTCTGTTCAGATTATATGTGTAAAAGTCTCTTCTCTTTTATCATGTGGTAATGTCATTTTAGTTCTTACAATGGTAACTCCACATGTGGTCAGAAACCACTTCCTATCCTTCAACTGACTTTTTATGTTAAGAATTATTAAGTAATTTTGCACTTCCTTCAGTCAAATATCAATATCAGAACATAACTAGAATTTTCAGGCACATTAAAGGGATTGTAGAGGATTAGAAAACCACATCTACTTTCTTCCAAAGCGGGTGTCACACCATCCACAGATTTTACGTAGTACATGTCACGATTCCTCCATTCAGTGAGTGATTCTTTTGCTGTGCTGTGGAAACTGGGTCATGCTGAGTTGGCAGTGTTTTGATTGACAGCTCGGCTCTCCAATCATGTGACGGGCGTGCTGAGCTGTCTGTGCTCTGACAACTCGGCTGTCCAAACTGGGACTGGGATGTGCGGGACTTTCTCCAGGTGTTTTCTATTCTAGAGATTATCCAAGCTATTTAATTGAGCTGTTTGCCTCTGATTCCTGCCAGACGTAGTTTGTACTTCCTGGTCAGAGATTGCCTCATTCTGTTGTTCTGAGTTCTGATCTTTTGCTACCTGACCACTGGACCATGTTGTGACTATCCCTTAGTCTTGTCCTTTTGCTTTAATAAGCTATACCCTGGTATTTTGACCCCAAACCGTGACCTGAATAACCAGGGCCGCCATCAGGGCATGACAGCCCTTACTGCTGTATGGGGCCCCGTGAACAGCAGTACAGAAGGGGGCCCCGCTCCTGTGATTCCAGTCATCGGGCCCCAAGTGCTGCGTGTCATGGGGCGCCAGGCGGGCCCCAAGTGTGCGCTGCGCCGAGCCTGCAGAGCACACATCAGCTGAGCCGCCACAGCAGCCGACATCAGAGCTACAGAAGAGCTGAAGGACCTGTGGTGACGTCATCATTACCACAGGCCTTCACCATTGATCAGCCCGCCCCCTGATCACACGGTGATGACGTCACCACAGATCCTTTCAGCTCACACAGCTGCAGCTCCATCTTCAGCACAGGAGCGTGGCCAGGTAAGAAAAAAGTTTTTATTTTATTTTATTATTGAAAGGGGCAAAAAATGTTTCCCTGGCAGAATGGAGACTCGGGGGCAGGATTGGAGACACACAGGGGCAAATATGGAGAAATGGGGGCAGAATGCAAGACATGATGGGGGCAGAATGCAAGACATGATGGGGGCAGAATGCAAGACATGATGGGGGCAGAATGCAAGACATGATGGGGGCAGAATGCAAGACATGATGGGGCAGAATGCAGGACATGATGGGGGCAGAATGCAGACATGATGGGGGCAGAATGCAGACATGATGGGGGCAGAATGCAGACATGATGGGGGCAGAATGCAGACATGATGGGGGCAGAATGCAGACATGATGGGGGCAGAATGCAGACATGATGGGGCAGAATGCAGACATGATGGGGGCAGAATGCAGACATGATGGGGGCAGAATGCAGACATGATGGGGGCAGAATGCAGACATGATGGGGCAGAATGCAGACATGATGGGGCAGAATGCAGACATGATGGGGGCAGAATGCAGACATGATGGGGGCAGAATGCAGACATGATGGGGGCAGAATGCAGACATGATGGGGGCAGAATGCAGACATGATGGGGGCAGAATGCAGACATGATGGGGGCAGAATGCAGACATGATGGGGGCAGAATGCAGACATGATGGGGGCAGAATGCAGACATGATGGGGGCAGAATGCAAGACATGATGGGGGCAGAATGCAAGACATGATGGGGCAGAATGCAAGACATGATGGGGGCATAATGCAGTAATGATGGGGGCAGAATGCAGTAATGATGGGGGCATAATGCAGACATGGGGCATAATGCAAGACATGGGGGCAGAATGCAGACATGATGGGGGCAGAATGCAGACATGATGGGGGCAGAATGCAGACATGATGGGGGCAGAATGCAAGACATGATGGGGCAGAATGCAAGACATGATGGGGCAGAATGCAAGACATGATGGGGGCATAATGCAGTAATGATGGGGGCATAATGCAGTAATGATGGGGGCATAATGCAGACATGGAGCATAATGCAAGACATGGGGGCAGAATGCAGACATAATGGCAGAATGTGACAGTGAGACAGGAGGGGCAGAAAGTGAGACATGGGGCAGAATGCAAGACATGGGGGCAGAATGTGACAGTAAGACACAGCAGGGGGCAGAATGTGACAGTGAGACACAGGAGGGGGCAGAATGCGAGTCATGGGGGCAGAATGTGACATTGAGACACAGGAGGGGGCAGAATGTGACAGTGAGACACAGGAGGGGGCAGAATGTGACAGACACGAGGGGGCAGAATGCGACAGTGAGACAAAGGAGGGGGCAGAATGTGACAGTAATGACACAGGAGGGGCAGAATGTGAGACACGGGGGCAGAATGGACATGGGGCAGAATGTGACAGTAAGACACAGGAGGGGGCAGAATGTGACAGTAAGACAGGAGGGGGCAGAATGTGATAGTAAGACACAGGAGGGGGCAGAATGTGACAGTGAGACACAGGAGGGGCAGAATGTGACAGACACAGGAGGCGGCAGAATGTGACAGTGAGACACAGGAGGCGGCAGAATGTGACAGTAATTACACAGGAGGGGACTGAATGTGAGACACGGGGGAAGAATGGACATGGGGCAGAATGTGACAGTAAGACAGGAGGGGGCAGAATGTGACAGTGAGACACGGGAGGGGGCAGAATGTGACAGTAAGACACAGGAGGGGGCAGAATGTGACAGTGAGACACAGGAGGAGGAAGGATGTGAGGCACGGGGCAGAATGTGACAGTAAGACTCAGGACAGGGAAGAATATGAGACAAGGGGCAGGATGGGAGACACATGGTGCAGGATCATGGGGAATGATGGATACGATGTAGACGGGGCAGGATCGGGAGATCATATGGGGGCAGAATGGATACTCATGAGGGCAGGATGAGAGAAAATATGGCTGAAGCCAGGAATGAGACACACGGGGGCCAGGATGGGGGATATTATTACCATAGGGGCTAATTAAGGGATATTACTGCAGTGATGTATTTTATTTTTTTGAGGATACTGTTTTAAATGGGGGGCGGTCCTGTTACTGTGCAGAGCGACACTCACCTTTTTTTCTTCATCTGGTGTAGTGTAGAAGTTGGGAAAAAAATAAGTAATGTGTTCTGCAACCAGAGCTCTAGATAACTGCGTTATTTCCTGCAGAGACGAGCCCTGGCTGGATGACGTGATGGCGGTGTGTGCTGGATGAAAGATGAAAAACAAAGATGAAGGACTTCACCTAGAGACGTCAATGGTGAGTCAGTGTGTTACCTGTACACTGACACTATACACTATATACAGAGTGCCTTTGTACAATGTCACCAGTGATCACTGTGCCATCTGTACACTGACACTATATACAGAGCTCCTGTGTATAATGTCACCCGTGGTCACTGTATTACCTGTACACTATATACAGAGTGCCTTTGTACAATGTCACCAGTGATCACTATTACCTGTACACTGGCACTATATACAGAGGTCCTTGTGCATGTCACCGGTGATCACTGTATTACCTGTACACAGACACTACATGCTAAGTACAGCTCTCCTGTGTATAATAGCATTTATGGTGATAGTATTTTTTTTATTAATGATCAGTATTGTAGTATTCCGTCACCATGTGGTGGTAATATGTGGTCTGGGCATGGTGCCGTGGTATTTGTTCCTTGTATGTGCTATTATTCTGTCACTGGTGGTAATATGTGGTCTGGTCATGGTGTGGTGGTATTTGTTACTTGTATGTGGTATTATTGGTCACCATGTGGTGGTAATAGGTGGTTGGGACATGGTGTGGTGGCATTTATCCCTTGTATGTGCTATTATTCTGTCTCTGTGGTGGTAATATGTGGTCTGGTCATGGTGTGGCTGTATTTGTTCCATGTATGTGGTATTATAGGTCACTATTATGAATGGGTCACCGAGGAGGAAAAAACAACAAGCTAAGTCTCAGAAAACCAGAGAAGTTGGTAACTATGCAGATTGCAGATCCCTGAACTTAACCGCACAACTAGCAGTAGTCGTGGAGCGTTCCTACGATGTTCCTAGATGCCTCGTCACAACCGGAGAGCTACTTAAGCCTAAAGCAGGAAAGAGGAAAACTAACTGCCCAAGAGCAGACCCCAAAGGAAAGACAGCCCCTTTCATGTATTGACGGTGAAATAAGACGAAATTACAAACAAAGGCAGGAAAATAGGCTGAGCAAATGATGGGGCCCGGCTAACTAAACAGGACAGGAAAGGAAAGACACTGTCTGCAATCTGCAAAAAACCCTACAAAAATATTGTCCAACACTTCTGATAACAAAATTAACCCTGAAGTCACTAGACTTCTACACCTATATCAGCACTCTGAAATATTCTGAGGCAGAACAAAAAAGAGGCCAATCCAATAAGGGACAAAAAGCAGCTTGGCAAATACTGATACATAGGAGTGGAAATTCAGCATAGCCCCAGCAGGGGCAGACTGACCACACAAGAAACTGAACTGACCAACAAGCGCAAGTATGAACAATAGCAAAAAACAAACTTAACTTGAGAAGACTGGAAGAGAGCTGAAGTCCAGGACCTGAGAAGCAGACTGAATCACCAGCACTAGGATAGGGCGTCGGCTGTCTTATATCCAGTCTGATACTCCAGAGATCCAATTGTTATCTTCCTCATCAGGTGGCAGATAACTACCACTTAAACCAACCTCACTACCTCCTGTCACCACCAGAGGGAGACCGGGAGGGGAACTCAACTGGTGGAGCCGAAAATGAGTTCATAACAGGTCACTATGTGGTGGTAATATGTGGTCTGGTCATGGTGCAGTGGTATTTGTTCCTTGTATGTGATATTATTCGGTCACTATGGTAGTAATATGTGGTCTGGTCATGGTGTGGCTGTATTTGTTCCTTGTATGTGGTATTATAGGTCAATATGTGGTGGTAATATGTGGTCTGGTCATGGTGCGGTGGTATTTGTCCCTTTGGATGTGATATTATTCTGTATCTGTGGTGGTAATATGTGGTCTGGTCATGGTGTGGCTGTATTTGTTCCATGTATGTGGTATTATAGGTCACTATGTGGTGGTAATATGTGGTCTGGTCATGGTGCAGTGGTATTTGTTCCTTATATGTGATATTATTCGGTCACTATGGTAGTAATATGTGGTCTGGTCATGGTGTGGCTGTATTTGTTCCTTGTATGTGGTATTATAGGTCACTATGTGGTGGTAATATGTGGTCTGGTCATGGTGCAGTGGTATTTGTCCCTTTGGATGTGATATTATTGGTCATTTTAAAAATTGAAAAATAAAAAAATCCCTAAATTGTATTGGATATTTTAGCAAATGTTTAATAGGTTAGAGTAGAGTAGGGCCCGGCCAAAAGAGTCTACCTTGTCGTGGTGGCAGATTGAAAAAATCTTCTGGCCAAAACAAGAGCTGCTGGCTAGATGTGTGATCTGGTAATGGGAACTGTTAATGTGTGATTGATGAGAAGTGCAGTTTTTCCAAGAGAGAGCGGTGGGACGGTGGACAGATTGAGGGGTGGAGGAGGGGCTGGGGTGGAGCCTGGGCGGAGTCTCAAGGGGGCCCCTAAAATTTTGCCAGTATGGGGCCCCGAAATTCCTAGTGGCAGCCCTGAATAACACCTTTGTATTTTCCCTTGGTTTTCTACATGCTTTCTTGGTACTGACCCCAGAACGTCTGACTTGTGTACTTCACAGTCTATGCAGGAGTAGGAATTAGCGACGTCTGGTCATATACTTTTTTTTCCTCACCAATGGATCTAGTTCATGCACTCTGTGACCAGGTGATGAATCTGACCCAGATGGTTCAGTATCTGTCCAGGGATAACCAGAGGCTAGAATTATCACAGTCCCAGCTGCAGGGTAAGATTAGCACTCTGGGTGCTTCCCAAAGCTCTGCCCAATCAATAGTTATGCTTTCTGGACCAGCTGACGTGCAGGTGACCGTCCCCAAACCTGTTGTGGCCTTTCATGTCAGATTTTATGGGGAGATCAGCTTAGGGTATTCAGGGAGAGCTGTAATTTATTTCTTACTTTACGACCTCGGTATTCTAGGGGTGAGTCCGAATGTGGGGGTCCGCAGACTTGGGTATCCGCTGTGTCCCCACTAGCCCCAGAACATTCTTGTGTTGACACCTTTTTTAATGCCTTAGAGATGATCTGTGACGAACCTCACAGGGTCCAAACCTTGGAGGCTAAAATCATGAACCCGACACAGGGGGCGCACTGCTGAGTATTATAGTTCAGACTTCTGTCAATTAACCTCTGATGTTCTGTGGAATGATGCTTCTCCCAGGTGTCAGTATTGCTGTAGCCTTACGGATACACTTAAACATCCTCTGGCTTTCCATACTCCACCCTGTTCTTTGAGGGAGGCCATTGTTCTGGATGGTAGAATTCGGGAGAGACTTGATGAGCGAATTGCAGTTCATATATTTCATGTTTACATGCTGTAGCACTACAGGGTGCAACTTTATATGTTGGTTATGTATAACGATGACTACTCTTAACCCTTTAGTGACTGCCGATACGCCTTTTAACGGCAGCAGTTAAGGGTACTTATTCCTCAGTGCCTCTTTTTAATGGCGCTGAGAAATAAGGGCATTGTGCCCCCCAGTGTTGGAAAATCTCTGGGATCTCAGTTGCCGGGGGTAGCTGAGACCCTGGGGAACATGATCAGGGTGGTTTTTTTTTAAGTCCCCATTCACGTGATCAGCTGTCATGTGCCCTTAACAGCCGTGGGCGAAATAGCGATCAGAAAATTCCAGCTTCAAGTATCCTATTATCAATCAGAAAGAAGGTTTGCAGGTCCAAGATTCCTTGTGGGACCAGTATATTATTATATACACACACACACATACCCAGTATATATATATATATATATATATATATATATATATATATATTCAAATTCAAAGAAGCTTTATTGGCAGGACTAAATACACATTAGTTTTGTCCACCAAATCGGACCCAGAGGGGCCCCGCCCACCAAATTGGACCCAGAGGGGCCCCGCCCACCAAATTGGACCCAGAGGGGCCCCGCCCACCAAATCTTTATTTTCATGACTGTGAAAATTGTAGATTCACTCTGAAGGCATCAAAACTATGAATTAACACATGTGGAATTATACAATTAACAAAAAAGTGTGAAACAACTGAAAATATGTCTTATATTCTAGGTTCTTCAAAGTAGCCACCTTTTGCTTTGATTACTGCTTTGCACACTCTGGGCATTCTCTTGATGAGCTTCAAGAGGTAGTGTCACGCCGCGCTCACCTGGGGGCGGGACCTCGGCCCCGACGTCATCTCTTTCGGAGCCGCAGTCACTCCGGGGGTCCCGCCGGGTGCGCACGCGCACCTCTCATACCTAGGTACCTGTCTCCTTCATGTTATGTCTGCGCTTGCGCGCTTTTTCTCAGTTCGGTCTCCGGGTCAGTCCTCTCTATGGTACTGGAGGGCTTGACCCGGAAGCTCTCGTGATCATGTGCTATATCAGGCTACCTCTTCCTAGGGGAGGGGCCTGATTATTGTTGTGCTTCCTGGCTTGGTCTGCCGTGTCCCTGCCTGGCTGTGCGCTGCATTCGGGTCCCTTGCCTTGCACTCTGTTGTGCCTCTTGGCACACACTCTGAACCTGCACTCTGCCTTGTACTCTGTTGCGCCTCCTGGCACACGCTCTGACCCTGTGCTCTGTCTTGTACTTAGTTGTGCCTCCTGGCACACGCTCTGACCCTGTGCTCTGTCTTGTACTTAGTTGTGCCTCCTGGCACACACTCTGATCCTGTGCTCTGTCTTATACTCAGTTGTGCCTCCTGGCACATGCTCTGATCCTGTACTCTGTCTCTTACTCAGTTGTGCCTCCTGGCACACATTCCAATCCTGCACTCTGTCTTATACTCAGTTGTACCTCCTGGCACACACTCGGACCCTGTGCTCTGTCTTATACTTAGTTGTGCCTCCTGGCACACACTCGGACCCTGTGCCCTGTCTCATGCTCAGTTGTGCCTCCTGGCACACGTTCCAATCCTGCACTCTGTCTTATGCTCAGTTGTGCCCTCTGGCACACACCCTGCTCCTGTACTCTGTTACACCTCCTGGCACACCTGCTGCCTGACTCAGTGCTCTGACGTGCTCCTTGCACGCATCCTGCTTCACTCACACCCGGACGTACGAAGTCTCTGTATACCACGTGTTCCCGTGTCCACGCTTTACACGTTCCTGCAGACACACTCACCCACTCGTGTCTCCTGTGAGCCGGCCGCCTGGTGCCAGCAGTCGTGGTACCTCACCCCCTGGGGCTTGCCCCTGACACTCCCTGTATAGGGGGTGGTCTTCACTAGGTCAGCTCGCACTGGGAGGGTTGGTGCCACGACCCAGAGGGTCCACTCCAGGAGTCGACACAGGTAGTCACCGGAAATGTTCTTCCAACAGTCTTGAAGGAGTTCCCAGAGATGCTTAGCACTTGTTGGCCCTTTTGCCTTCACTCTCCGTCCAGCTTACCCCAAACCATCTCAATTGGGTTCAGGTCTGGTGACTGTGGAGGCCAGGTCTTGAAGACACACTGCAGTGTGCCTTCAAGAACATGGCTGAGGAAAGCGAGGACTGCGCAGGCGTCCAGTTCAGCACCACAACACGCCCAGAACAGGACAGCGCTGGGCACAGGGAAGAAAGGTGAGTATAAATGTTTTTATTTAATGTGTGCAGTTTAATAGGGGTGAGGGGGACCATACCTATCAGGATTGGGGGGTGAGGGGACCATGCATACCAGGATTGGGGTGTGAGGGGACCATGTATACCAGGAAAGGGGGGTGAGGGGACCATGCATACCAGGATTGGGGGGTGAGGGGACCATGTATACCAGGATAGGGGGAGTGAGGGGGACCATGCATACCAGGATACGGGGGTGAGGGGACCATGCATACCAGGATTGGGGGTTGAGAGGACCATGCATACCAGGATAGGGGAGTGAAGGGACTATGCATACCAGGATTGGGGGGGTGGGGTGAGGGGACAATGCATACCACCATGCATTCTAGGATTGGGGGGAGGGGTGAGGGGACAATGCATACCAGGATTGAGGAGTGAGGGGACCATGCATACCAGGATAGGGGGGTGAAGGGACCATGCATACCAGGATAGGGGGGTGAGAGGACCATGCATACCAGGATAGGGGGGGTGAAGGGACCATGCATACCAGGATAGGGGGGGTGAAGGGACCATGCATACCAGGATAGGGGGGTGAGAGGACCATGCATTCCAGGATTGGGGGTGAGGGCACCATGCATTCCAGGAGTGGGGGTGAGATGACCATGCATACCAGGATTGGGGGGTGAGGGTACAATGCATACCACGATAGGGATGAGGGGGTACCATGCATACCACGATAGGGATGAGGGGGGTGCCATGTATACCACGATAGGGGTGAGGGGGGTGCCATGCATACCAGGATTGGGGGGAGAGGGAAACATGAATACCAGTATATGGATAAGGGGGTACCATGCATACCAGGATTGGGGGTGAGGGTACCATACATACCAGGATAGGGATGAGGGGTGCAGCACATACCAGGATGGGAGACCATATACCAATAAAAATGCCCGCCACCCAGGCGTAGAATGGGTTCATAGCTAATATATATAATAAAAAATATGTATTCTAAAGTCAGTGCAATAAAATCTACAACTCATTCTGCAAAAAACATGCTCTACCTAGTACAGAATCTAGTATCTAGTACAGCTCTGTACTAAAAAAAATGAGAGAGAGCTCTTAGAATATGAAGACCCAAAATAAAAGATTTTTCTTTTTTTTAAATTATTTTCTTGTGCACTAGTGAAAAAAAATAATATGCATACACATACATGACTCATGACCATTGCACTAAATGATGAACGCTGATAAAAAAAAATAAGCACATTTAGAATTACATTTTGTTTGTTGATTTTGCTTCCGAAAGAATGTAATAAAAAGTGATAAATTGCATTTACCACAAAAAGACTCCAACAAAACTCAGCTGATGGAAAATTGTGGAAGCTATGGCTTTCAGACTATGATGACCCAAAAACAAATGATTGTTTTTGCAAGTGTGTATGTATTGTACAAAATAAAAACAAAATACATAAAACTATAGAAATGTGGTATCATCATACTTGTAGTGACCCAGAGAATAAAGTCAACACTTTAGTTGTACCACGGTTCTGCAAAAATAATTTTTTGTTTATATACTTTACCAAAAAGAGTTAATAAAGGTTTGCTAATAATTTATACTTGCCACAAAATAATGTTAGTGACAAATACAACTCATCCCTTAAAAAGCAAGTTCTTTATATTGTTGTCGAAAAAATAAGAAAGCTATGGCTCCTGGAATGCAACTGTAGAAAAGTAGGGGGGGGGGGAGCGATCTGGCATAAAAACCCAAACTAGCATTGAGGCCAAGGGGTTAAATGTGCACCAGGTGTGAAAAAACTACAGAATAAGCATAAAATTCAACCAGATTAAGCAAATATACAGTTGCAATATACTGAAACATTGCTTTCTCTACAGTAGACAAGCAGTCCCATGCAAACAAATGCAATGCAAGGAAGCTCTGGCAGCTAGTGCAGCTACAGAAAACATAAGTCTGGTATGTTCCCGTTCCACCTCCTGAGAAAAGCAAAAGACACATATAATTAGCATCATTAGGATTGACACTGAAATGGCCTGCATATTGTGAATAATGTAGTTCTTCGATGGAGAGCTGGATGCATATTCTGTGTCATTATCAGACATGTGAAGGGAGTAGCCCATTTTCTGAAGTCCACCAGAGAATAGAAGGAGAATATTAGTCATGTATGCTGCAAAGGAGGGGTGTCTTATCCTTGTGGAGAGCCTGGGGAGGGAGCAGAGTCTGGAATTCCAACATCAGCTCCAAGAGATTAGAACATTGCAGAAGGTCCTTATATGGCAGCAAACATTCCAGAGGCAGGGAGGCCTGGGAGCGGGCCGAGGCGCATCCAGGTCCTCCAATTCTGCATAATATTACTCTACAGTTGTGACAAAGCTGCTATTATACTTCCATAGGGGAAAGCGACCCACTGCGCACATGGGAAATCACCAGCACTCTTGTTAATAGAGACTAACTTGCTTGTCAATATGGACAGTAATGGAGCAGCCCCTCTAGTATCCTTTACTTCTCCAGAATGAAGCACTATTTGTAAGCTTATCACTTCAGTCTCTTCTTCCATATATTTAGTGAAGATCACATTCTTTCAATCTCACTTCCTCATCTTTGTTTTTTTATGTTTGTATATTATCATTGTATCACCATTAACCCCTTAGTGACCGAGCCAATTTTGACCTTAATGACCAGGCCAAATTTTTTAAATCTGAAGAGTATCCCTTCAAGTGGTAATAACTCTGAAATGTTTCCACGGATCCCAGTGAGATTATTTTTTCGTGACACTTTGTATTTTATGACAGTGATAAATTTAAAGTCAATATGTTTTGTGTTTATTTGTGAAAATTCGCAGTTTTCAAAATCTCAGTTTTTATATCCTTAACCCCTTTATCCCCAAGGGTGGTTTGCATGTTAATGACCAGGTCAATTTTTACAATTCTGACCACTGTCCCTTTATGAGGTAATAACTCTGGAACGCTTCCATGGATCCCAGTGATTCTGACATTGTTTTCTCGGGACATATTGTACTTCATGTTAGTGGTAAAATTTATTTGCTATAACTTGCGTTTATTTGTGAAATAAATGGAAATTTGGCGAAAATTTTGAAACTTTCGCAATTTTCCAACTTTGAATTTTTATGCCCTTAAGTCACAGAGATATGTCACACAAAAAAAATAATTAAAATTTCCCACATGTTTACATCAGCACAATTTTGGAACCAAGATGTTTTTTTTGGTAGGAAGTTTTAAAGAGTTAAAAGTTAATCAGCGATTTCTCATTTTTACAACACCATTTTTTTTAGGGACCACCTCACATTTGAAGTCACTTTGAGAGGTCTATATGATAGAAAATACCCAAAGGTGACACCATTCTAAAAACTGCACCGCTCAAGGTGCTAAAAACCACATTCAAGAAGTTTATTAACCCTTCAGGTGCTTCACAGGAATTTTTGGAATGTTTAAAAAAAAAAATGAAAATTTAACTGTTATTTCACAAAAAATTTACTTCATATCCAATTTTTTTTTTTTATTTTACCAAGGGTAACAGGAGAAATTGGACCCCAAAAGTTGTGCAATTTGTCCTGAGTATGCTGATACCTAATATGTGGGGGTAAACCACTGTCTGGGCGCATGGCAGAACTGGGAAAGGGAAGGAGCGCCATTTTACTTTTTCAACTTAAAATTGGCTGGAATAAAGATCGGACGCATCGGACGCCATGTTGCATTTGGAGAGCCCCTGATGTGCCTAAACAGTGGAAACCCCCCACAAGTGACACCATTTTGGAAAGTAGACCCCATAAGAAACTTATCTAGATGTGTGGTGAGCACTTTGAATCCCCAAGTGCTTCACAGAAGTTTAGAAAGTAGAGCTGTAAAAATAATAAATCATTTTTTTCACAAAAATGATCTTTTTTGCCCCGAATTTTTTATTTTCCCAACTGTAACAGGAGAAATTGGACCCAACTTTAGCCACAACCCTAACCCTAACCCTAATAGGAAAATGGAAATAAATACATTTTTTTTAATTATTTGTCACTAACTAAGGGAGTGATAAAGGGGGGTTTGATTTACTATTATTTATTTTGATCACTGTGATAGGGTCTATCACAGTGATCAAAATGAACCAATAGGAAAAAATATCTCCTACTGTGTATGCCCCTACCATTTTCTCCCGGAACAAGAAGCGGGGAGGACGTTGGGGGCCTGCAGGGACAACGGAGGTATCGGGGGGGGGGGGTGATCAGGGCATCGGGGAACCTTATTTCTCTCTCCTCTGATGTGCGATGACGTCAGAGGAGATAAAAATTAAATGGAAAATCGTACTTTTTTTTCCCGGTCGCCGTTATACCTTTAATAACGGCGATCACAACACTGGGGTCGGTAAAAACCGACCCGAATCATGTTCTCTGGGTCTTGGCTACCCCCGGCAACCGAGATCCCGGAGAAATTCAGACGCTGGGGGGCGCTATAACCTTAAACCTCAGCTTAAACCATGAAAAAGCAGCGCTGTGGTTTAAGTACCCTTAACTGCCGCCGTTAAAAGGCGTATCGGCGGTCGTGAAGGGGTTAAATGTAGCTCATAATTTTCCCCTGCTCACACCGATCGCCAGCAGAGCAGGAGAGAATGACGAGAGCCGTCTTCAGCACCTGGTATCGGGGAACAACGCTTACTGCAACGCTTCATCCCTTGGTACTGATGCAGCACACACACATGCCATACGTGTGCCGCAAGTATTACACACACGGACACTGACATCTCCGGTACCGGAAAGATCAGGATGTGTGAAAGAGGCCTTATAGCGGGTTTTTATGTTTGGCAGCTGCCACACGCTAAAAGACACTTTCTATTGCAAAAAATAGTTATTGCATCACCACATTTTGAGAGCGATAATTTTTCCATATTTTGGCTCACAGAGTCATGTGAGGTCTTGTTTATTTGCGGGACGTTTTTATTGGTATAATTTTCAGGAACATGACATTTTTTCTTCGCTTTCTATTCCCATTGTTGGGAGACATAATGAGGAAAACCCAGCAATTACGCGTTTGCTAAAATTGATAAGGCAGTTTTATTCTTCGGGTCATGGGCTTCCCAGGACATGCATGCAGGCGTTTCCTTTATTGTGATGGGGAAATGGTGAGCGGCAGGATTGTAAATGGACGATATGTTTCACAAGGGTGGGTGCCCTGTGATGGACGCTGGAAAGTGTATTGATCAGCAGAGGTACTGCTGAGAGTTTGTTACTGTGTATCAGGGAAGCTTCCAGGTGACTTGGTGAGATGGCTGGAACCTGTCACCTATAAACCCACCCAGTGGCATGTCTGAACGCCCAATGCAAAGCCTGTATGTGTGTGGCGGTGTGTGGAATAGGACCTGGAGTGAGGTCATGACCATGTGATCCATACCTCACCTGTGGGTGTGGTTATGTACCATATAATGTGCCTGAGGTCTGGTCACATGGAGAGAGAATGTGTACCTGAATGGTTCAGGGTGCAAGGTCCTGGAGGGTCAGTGTTGGGAGATTCTGGGAGAAGACTTGGATCCCTGGAGCACATGCTGCGACCTTGCACCTGGTGAGGCGTGAGTGTTGGACGGTCTCAGGAGGAGGGCTGGATCCTTGAATAGCACCCGATGACGCCTATGTGTTGGACGATTCCAAAGTGGGGACAGACATCCTGAATAGCACACTGACAGGCCACGTGTGTTTGCACAGTCAGTGACGGCACTGCATTGGGGGAGCTACTGTTTGTCTGTGGATCTGGACTGTCAGGTGGCCTGGTGAGCAAGACATTGTCCGGGATGGTGATCCCAGTTCGGCAGCTTCCCTGAGAGAGAGGACTACCAAAGAGTTGGCATCTGGAGCAGAAGCTCCTGCGAGGTAACCCCCGACACGGCGATATAACTGTTGGTGCTTGTGAGGTTCTATGAATGTTAATTAACTGTTTGGCGTGCGGTCACCCACGGTCACTGGACAGAGAGGTCCAGCGTGTTTAGGGACTGCAAGGAAAAGCCATAACCTGTAAATTTTCTAGACTATGTGTTGAGCCTGTGACGTGTAACATGGCCTACAGCGGTTTATGATGTTTGAATAAACCAAAATGGCCTGTTTATGTGGAAAAACCTGTGAATGACCCTATTAATCTGCTGCCAAGTGAGAGTCCCCAACACAAACAGGAGGCGCTACCTTACATATGGTGGAGAATACTAAGGGCGCTTTTGTAGCCTTGTTTCTAGGGTCAACGGACGAGGTCTACAAACTCGGTTGATAGGGGCAACGGTCCAGGGGGCACGTGTGAGGTGCTTTGCTGTGACTCAGTGGGGTCACAAAGTTTTTTTTTTCTTCAAGTCAGCTTGTGGTGGCTCAGTGGGGTCATGGAAGTTTTTTTGATTTTTTTTCCTCAAGTCAACTTGCGGTGGCTCGGTAGGGTCACGAAGGTGACAAGCGGCTGTAACTCGGCGGGGTTACAAAGGTTGCTGTGGATCGGCAGGTCCATGAATACAGCGCAGCGGAAGCGTGCACAGACTGGTGGCAGCGGGAGCTGCAGTTGCAAGTTGCAGCAAGAGGTTCTGCAGCATCAGGAACTGCAGGGACACCAGCAGCTGCTTGTGAGCAGCAGCCGGAGGTGCTGGTGGTTCATGGCTACAGCAGGGACTGTGTGAACTTGGACCTGAGACTGCCGTGTGGGAGTCCCCAGAGAGGGGTGGTGTCCCTAAACGGGGTGGTGTCCCAAAAGGGGGCGGTAACCCTAACAGGGATGATTGCCCTAAAGGGGGTGGAGTCCCATAAGGGGGAGGTAACGCATACAGGGATGATTGCCAAAAAGGGGGTGGTATCCCACAATGGAGTAGTTGCCCAAAAGAGGGTGGAGCCCCAAAAGGGGTCGGTAACCCAAATTGGGGTGGTGGCAAAAAATAGGCGGCGGCGAAGGCGCCATTGGACTGTTGTAGCTGGGAGCAGTGAAGTTCCTGCTATGCAGGCCCCTGCTATACTGTGGATAGCTCGGTCAGTGAACTGACACTACAGTGCCCCTTCTGGCTGGATGGAGAACGGGTTACGGGATTGTTAGACCCAGAGAGTTGAGTGTCTGAGCTGAGGACCCCTCCTGGACGTTATGTGTCACCTGGGACGGGGACGAGAGTGAATGGCTTTGGTGGGGGACGATAAAGAACCTTTGACAGCATATCTCAACATTGACACGACTGAGGGTTCCACGTACCATGAAGTGACAGTAGTCCCGGACTTACGGTGTACTATGGCAATAGGGCGGGACTTATAAGCCCTGTGGGACTGGTGGACAAAAGGAGAAGTGTCTGTAGAAATAATGTGTGTGGGAGGTAATGGTGTGGAAAGTGTGCCCCCTAAAGTTGACAGTCCTAAGTTAGGCATGAACAAAGGAAATGGTGGACAGGCCCAACTTAGTGACATGACGGTAGCAGCCATGCCTGAAAGTATGACTAGAGAGAAGGGTGCGTCGGACCAACTTAAGAACAAAATGTCACCTGACATGTACCACAGGGTGACTGATAGTGATGTGGTAATTAAAAAAAAGTGGAGCTGACAGAGGGCGACTTGAGCGTTTACCATACTGTGGGGCGTGACTGTAATATGTTATTGCCATTAGCAACCACTAGGGCTGAAGACAACGTTTGTCAGAAAGAAGCACGAACCCAGTGTAATGACAGTGCTCCACAAGGTGAAGGCAGCAGGACACTGGTAGTCAAACCAGAATGTGTGATCATTGAAGAGGAGAAGCTCGCCAATTTGACCACTATCACCCGACAGCTAGAGGGTCAAGTTGACAAACTGACCAAGGAAGTGTGCACGTGGAAAGAGCGAGTTGACAGTTTTCACCAGGTAGAAGCGCACATACGAAACTCGGAGAGAGCGCGCGAAGAGATCTGTCAATAGTTGGCAAAGGAATGTTTAACGGTGGTGAGTATGGACGTTGCCAACTCCACGCAGTTGGAGCGGCTGCGCCACCTAGAGTCCGGGCTCTCGGCATTCAAGGCCCTGAGACAAACGGCCGAGCACAGAGTGGATGAGCTGGAGAAAAGTCTTGGAGCTCAGAGGTCACCTGACAACGTGGCAAGGTGGGAATAAGACCTTAAGGGAAGATATGGAAGTGCTCAGAGAAGCAGTGAGAGGTCTTCTGCAAGAGGAGAAGGTGGTGGTCAAAACTTACAGCGGCAATGCCCAAGTGATAGCAAGGCAGAACTGCCAATGCCCATCTTGGAAAAGGGTCCTGAAGACTGTAAATCTCAGGAAGTTTGTGAGCCAAAAGCTGAACAAGACAGTCACCCGGTCGGGGCAGATGTCTTCAGGGAAGTTGCCGTGGTAAACCAGGAGCCGTCTGTCCATGAAGAGAGTGAGGCTTCGTGTTTTAAGTGCATGATGGAGGTACCCAAAGACGTGCGAGAAGCATGTGCCAGCGAGGGTGTGCATGAGGTCTTTAAAAAGGCAGTAAAGGCCTATAGTGTGAACTGGGCACCAGAGACGGACCAGTTGGTGATACTGGCAGAAACAGAAGACACAGAGAAGAGGGTGACTGTCCTGAAGGAGATGCACCTACAATGTCTCCGCACGAAACAGATGCTCGTGTTGCGTAATAAGAAAGTCGCTCGACGTCTGGAGCTTTCGAGGGAAGCTCAAAGTCGACTGGGTTTTGTGGAAGACATAATTCCGGTACCCAGAAATCTGGTGGGGAAAGTCGTTGGAAGACTTGCAAAGGTGATGCAGGAGATGGTAAATAGATCCGTTGTGAAGAGAGTGAGGATCCCACCTGCTGGTGAAATCCAAGTAGCTGTTGAAGATGGCATGGTTCCAGTCATTGTTGTTGGCTCTGTGGAAAGCCTTAGGAACATCTGAATGCTCCTGGAATATGGAGTGACGTACCTACGAGAGGTAGAGCAGCTGATCCGGGAAAAAATGCAAAGTAAAGTAAAGCTACAGGTGTTAGAAAGAAGAGGGCGACCGCTTCCAGCCCAAGAGATGGAAAACGAGGGGCTTCTCTGGAAACTGGCAGTACGCGGTCTGAAGCAAAGAGGGTTAGAAGTGGTTACTCCTCTGTTAACTCAGGGCTTGGTAGCATAGGCACATAGGCAAGTGACCCGGTAGTGGACGTAGGGACAAAGTCAGACTCAGACCTGCCAGTTAGCTCGACTGTACGTGGGACTTCAGGCCATACCAACCAGGAGAGCCAGCCATGGAGAGAAAGGTTGGGTGATGGGGCATATGGCAGAAATGTGGAGACCAACAAGGGTCTGGTAACACAGTTGGACTGTGACTTAAAGGCCAAAGCTCAAGGCCGACATAAGGACCGCTGGGGGCGGGCGAAGCCTAACAGACGGACTCTGAAACGTGAAAGGATAAAATCCGATAATGTGTTGGTCACAGAGAGGGATACAGTGACAGTGTTGGACTACGTCTCAGGAGCTGAAGCTCAAAGACGACTAAGAGGGGCCCCCTTGACTGGTAGGGCAAGGTGACATGGGTGCCCGATCTCAAGGCCCCCGGTTTGTGACAAGTGTTCAATCCCACAAGTTTGAACAGAGAGGGGGTATGTGATGCAGAGACCCCTGTGACAGCTAGGGGGCACTGCATGGGCTTTCAAGGACATGCATGCAGGCGTTTCCTTTATTGTGACGGGGAAATTGTGAGCGGCAGGATTGTAAATGGCCGATATGTATCACAAGGGTGGGTGCCTTGTGATGGAAGCTGGAACGTGTATTGATCAGCAGAGGTACTGCTGAGGGTTTGTTACTGTGTATAAGGGAAGCTTCCAGGTGACTTGGTGAGATGGCTGGGACCAGTCACCTACAAACCCACCCAGGGGCATGTGTCTGAACGCCCAATGTAAAGCCTGTGTGTGGAATAGGACCTGTAGTGAGGTCATGACCATGTGATCC
Organism: Dendrobates tinctorius; assembly: GCF_039654945.1. Lineage (NCBI taxonomy): Eukaryota > Metazoa > Chordata > Amphibia > Anura > Dendrobatidae > Dendrobates > Dendrobates tinctorius. The sequence goes on along the minus strand of NW_027361736.1, from coordinate 2,087,764 downwards.
ATACCTCACCTGTGGGTGTGGTTATGTACCATATAATGTGCCTGAGGTCTGGTCACATGGAGAGAGAATGTGTACCTAAATGGTTCAGGGTGCAAGGTCCTGGAGGGTCAGTGTTGGGAGATTCTGGGAGAATAATCGGATCCCTGGAGCACATGCTGCGACCTTGCACCTGGTGAGGCATGAGTGTTGAACGGTCTCAGGAGGGGACGGACGTCCTTAATAGCACCCGCTGAGGCCCTGGACCTGGTGGACGGTGTGTTGGGAGAACCTGGGAGGAGGGTTGGATCCTTGAATAGCACCCGGTGAGGCCCGTGTGTTGGACGGTTCCAAAGTGGGGACGGATGTCCTGAATAGCACACAGACAGGCCACGTGTGTTTGCACAGTCAGTGACGGAACTGCATTAGAGTTGCTACTGTCCGTCTGTGGATCTGGATTGTCAGGTGGCCTGGTGAGCAAGACATTGTCCTGGATGGTGATCCCAGTTCGGCAGCTTCCCTGAGAGAGGGGACTACCAAAGAGTTGGCATCTGGAGCAGGAGCTCCTGCGAGGTAACCCCCGACACAGGGATATAACTCTTGGTGATTGTGAGGTTCTATGAACGTTAATTAACTGTTTGGCGTGCGGTCGCCCACGGTCACTGGACAGAGAGGTCCAGCGTGTTTAGGGACTGCAAGGAAAAGCCATAACCTGTAAATGTTCTGGACTATGTGTTAAGCCTGTGAAGTGTAACATGGCCTACAGCGGTTTATGATGTTTGAATAAACCAAAATGGCCTGTTTATATGGAAAACCCTGTGCCTGACCCTATTAATCTGCTGCCAAGTGAGTGTCCCCCAACACAAACAGGAGGCGCTACCTTCCAGATTACAGCGATACCTCATTTTTTTTATGTTTTGTCGCTTTAATTTAATAAAAACTATTTTAGAGAAAAAATTATTGTTTTTGCATCACTTTATCCTGACAGCTATAACTTTATTTTTTTCACTGATGACGCTGCAGGACAAGACGTTTTCAGCGCTACCATGTTTATTTATATTCGTCTTTTTGATCGCGTGTTATTCCACTTTTTGTTCAGCGGTATGATGATAAAGCATTGCTTTTTGCCTTGTTTTTTGATGGTATTCACTAAAGTGATTAAATAGTGGGACAGTTTTATACGTCGTTACATACGCGGCGATACTAAATATGGTACTATTATTGTTTAGATTTTTTTCCAAATATTTATTTATAAGAATAAATATTGTTTTTATTTTTTATATTTTTTTAAAATATTTTTACAATTATTGAATTTTTTTTTTTACTTCATTCTAATTTTTAAACTTAGGCCAGGATCACACTACCGTGTGTGATGCGAGAAACTCGCACGAGTCACTCGCATCAACACCCACCGACACTCAGGACTGGAACTGTGGCTACATGTATTTCTAGGCAGCAGCAGCTCCGGTCCTGAGTGCCGACAGCAGTGCCGGGTGTTGATGCGCGAGTTTCTCGCATCACACACGGTAGTGTGATCCCGGCCTTAGTCCCACTATGGGACACTCTTTTTGCAGGCTGATCACTTCTATAGCATGCGGATGAAGCAGTATCTGCATGCTACAGAAGCTGTCAGTTCTGCACTCAGTGCACACTGACCTGAGAGACTTCCTGACATGCACTGCGCATGACCAGGAAGTTTCTCAGCTCTGGTAACCCGGATGTCGTCACGCCGCGGGGTCTCTGATCCAAAGGCAGAGGGGCTGTCATTCCTCTGCCTACTCCCGGAATGCTGCGATTGTGTTCGATCGCAGCATTTTGGGGATTAAAGTGCCGGGAGCGGTCTGTGCCTGCTCCTGGCACTTAGTGCTGGATGTCAACTGTGAGAATCAGCTGACACCCGGCCGCACACCACCCGTGTGCATGGCCAATCGCTATGACGTACAATACCGTCCATGGTCAAATTGTGCCAGGTCACATGGACGGTATAGTACGTCAGATGGCAGAAAGAGGTTAAATAGTAGGACATCATACACACCCTTGAAAAATTAAGAGTGAGGGTCAGATCATGACCCTGTGGATATGGTGGAGGACACTAAAAATTACAAAACAAGAACTGTATACCCTTGTTTGGGTGGGAAGGTGTGCATGGGAATACACTAGAAAAAAAGGAACATTTTATTTGACTTTATGTTCCGCTGTTGTCATGCGATGGGGTTGAGAAGTCTGTGCCAATCCAGGGACTGTTCATTCTGATAATGTCCCGATTGGGCTGGCAAGTAAACTGGGACCAGGGGCACTTTTTCCTGGCCCTGACACTAGGGGGCACCCAACTCGCCCTGTTCCCCGGGATACCTCAGATGGCGAGGATGCCGGGGCCTCCACCCTAGCCCTTTCTCCTAGCTTTAGCCCTGCGTCTGTCCCCTTCCCCCTCCCGGGGAAGAGAGGCGCTACCGTGTACCAAAGTACACCAACCCGACAGACAGGGGAACGAGACAAGGGTAAAAGAAAACTACACTCACAAATAATACTCTCACAAGCAACAGAGGTATTGTCATGGGGCAGTAAGGGGAAAACGGGATGTGGAACCAGGGCCCCTGAACTGCCCCTAAGACTAAGGAGGTCCCCTGACTTTCCTTAACTTGGGGGTACACTTAAAGGTAGTGAGGCCGAAGTCTCTGACCTGTCCCTATCCGCTATTCAGCCCTGAGCTAAACACCCAACCCCCTCCCCAGGAGATGAGACAAGGAATAAAGTAAACTGCACCAAAAACCAGGGAAAGGATAATACAGACACCTCGGGGTTAAATAAACTGAAAGACAAGACTTAGCTTGCTCTGCGGCAATGCTCCAGGATATCAGTTAGCCACTTGAAAAGAGCAGACAACTGAAGATATACAGAACTCTGTCAGCTCCTGAACTCCAGCTTGGTTGGTCTCCAATGAGCAACAATATCACCAACAGTTAGTTGGTGCACCTGGTGAGCTTATGTAGGAAGGTGGGAGTGGTTTCCGTCTGCATAGATAATTCATCACAATGCATTAACACCAGCGGCCACCGAGGGAAAAAAAATATTAACCCCCGATGGCCTGAAAGGAAAAAAGTTTTAATATGAGAGCCCGGATCTGCCACAGATCCAAAAATGGATCATGACATATATACACCAGGGTGTGAAGGACAGGGGTAGAAAACAAAGCAGGAATGGATGAGGAACTTCCAAGCGTACAAACCAAGCAACCGTCGCACAATAAACTCTTCCAGCACTCCAAACACCAGCTCCTCTCTCTCTCCAGATCCTTGTAGCAAATGCTATCTCAGACAATGCTCTGGCCTGCAGACCTAGTTTTTGTAGGAGAGAGGAGTGGTTAACCAAGCACAGCTGAAAGAAGGGATATCCACATGGCCGATTAACGCCTGTCCTGCTGAAAGAAAACAAACACCCTTAATACGTCGGAGAAGTGCTTCTTCTCAGCGGCAAAGCCGGAGCCATCAGACGCTGCGGTCTTCTGGCTCTGTTCTGTCGTGGTAACCCCGTGACAGTCCCCCCCCTTCTACGAGGGACCTCCAGAACTTCAAGGCCTGGTTTATCCGGATGTGCCACATGGAAGGCCCGAACCAGTCTGGCCGCATGGACGTCAGAAGCTGGAACCCATATCCTCTCCTCAGGACCATACCCCCTCCAATGTACCAAGTATTGCAGTGACCGACAAACAAAACGAGAGTCCAAGATCTTAGCTATCTGGAACTCCAGATTACCATAGACAATGACAGGAGAAGGTGGCAGAGGTGAAGGTCCAGCCGATGTCACGTATTTCTTGAGAAATGAACGGTGAAAAACATTATGAATTTTAAAAGACGGTGGCAGAGCAAGGCGGAATGCTACCGGATTGATGACGGCTAAGATTTTATAGGGACCAATAAACCTGAGGCCCAATTTCCAAGATGGAACCTTCAGCTTAATGTTCCTTGAGGACAACCACACCCTGTCACCAACACACAAGTCCGGACCCACCATACGTCTCTGATCAGCCACACTCTTATACTTGGAACCCATCTTTCGCAAATTATTAGTCACCCCCTGCCATATGGTAGACATGGAAGAAGAAAACAGTTCCTCCTCCGGTAAACCAGAGGGGTGATCAACATTGAACGAACTAAACTGTGGATGGAACCCATATGCCCCGAAAAACGGGAACTTACCGGTTTATTCCTGACAGCGATTATTAACTGCAAATTCAGCCAGCGGTAGGTAGGTTATCCAGTCCTCCTAATTCTCAGACACAAAACATCTTAGATATGTTTCCAAATTTTGATTAACCCCTTCAGTCTGCCCATTGGACTGCTGGTGAAAAGCTGAAGAGCGACAAATGGATCCCAAGACGGCTGCAAAACGCCCTCCAGAATTTGGAGACAAACTGCACCCCCAGATCTGAGACAATACTGGTAGGAACCCCATGCAGTCTGATTATCACCCAGATGAAGATTTGCACCAGAGTCTTGGCGTTAGGCAAAGCTGCTAACGCAATAAAATGACATTTTACTGAACCTGTCCACCACCACCAAGAATAGTGTTCCCTGCAGACACAGATAAGTCAGTAATAAAATCAACCAACAAGTGAGCACAAGGTCTGTTGGGAATCTCCAATGGTTGGAGAGCCCCAGATGGACGCGTATGCGAAGTCTTAGAATGCGCACAGACATTGCAGGTGGCCACATACTCATGAACATCCTTATGGGCACCTGGCCACCAAAAACGACTAGTAAGTAGATCCGCGGTGGCCTTATTCCCCGGATGTCCAGCCAGCACTGTATCATGGTGTTCACTGAGGACTCTCAGACGGAGATTGAGCGGCACAAACAGTTTACCCGGAGGACAAGTAGCAGGAGTGTCCCCCTGAGCATCAGCAACCTCTCTTTCAAGATCGGAGCCATCACTACCCCTTTTTGTAGAATAGGTACCAGTTTGCACTTATTGCCTCCCTCAGGAAAGCAATGGGACAAAGCATCTGCTTTAACATTTTTGCTCCCCGGCCTAAAAGTAGCAAAAAAGTTAAACCTGGTAAAGAATAACGCCCATCTTGCCTGACACGGTGTAAGACGTTTTTGCCAAGTAAACCAGATTCTTATGATCAGTGATCACCATCACAGAGTGAACCGCTCCCTCCAAAAAATGATGCCACTCCTCAAATGCCCATTTGATAGCCAAGCGTTCCCTATTACCAATATCATAGTTTCTCTCAGCTGGCGAAAGTTTTTTAGAGAAGTATGCGCATGGTTGCCATTTACCAGGAGACGCACCCTGCGACAATACAGCTCCAACTCCAACCTCGGATGCATCCACCTCTACGATGAAAAGCTGAGTGACATCAGGCTGAATAAGAATCGGCGCAGTAGCAAAACACCCCTTCAGTGTGTCAAACGCCTCCCTGGCAGGACTGGACAACTTGGAGAAGTCTGTCCCCTTTTTGGTCATATCAGTGAGTGGTTTGGCTACTACCAAAAAATTTTTTATGAATTTTCGGCAGTAGTTGGCAAAACCTAAAAACTTTTGTAAGGCCTTCAAGTCCTCAGGACGATCCCATTCCAATACCACCCGGACCTTCGCTGGATTCATGCAAAAACCGGTGGAGGATAATACATATCCAAGAAAAGGGATCTCCTCAACCGAGAACATACACTTCTCCGGTTTGACATACAACTTATTGTCACGTAGAATGTGTAGGACTTGCCTGACATGTTGCTGGTGTGATTCAAGGTTAGGTGAATAAACAAGGATATCATCCAGGTAAATAACCACAAACCTACCTACTAAGTGACTGAAGATGTCATTAATAAAGTGCTAAAATACGGCGGGCGCGTTTGTCAATCCAAAGGGCATCACTAGAATCATAGAATCATAGAATCGTAGAGTTGGAAGGGACCTCCTGGGCTATCTGGTCCAACCCCCTGCTCAAAGCAGGATTCTCTTTTGCAAACTAAACATTCCCAAATCCTGCAACCTTTCCTCATAAGACAGGGTTTGCAGACTGGTCACCATTCTGGTCGCTCTTTTCTGAACTTGCTCCAGTTTGTTGATGTCTTTTTTAAAATGTGGTGCCCAAAATTGGACACAATATTCCAGATGAGGTCTGACCAAAGAGGAGTAGAGGGAAATAATTACTTCACATGATCTAGACTGTATGCTTCTGTTAATACATCCTAGAATTGCATTTGCCTTTTTTGCTGCTGCATCACACTGTTGACTCATATTCAGTCTGTAATCTATTAGTATACCCAAGTCTTTTTCACATGTGCTGTCACTTAGCCCTATTCCTCCCATTCTATATATGCTTTTTTCATTTTTATTGCCCAGATGTAGTACTTTGCATTTCTCCCTGTTAAAAACCATTCTGTTAGTTGCTGCCCACTTCTCCAGTTTATTTAAATCTTTTTGAATCCTCTCTCTCTCTTCTCTAGTATTAGCTATCCCTCCTAGCTTTGTGTCATCAGCAAATTTAATCAGTTTACCCTCAATTCCTTCATCTAAATCGTTGATAAAGATGTTGAACAATACAGGGCCCAGGACAGAGCCCTGTGGTACCCCACTTGAGACATTCTTCCAACTGGATGTGCAGCCATTTATGACCACTCTTTGGGACCGATCACTAAGCCAGTTATGAATCCACCTAACAGTTGCCTTGTCCATTCCATACTTAGTCATTTTTTCAATAAGGATTGTATGAGAGACTTTGTCAAATGCTTTGCTGAAGTCAAGATATACTATATCTACAGCATTTCCTTGATCCACCCAATCAGTAATACCGTCATAGAAGGAAATTAAATTAGTCTGACGTGACTTATTAGTTACAAACCCATGCTGACTCTGTTTAATCACTTCATTCTTATCCAAGTATTGACATACATGTTGTTTAATAATTTGTTCAAAGATCTTTCCTGCTATAGAAGTCAGACTCACCGGCCTATAGTTGCCTGGGTCCACCTTCTTCCCCTTTTTGAAGATAGGAACAACATTTGCTCTTCTCCAGTCTTCTGGCACTTCTCCTGTTCTCCAAGAATTTTCAAAGATTATGGAGAGGGGTTCAAAAATTTCTTCTGCTATCTCCTTCAGTACTCTGGGGTGTAATTCATCTGGACCTGGAGACTTGAATTCATTTAGGTTAGCTAAGTGTTTCCTCACTATCTTTCTGTTTATAGATATCCTGGATTCTTCTATTCCCTTAATAGGACAATGAATAACAGTTGATGTTACATTTCCTTTCTGAGAGAAAACAGATGCAAAATAGGAATTTAAAAGTTCAGCCTTCTCAACATCCTGTCTTACCATTTCATCATTTTCATCCTGTAAAAATCCTATAGCATCTTTGACTTTTCTTTTACTTTTGACATATCCCCAAAATCCTTTATTATTGCTTTTGACATCTCTTGCAAGTCTCAATTCATTTTCAGCTTTAATCTGATTTGTGCCCTGCAGGTTCTGCAGACAGCATTATATTCTTCTTTAGATATGCCTCCCTCTTTCCATTTTATAAACATTTTTTTCTTCCTTTTTAGCATGTGCTAGACTCTCGTAGTGACCTTCTGGCGTATTGAACGCAGTCTTCCACTCATCCCCATCCTTAATGCGGATGAGGTTGTATGCCCCCCTGAGGTCCATTTTAGATAACCATTTTGCTCCCACAATTTGATTAAAGAGGTCAGGGATCAGAGGTAGCGGACACGGATCACGGATAGTGATAGCATTCAGTTCCCGGAAATCCATGCAAGGACGTAGCCCCCCATCCTTCTTCTTGACAAAAAAGAACCCTGCAGCAAGGGGAGAAGAGGATGGTATGATATGACCCTTAGCCAGGCTTTCCTTAATCTAGTCCCTCATGGCCTGCCTCTCTGGACCTGAAATGTTATTAAGTCTGCTCTTGGGCAGCTTGGCACCAGTAACCAGATTAATGGCACAGTCGTAAGGACGATGAGGAGTAAGCTCTTGGCTCCCCTGCTCTGAAAACACATCCTCAAAGTCTGACAGGTAATGGGGCACGGACTGAGTATCCACCCTTGCCAACCCGGATACCCAAGCAGTGTCCTTGACAGTATGTACTCCATTTTACCACTTCCCGTGTCTGCCAATCAATTACCGGATTGTGCTCGGCGAGCTAAGGAAGTCCCAGTACTACAGGTGAGGGCAGGCCCTCAAGCAAGTAACAGCTTAACACCTCAGAATGTATGGTTACCTCCTGTAGTCGCAAGTAATGGACCACCTGCGTGAAATGCCCCTGCCTTAGATGGCCGGAATTGCTGCCTATAATGGGTATCGGTCTGGAAAAGGTATGTGGGACAAGACCTTGGTCCCGGACGAACTTGGCGTCTATCAAATTAAACCCTGTCCCACTGTCCAAGAAGGCGGATACGTCCACCTTATTTTCACTCTTATACAAAATGGCTGGAAGGAAAAACTGAGTCTTTCCCACCGAGGCTACGAGTAACATAGTAACATAGTTATTAAGGTTGAAGGAAGACTCCAAGTCCATCTAGTTCAACCCATATCCTATCCTAACTTGCCCTAACATGTTGATCCAGAGGAAGGCAAAAAAAACCCATGTGGCAAACAGTAAGCTTCACATTGGGGAAAAAAGTTTCTTCCCGACTCCACATACGACAATCAGACTAGCTCCCTGGATCAACGCAATATTAAGGAAACTAGTGTATATACCCTGTAATATTATACTTTTCAAGAAAGGCATCCAGTCCCTTATTAAATTTTAGTAGGGAGTCACTCATTACAACATCATATGGCAGAGAGTTCCAAAGTCTCACTGCTCTTACAGTAAAGGATCCGCATCTGTGATTATGTTTAAACCTTCTTTCCTCCAGAAGTAGAGGATGCCCCCTTGTCCCCTGTCACAGGTCTAAGAGTAAAAAGATCATTAGAAAGGTCTTTGTACTGTCCCCGCATATATTTATACATTGTAATAAGATCACCCCTAAGCCTTCGATATTCCAAACTAAATAACCCCAAGTGTAATAACCTGTCTTGGTATTGCAGACCCCCCAGTTCCCTAATAAACTTGGTCGCTCTTAGCTGAACTGGAGCGGGTGCAGAGATGTCTTTGTTGTACACCGGAGACCAGAACTGTACGCAGTATTCCAAGTGTGGCGCACTAGTGACTTATATAGAGGTAAAATTATGTTCTCATGAGCATCTATGCCTCTTTTAATGCATCCCATTATTTTATTTGCCTTTGCAGCAGCTGCCTGACACTGGCCACTAAATGTGAGTTTGTCGTCAACCCATACACCCAGGTCTTTTTCAGTGACAGTTTTGCCCAGTGTTTTACAATTAAGCACAGAATTATACATCTTATTCGTTCTACCCAAGTGCATGACCTTACATTTATCCCCATTAAAGCTCATTTGCCATTTATCAGCCCAAGCTTCTAGTTTACATAAATCCTCCTGTAATATAAAATTGTCCTCCTCTGTATTGATTACCTGCAGAGTTTAGTGTCATCTGCAAATATTGAAATTCTACTCTCTCTGCCCCCTACAAGGTCATTAATAAATATGTTAAAAAGAAGCGTGTCCAAAACTGACCCCTTTTTCAGTGACAGTTTTGCCCAGTGTTTTATAATTAAGCTCATAATTATACATCTTGTTCGTTCTACCCAAGTGCATGACCTTACATTTATCCCCATTAACCCCTTCCTGACATCAGACGTACTATCCCGTCCATGGGACCCGGGCCCCTATGCCCATGGACGGGATAGTACGTCTACCGCGATCAGCGGCGCCCACGTGGTGAGCGCCGCTGATCGCGGCCGGGTGTCAGCTGATTATCACAGCTGACACCCAGCACAATGTGTCAGGGGCGGTCACGGACCGCCCCCGACACGTTAACCCCTTGCACACCGCGATCAAACATGATCGTGGTGTACCGGGGGTTAAAGGGAAGCATCGGCAGGGAGGGGGCTCCCTCCGTGCTTCCCTGAGCCCCCCACGGCAGCGCAATGTGCAGCGCTGCTGCGGGGGGGCTCCTTTCCTGCAGGCCCCCAAATCCAAGATGGCGACGGGGGCCTTCGGGGGCCTGCAGGAAGCTGGCTTCCTCAGTGCCTGCAAAGCGCAGGCATGAGGAAGCCTTCTGCACTGCCTGTGACAGATTGCTGATCTGTCACAGTGATCTGTGATGTGACAGATCAGCGATCTGTCACAGGACAGTGATATCCCACCTGGGACTATTTAATAAAGTTAAAAAAAAATAAAAAAAAAGTGTTAAAATAAATTTTAAAAAATCGCCAAACAAATTAGAAAAAAAAAAAATATTCCCCCAAATAAATCCATTTTTTGGAAATAAAAAAAAACCAATAAAAGTACACATATTAGGTATCGCCACGTCAGTAACAACCCACCCTATAAAACTGTCCCATTACTTAACCCCTTTAGCGAACCCCTTAAAAAATAAAAAACAAAGCAAAAAATAATGATTTATTATCATACTGCCAAACAAAAAGTGTAATAACGCGCGATCAAAAAGACGCATATAAATATCCATGGTACCGCTGAAAACGTCATCTTGCACCGCAAAAAACGAGCTGCCACACAGCATCATCAGCGAAAAAATAAAAAAGTTATAGCTCACAGAATAAAGCGATGCAAAAATAATTATTTTTTATATAAAATAGTTTTCATTGCATAAAACCGACAAAACATAAAAAACGACCTAAATGAGGTATCGCTGTAACCGTACTGACCCGAAGAATAAAACCGCCTTATCAATTTTACCGCTCGCGGAACGGTGTAAACGCACCCCCCCAAAAGAAATTCATGAAACGCTGGTTTTTGTTCATTCTGCGTCCCAAAAATCGGACTAAAAAGCGATCAAAAAATGTCACGTGCCCAAAAATGGTACCAATAAAAACGTCAACTCGTCCCGCAAAAAATAAGACCTCACATGACTCGGTGGGTCAAAATACGGAAAAATTATAGCTCTCAATATGTGGTGATGCAAAAACTATTTTTACAATAAAAAGCGTCTTTTAGCGTGCGACAGCCGCCAAACATAAAACCCACCATAAATAGTAAATCAAACCCCCCGTTATCACCCCCTTAGTTAGGGAAAAATAATAACATACAAAAAATGTATTTATTTCCATTTTTCCGCTAGGGTTAGGGCTAGGGTTAGGGTAGGGTTAGGGCTAGGGCTAGGGTTAGGGCTAGGGTTAGGGCTGAGATTAGGGTTAGGGGTGTGTTGGGGTTCGGGTTGGAGTTAGAATTGGGGGTTTCCACTGTTTGGGCACATCAGGGGCTCTCCAAATGCAACATGGCGTCTGATCTCAATTTCAGCCAATTCTGAGTTGAAAAAGTCAAATGGTGCTCCTTCCCTTCCAAGCGCTGCCATGCGCCCAAACAGTGTTTTGCCCCCACATGTAGGGTATCAGCCTACTCAGGTCAAATTGCAAAACAATTTTTGGGGTCCAATTTCTCCTGTTACCCTTAGGAAAATAAAAAATTGGGGGCAAAAATATCATTTTTGTGGAAAAAAATTATTTTTTTATTTTCACGTCCGAGCGTTATAAACTTCTGTGAAGCACTTGGGGGTTCAAAGTGCTCACCACACATCTAAATAAGTTCCTTGGGGGGTCTAGTGTCCAAAATGGGGTCACTTGTGGGGAGTTTCAATAGTTTAGGTACATCAGGGGCTCTCCAAACGCACATGACACCCGCAGACCATTCCATCAAAGTCTGCATTCCAAAACGTCACTGCTTCCCTTCCGAGCCCCTACGTGTGTCCATACAGTAGTTTTCTCCCACATATGGGGTGTCAGCGTACTCATGACAAATTGGACAACAACTTTTGGGGTCCAATTTCTCCTGTTACCCTTGGGAAAATGAAAAAATTGGGGACTAATTGATCATGTTTGTGGAAAAAAATCGATTTTTTTATTTTCATGCCCGGGCATTATAAACTTCTGTGAAGCCCTTGGGGGTTCAAAGTGCTCACCACACATCTAGATAAGTTCCTTAGGGGGTCTCGTTTCCAAAATGGGGTCATTTGTGGGGGTTTCCACTGTTTAGGTACATCAGGGGTTTTCCAATCGCGACATGGTGTCCGATCTCAATTCCAGCCAAAAACGTCAAATGGCGCTGCTTCCCTTCCGAGCTCTGCCATGCGCCCAAATAGTGGTTTACCCCCACATGTGGGGTATCAGCGTACTCAGGACAAATTGCCCAATAACTTTTAGGGTCCTGTTACCCTTGGAAAAATAAAAATTGAGGGTGAAAAGATCATTTTTGTGGAAAAAATATGATTTTTTAATTGTACTGCTGTACGTTATAAACTTCTGTAAAGCCCTTGTGGGTTCAAAGTTCTCACCACATATCTAGATAAGTTCCTTGGGGGGTCAAACGGCGCTCCTTCCATTCTGAGCTCTGCCATGCGCCGAAACAGTTGTTCCCCCCACATATCAGGTATCAGCGTGCTCAGGACAAATTGCACAATAACTTTTGCAGTCCAATTTCTCCTGTTACCCTTGGTAAAATAAAAAAAATTGAACCTGAATTATTTTTTTTGTGAAAAAAAGTTAGATGTTCATTTTTTTAAATATTCAAAAAAATTCCTGTGACGCACCTAAAGGGTTAATAAACTTCTTGAATGTGGTTTTGAGCACCTTAAGGGGTGCAGTTTTTAGAATGGTGTCACTTTCGGGTATTTTCTATCATATAGACCCCTCAAAGTGGCTTCAAATGTGATGTGGTCCTAAAAATAAAATGGTGTTGTAAAAATGAGAAATTGCTGGTCAACTTTTAACCCTTATAACTTCCTAACAAAAAAAAAATGTTGGTTCAAAAATTGTGCTGATGTAAAGTAAACATGTGGGAAATGTTAGTTATCAAGTTTTTTGTGTGCTGTATCTCTGTGATTTAAGGGCATAAAAATTCAAAGTTGGAAAATTGCGGAATTTTCAAAATTTTCGCCAAATTTCTGTTTTTCTCTCAAATAAACGCAAGTTATTTGAATGAAATTTTACCACTAACATGAAGTACAATATGTCACGAGAAAACAGTGTCAGAATCACCGGGATCCATGGAAGCGTTCCAGAGTTATGACCTCATAAAGGTACAGTGGTCAGAATTGTAAAAATTGGCCCGGTCATGAACGTGCAAACCACCCTTGGGGGTGAAGGGGTTAAAGCTCATTTGCCATTTATCAGCCTAAGCTTCAAGTTTACATAAATCCTCCTGTAATATAAAATTGTTCTCCTCTGTATTGATTACCCTGCAGAGTTTAGTGTCATCTGCAAATATTGAAATTCTACTCTCTATGCCCCCTACAAGGTCATTAATAAATATATTTAATTTAGTAATTTAGCATATTGGCTTTTTCCTCATCCTCATCCACCATTTCGCCCAGACTATTTTTGAGGGGGCCAACACTATCATTTTTTAGCTTCTTAGTATTTATGTAGTTAAAGAATATTTTGGGATTATTTTTACTTTCTCTGACAATGAGTCTCTCTGTCTCAATCTTTGCTATCTTGATTTGCTTTTTACTGAATTTATTTAATCTTCTGTATTTATTTAATGCCTCATCACTACCTACTTGCTTTTATTCTCTAAATGCTTTATTTTTGTCACTTATTGCTCCCCTTACTATTTAACCATAGTGGTTTCCTCCTATTTCTAACATGTTTATTCCCATACGGTATATATTGTGCACAAGTCCTATTCAGGATGCTAATAGACGTCTCCCATTTTCCTTGTGTACTTTTATGTCTTAGGATATCGTCGCAGTCAATTGCACCCGAGTTGCCAACCTCCCTGCAACCCGAGCCCTCTAGTTTTCTGGCGGTTGTTTAAACAAATGTCGGGTAGGACGTGTTCACAAAATGACCCTTTTTGCCACAGCAGAAACACACTCCCCCCTCACGCCGAACTTCTGTACGTTTGCTAGGTTGGGATGCCGCACCCACCTGCTTGGGTTCCACAGTGGGATCTGTACAGACCATGCTTAAACTTGGACCTCCCATCCCCAATGGTGACTCCTTTTTTCTCTGGCGAAGATGGCGATCAACCCGGATCGCCAGAGACATGGCTGCCTCTAGGGAGTCAGGAGTTTCCTAGAGAGCTAATGCATCTCTTACCCTCTCAGAGAGACCTTCACAGAACTGACTACGGAGGGCCGGGTCATTCCACCTAGTGTCGGTGGCCAACCGCCGGAACTCGGAGCAGTATTCCTCCGCTAGATGGTCTCCTTGATGAAGTTGGTGCAGAGATTACTCAATCAGGGTCGTCATACACCAAGCCCAAACCTGAAAGAAACCCTCTACTGTCTGGAGTGAGTGTGAGTCAGATGGGTGAGAAAATGGCCATGCTTATGGGTCCCCCTGCAGGAGCGAGATAACAATCCCCACCCGTTGCGCCTCCATGCCAGAGGATACCAGACTCGGCTGGAAATATAGTTGACAGGCCTCACGGAACACAACAAACTTGTCCCGCACACCAGAGAACCTGTCTGGCAGCGCGACCTTGGGCTCAACAATGATTTGTCTGGATGATGCAATCCCCACACCAGATGTAACAGGGGGCTGTGAAACCACCGTGCGTAAATCAGCCACCTCCAAACTGAGCTGCTGCAACTTCCCTGTCAGTGCTGTGATGGGATCCATCATGGATCAGAGAAAGGTTTTTGGTCTGAGATAATGTCACGATTGGGCTGGTGAGTAAACTGGGACCAGGGGCACCTTTCCTGGTCCTGACAATAGGGGGCACCTTAACTCACCCTGTTTCCCGGGATACCTCAGATGGCGAAGATGCCGGGGCCTTCGCCCTAGCCCTGTCTCCTAGCTTTAGACCTGCGTCTGTCCCCTTCCCCTCTCCCGGTGTCACGTCTGCCATGTCTGTTTGTCTCAAGAACTCCTGGAGCGATGTGCATGCGCATGTTTTGTCTGCTGTCCTGCATGTTCGCTAGAGCTGTGTGCACACTCACCTCATGTCTGAGCTGCAGGATGCCTGCGTTTCTGCTCTGTCTTCTGTGATCTTCTTGTCCTGTCTAGAGTCCCTGATCATGTGTCCCTGCCTGGATCCTGCACTGTCTGGTTCTGCAATCATCTCGTCATGTCTGCAACGCTGATCATGTGACTTTTCCTAAAGATCCTGCACTGTCTGGTTCGGTAATCATCTCGTCATGTCTGGAACTCTGATCATGTGACCTGTCTAGGTTTCAGCACTGGATCTGCCGTCGTCTCGTCATGTCTGGAACTCTGATCATGTGACTGTGCTCTGTTATCCTGTGGATCTGAACCCGGAAGTGCTCCCCTGGTCCTGACCTGGAAGAGGAGGTGCTATGCCCTATATCAGGCCGCCCCTTCCTTTGCTCAGGGCCTGATTATTGTGTTGCTTCCCTGCAAGGCTCTGGGTCTGTGGGGTTGCTCCCTCTATTCTGTGCCCTTGCACTTTGCTCTGTAGTGCGTCTCTGCACACGCTCCGTGCTCGTATTCCGCCTCTTGTCTTGTGCCATGTCTTGTGTTGTCTCTCGTGCCATGTTTGTCTTTGCCTTGCTTTGCCTTGTAGTCCTTCTGCTGTTCTTTGTCTTAGTCTGTTTTGCTATGTCTCGCCTTAGCTATGCTTTGACTTGTAGTCCTTCCTGCGTTCTCTGCCTCGTCTGTTTTGCCATGTCTTGCTTTTGCTATTCCTTGCTTTGTGTTCCTCCCTATGGTCTCAGTCTTTGCTTGCTCTGCCTCGCTCTCTCCTATGGTGCTCTGTAGTGCTCCCTGGCACACGCACCATTTCTCCTCTCCTTAGTGCTCGTTTCTTTGTCTAGTCCCAAGGTCTTCCCTTGGCCCAGCTCTGGGCTTCTGCCTACGCTCCGCTGCTAGACTCTGTCCTCGCTCTGACCTGGCTCTGTTTCTGCTTGTTTTCCTTGCCTTGTTCCCTGCCTTGTACTTGCATTGAACCCCGGCGTGGGTTCCCCTTGGCCGTCTCCTGTGCCGTGGTAAGTGCCACGTGTTTGTGTACAGCCGTGTGCACTGGCCAGTGTGGCGTGCCCCCTGCGTGGCTCCTAGCACGCACCCTGCCTTGAACCTGGCGTGGCTCCTAGCACGAAGGTTCCTTTGCCCCCTCCTGTGCCTTAGTCGTGCCTCGTGCTGGCGTTACAGCCGTGTGCATTGGCCAGTGAGGTGTGCGTCCCTGCGTAGCTCCTAGCACACAGCCCTGCTCTGAACCCTGGCGTGTCTCTACACGCACCCTGTCTTGTGCCTTGGCGTGTCTCTACACGCACTCTGTCTTGTATCTTGTACCTTGGCGTGTCTCTACACGCACTCTGTCTTGTACCTTGTACCTTGGCGTGTCTCTACACGCACTCTGTCTTGTACCTTGTCGTGTCTCTACACGCACTCTGTCTTATCCTATGCTTTGGCGTGGCTCTACACACGCACCCTGTCTCGCTTTGAACCCTGGCGTGTCCCCTACACATGCACCTAGCCTTGAACCCTGGCGTTTCCCCTACACACGCACCTAGCCTTGAACCCTGGCGTGTCCCCTACACACGCACCTAGCCTTGGACCTTGGCGTGTTCCCTAAACATGCACCCTGCTTGGATATCTGTCGTGGTGCCTCCTTGCCTGAACCCTGGTTTGCCTGCCGGATGCCCGGAACCTGCCGACCGTTGCCAGAGGTCCGGAACCAGATGACTACGGCCTGATGTCCGGAGCTGACGTCCGCAGCCTGATCCCTGGACCCTGTCGGTTTGCCAGCAGTCCGGAGTCCGATGCCATCATGCCATTACCTGTGCCTAGGCGTGCCATCTGGCACGTACCATGTTATGGACCTTGGCGTGCCCACGCGCGCACCTTGCACGTTTTGCTTGTTTACTCTGTATGTGATCCTGTGTTAATCTAATGAAGATACCTTGCACCTACGTCTAGTCTCGTCTTGCTTCCTGCTCGTCCTTGTCGTCAGACACTCGTCTAGTGTCCCCTGAGCCGGCCGTCTGGTTCCAACAGTCGTGGTGGCTCACCCCCTTGGTCTTGCCCCTGACACTCCCTGTATAGGGGGTGGATTCTCACAAGGTCAGCTCGCCCTCGGTGGGTGGGTGTCACGACCCAGAGGGTCCACTCAAAAAATGGGCTCAGCAGGAGCTGAGTCCGTCACACCCGGGGAAGAAAGGTGCTACCGTGTACCGAAGTACACCAACCCGACAAGACAGGGGAACGAGAGAAGGGTAAAAGAAAATTCCACTCACAAATAATACTCTCACAAGCAACAGAGGTATACACCAGGGTGTGAAGGACGGGGGAAGAAAACAAAGCAGGAATGGATGAGGAATTTCCAAGCATACAAACCAAGCAACCGTCGCACAATAATCTCCTCCAGCACTCCAAACACCAGCTCCTCTCTCACTCCAGATCCTTGTAGCAAATGCTATCTCAGACAATGATCTGGCCTGCAGACCTAGTTTTTATAGAAGAGAGGAGTGGTTAACCAAGCACAGCCGAAAGCAGGGCCATATGGCCAATTAACCCCTGTTAAAGAAAGAAAACAAACACCCTTAATATGCCGGCAAAGTGCTTCTTCTCAGCGGCAACCCCGTGACAGATAACAGTCAGCCTGTCACCATTTTCAGTTGACATGCAGACGCACCTATCAGTTATTATGCCCCTGGCAACACTAAAAACCCACTCGGACAATACGCTACCGGCAAGGCAGGCCAGGACCTCCAAGGCGTAGAGGAGCAGTTTATGCCACGTTTTCAGCTTGGACACTCAATAGCTGTACAGCCCAGGAAAATCATGGAGGATGCTGGTACGGTCAGCTAGGTACTCCTTTACAATCTTCCAAAACTTTTCCCTCTTTGTCAGAGTGCCCCGCAC
This sequence comes from Dendrobates tinctorius, assembly GCF_039654945.1. Taxonomy (NCBI): domain Eukaryota; kingdom Metazoa; phylum Chordata; class Amphibia; order Anura; family Dendrobatidae; genus Dendrobates; species Dendrobates tinctorius. The sequence continues at coordinate 2,069,937 of NW_027361736.1, read as the reverse complement.
ATCTGGGTCAGAGCACTGGGAGTGTCTAAAGAAACTGACCAAGACCCTTGATAGTCTTCCCCTGCCCCTGTTGGACCTGTTGTGCGCCTCCCTAATCTCTCCACCTTGATTGCCCAAGGGACTATATACTCTGCCACCAGTGTTGGCACATGTGATTTTTGTAATAATTTTCGAGCTAAGGTGGGCTGCAGTTTCTCTTGTGCCACCTCAGGACATCAGAATGCCACCATGCATCAAATAGACTAAAGGAGGGGTTGAAATATCTCAATTCATCTCCTGGGAGACATTTTAAAATGAAGTCTTGAACCATGTGGGGGAAACTTCTCCAAACTGTGATGGGGCACAAGAGAAGTATGCATGTATAAGGCCGATCATACATTCAATCAATGCAGGTTTACTTATATAAGCTTTAATACCGCTCAGCAGTGGAAATATCATTGGTGCAACCTGTGAGGTCGCATAGGGACCCAACTGGTAAGGGTGTCCATTTCTACCTCCACAGTAAAGCATATACACTATGTGCAGTGACTGCAAAGAGTTAGGAGGCACTGCGATACACCCTGGAAGAGACATTATAGAGGGAGTCCTAAGAAAATGTTTGGTTCGTATTTGGAAGGAGTGGGACTCCTAGACTTGTAAAGCCAATGCACTATGTGCATGGGATGGCAAAATTATAATGGGGTGCTGTGATACATCCTGGAAGAGTCATAGAGGAGGGCCTTAGAAAAACTTTTTTTAGTATTTGGAAGGAGTGAGATGACTAGACTTGTAAAGCCGATGCACTATGTGCAAGGGATGCCAAAAATTAGAAAGCGGCACTTCGATACACCTTGGAAAAGACGTAGAGGATGGCCTCAGAAAACATTTTTTTCAAAATTCAAACTTTTTTGAAAGATTATATAATTTTCAGTTACAAAAATACAAAATAAGAGAATAAACAGGACAATATTAGTATGAAATATATCATAGAATATGAGTATAACGTCCAATAAAAAGTCATGTTATAGGAAGATAAAGGAGGTAAGGGAACTGTTCTACCTTCATACACGTTGACACGGTGTGCAATTCAGCATACAGCATAAACCACTGTTCTGTGTTCCAAATAAGCAGACTATTCTCTGTAGTCTAATTTGTTTATTGGTGAACAGTATAGAACATGCCCGGTAAAACTATAAGAAATACAAATGACATGGGTAAATATTGGGAAATTGTACAGTGATGCAAACATTACATAAGTCTCTGATTACATTCACTGTGAACTGGCAGCTAAGCAGTTAATGACATCTCATAACATCTCCTGACTGCTAAACAGTAACTAACACCTCTCTAAATCACTGCATTGCAAGAAAACACTGATTCTTACCAGATATGCTTTATCCAGATAGAGACTCAAGTAGAGAAATTACAGGAACACAAAGGTTAACAGGAGGACAAAAATAACACGTGCGTCCTATGAGATACACAAAAAGAAAATGGCATCTCCCTCATTCCAGAATACAATGCTTCGTTCCCACAAAGCATTGCTTCAATCCCACTGCATTGCTTCTGTTAAAGTCACAGACTGTAAATGCTATCAAATACACTGCTATAAATTCAGCCACCACTAGATGGTGCTATAACTAACCCAGTACATAATACAAACATATAGCCCTATTCAGAGCACATAACACAACAGACTGCCCTATATCCAGAAGGCAGAACACTCCCCGCTTGGCATCAACTGATGCCACTTACAGGCTCTTGTGGCAAAAGCAATAGAATTAGCTCCGCAACTGGTCTGAGGAATAGTTTACTCTCCCCAGCCTTCCACACTTTGACTTCGACCTTGCGCACCTTCTCATCTTTGCATAGGAATATCTTGGTGATGAAGCCTACAGGCCACTCATTTCGATGTGACTGACTGTCCTTCATGAGCACAATATCACCGGATTTGATGTTCGGCTTGTCGATCTGCCACTTCTTCCTAGGCTGTAAGGTGGAGAAATATTGCTTTCTCCATCTGTCCCAGAAAGTATTGGAGAGACTTTGAACTTGTCTCCATTGACATCTGTAGAGGTCCTTGTTGCTGAATTCTCCCAGTGGAACGCTGGGAGTGTTGGTTTTCTGAGTACCGTAAGTAACATGGCGGGAGTGAGAATGGTTGGATCTTCAGTGTCACTGGAGAGTGCAGTCAATGGTCTGGCATTTATGATGGCCGAAACTTCCACCAAGAATGTAGTCAAACCTTTGTGTGTGAGTATTGTGCTACTACCTACTTGCAAGAATCATAGAATCGTAGAGTTGGAAGGGACGTCCTGGGCCATCTGGTCCAGCCCCCTGCTCAAAGCAGGATTCGCTAAATCATCCCAGTCAGATGTCTGTCAAGCCTCTGTTTGAAGACTTCCATTGAAGGAGAACTCACCACTTCTCGTGGCAGCCTGTTCCACTCATTGATCACTCTGTCAAAAAGTTTTTTCTAATATCTAATCTGTGTCTCCTCCCATTCAGTTTCATCCCATTGCTTCTAGTCTTTCCTTGTGCACATGAGAATAAAGTTGATCCTTCTACAATGTGACAGCCCTTTAGATATTTGTAGACAGCTATTAAGTCTCCTCTCAGTCTTCTCTTTTGCAAACTAAACATTCCCAAATCCTGCAACCTTTCCTCATAAGACAGGGTTTGCAGACCGGTCACCATTCTGGTTGCTCTTTTCTGAACTTGCTCCAGTTTGTTGATGTCTTTTTTATAATGTGGTGCCCAAAACTGGACACCATTTCAGATGAGGTCTGACCAAAGAGGAGTAGAGGGAAATAATGACTTCACGTGATCTAGACTGTATGCTTCTGTTAATACATCCTAGAATTGCATTTGCCTTTTTTGCTGCTGCATCACACTGTTGACTCATATTCAGTCTGTGATCTATTAGTATACCCAAGTCTTTTTCACATGTGCTGTTGCTTAGGCCTAGTCCTCCCATTCTGTATATGCTCTTTTCATTTTTATTGCCCAGATGTAATACTTTGCATTTTTCCCTGTTAAAAACCATTCTGTTAGTTGCTGCACACTTCTCCAGTTTATTTATATCTTTTTGAATCCTCTCTCTCTTCTCTAGTATTAGCTAGACATACATGTTGTTTAATAATTTGTTCAATTGTGTGACTTGTCGCAAACTCCGTGGTGTGACTCAAAACCCAAAGATGGCCAATCTTCCGACAGACTTAGTACTGATCCTCCCTTTACCAACATCGGACTAAATGTATTCGGGCCATGGTCTGTCGTTGCATGGCAAACTAGAAGCGTCCAAGGCAACGCAAAATGCTGGGCAGTTATGTTCACCTGTATGTCCATCAGACCGGCCCACATCAAAGTAATTGAATCCATGGACACTTCAAGTTTCATAAATGCACTCTGACGTTTCATTGCCATCAAAGGAACCGAGAAACACATTCGCTCTGATAGAGGAACAAATTATGTAGGAGCAGTGAAAGAACTTCAAACTCCTTCCAACCTAGACATTACCAGTGTGGAAAGATACTTGAGTGAGGAGGGATACACCTGAACCTTCAATTTATCACACTCTTCTCACATGGGAGGTGCTTGGGAGAGGATGATTGGAATTGCACGTAGTATCTTAGACTCTATCTTCTTATTTTGCATCTGTTTTCTCTCAGAAAGGAAATGTAACATCAACTGTTCTTCACTGTCCTATTAAAGGAATAGAAGAATCCAGGATAACTAGAAACAGAAAGATAGTGAGGAAACACTTAGCTAACCTAAATGAATTCAAGTCTCCAGGTCCAGATGAATTACACCCCAGAGTACTGAAGGAGACAGAAGAAGTTTTTGAACCCCTCTCCATAATCTTTGAAAATTCTTGGAGAACAGTAGAAGTGCCAGAAGACTGGAGAAGAGCAAATGTTGTTCCTATCTTCAAAAAGGGGAAGAAGGTGGACCCAGGCAACTATAGGCCGGTGAGTCTGACTTCTATACCAGGAAAGATCTTTGAGGAAAGATCTTTGAACAAATTATTAAACAACATGTACTGTATGTCAATACCTGGATAAGAATGAAGTGATTAAACAGAGTCAGCATGGATTTGTAACTAATAAGTCATGTCAGACTAACTTAATTTCCTTCTATGACGGTATCACTGATTGGGTGGATCAAGGAAATGCTGTAGATATAGTATATCTTGACTTCAGCAAAGCATTTGACAAAGTCTCTCATACAATCCTTATTGAAAAAATGACTAAGTATGGAATGCACAAGGCAACTGTTAGGTGGATTCATAATTGGCTTAGTGATCGGACACAAAGAGTGGTCGTAAATGGCTGTACATCCAATTGGAAGAATGTCTCAAGTGGGGTACCACAGGGCTCTGTCCTGGGCCCTGAATTGTTCAACATCTTTATCAATGATTTAGATGAAGGAAATGAGGGTAAACTGATTAAATTTGCTGATGACACAAAGCTAGGAGGGATAGCTAATACTAGAGAAGAGAGAGAGAGGATTCAAAAAGATTTAAATAAACGGGAGAAGTGGGCAGCAACTAACAGAATGGTTTTTAACAGGGAGAAATGCAAAGTACTACATCTGGGCAATAAAAATGAAAAAAAGCATATACAGAATGGGAGGAATAGGGCTAAGTGACAGCACATGTGAAAAAGACTTGGGTATACTAATAGATCACAGACTGAATATGAGTCAACAGTGTGATGCAGCAGCAAAAAAGGCAAATGCAATTCTAGGATGTATTAACAGAAGCATACAGTCTTGATCACGTGAAGTCATTATTTCCCTCTACTCCTCTTTGGTCAAACCTCATCTGGAATATTGTGTCCAGTTTTGGGCACCACATTTTAAAAAAGACATCAACAAACTGGAGCAAGTTCAGAAAAGAGCGACCAGAATGGTGACCGGTCTGCAAACCCTGTCTTATGAGGAAAGGTTGCAGGATTTGGGAATGTTTAGTTTGCAAAAGAGAAGACTGAGAGGAGACTTAATAGCTGTCTACAAATATCTAAAGGGCTGTCACATTGTAGAAGCATCAACTTTATTCTCATGTGCACAAGGAAAGACTAGAAGCAATGGGATGAAGCTGAATGGGAGGAGACACAGATTAGATATTACAAAAAACTTTTTGACAGAGTGATCAATGAGTGGAACAGGCTGCCACGAGAAGTGGTGAGTTCTCCTTCAATGGAAGTCTTCAAACAGAGGCTGGACAGACATCTGACTGGGATGATTTAGCGAATCCTGCTTTGAGCAGGGGGTTGGACCAGATGGCCCAGGAGGTCCCTTCCAACTCTACGATTCCATGATTCTATGATGTTTCACCAAAACACATGGTGCTGTACGAGCAGAATAGTGACATGATGATGACCAGGAATTATTACAGGGTGTTTTTCCATGAATTCCACTTTGGTTTCTAGAAGATGACCTCCAATTCTTAACAGCTCATTTTGGTCAATGATTGGATCAAGCTTTTTCAAGACACTGTCGCCAAAAATGGGTTGACCTTTGTTGAGGTTGTCTATTTCTTTGGCGTAACACTCACGTTGTATGGTACGAATTATCATGTTCTTGGCATTTTCCAGATTTGGAGCGGTAAAGGCGCGCTTGCAGTGGTGCCATCCTTTACAAGGCTTCTGACTGGTGGGTGATGTTGATTTGTAGGACTGGGCCACATGAATTAAGCAAGCAATGGCACGAACAAGCGAGTTCCAGGTTGAAAACCTGCTGAAATGGTGGGATTTGAGGTAATTGTCTGAAGTCACTGTACGAAGAATGGATACCTGAGGGCAGATTTCTTCATCTGCATCTGGGTCAACCAGTTCAAAGGTGTCTGCTTCGTCACTGTAAGGCGCTGAACGGTATAAGAATTCAGGGCCTGTAAACCAGGTTGTGTCCTTAAGGTGTCTTGCTTCAACAGATCTAGTAGCGTGGTCCACAGGATTGTGGTGTGTGGACACATAGTGCCACTGTTTAGGGCAAGTGGACCTCCTGATCCTTAGCACCCGATTGCTGACGTAAATATAAAAGCGTCGAGTTTCGTTGCAAATGTACCCAAGCACTACCTTGCTGTCTGAGTAGAATTCAACGTCCTTGATTTCCAGGTCCATTTCTGTCGAGATAAGTTCAGCTAACTCTACGGCTAGCACAGCCGCACAAAGTTCCAGTCTGGGTATTGTGTGCTCCTGGACTGGTGCTAGTTTAGTCTGACTCATAACAAGCCTTATATGGCCTTGTTCCTTGATGTCAGTAGTTTTTAGATATGCTACTGCTGCAATCGCTTTGGTTGAGGCATCGCAGAAGATACAGAGCCTTCGCATCTTGACTTCTGTTGATGGTATGGAAGCGTATGGTCGTGCCACATAAAGATTTGACAAGGCCTCCAAAGATTTCTTCCATCTTACCCACAAATCTCTCTTCTCCATGGGAAGCGGATCATCCCATTTAGACATCTCTTGGGTGAAGTCTCTCAACATCATTTTACCTTGGATAGTTACAGCGGTTACAAATCCTAGAGGATCGTACAAGCCGTTTATCATGGACAGGACGCCTCTGCGCGTGAAAGGTTTTTCTTCTTCGTTGATCCGAAAGGTAAATGCATCTCTCTTCAAATCCCAGAGCAAACCAAGGCTCTGTTGCATGGGAAGGGAGTCTGTGTTTAAATCCAAGTCTTTCAGATCAGTTGAGTAATCTTGAGAGGGAAAAGCTGCCATCATTTTATGGCTGTTGGAAGCAATTTTGTGCAGCCTCAAATTGGACAAAGCAAGCATTTCTTGTGTCCTTTTTAGGAGACTACCTGGCAATTCATCTGTGGGTGTGGATTTCAAGTAGTCATCCATGTAGAAGTCCTTCTCTACGAACGATCTAACATCCGACCCGTACTTTGCTTCGCCCTCTCTGGCTGAATGTCTAAGACCATACATTGCGACAGCAGGGGAAGGGCTGTTCCCGAAGATGTGTACTCTCATCCGATACTCCACGATGTCTTTGTAGGGGTCATTGTCGGGGTATCAGAAAAATCTCAAATAGTTTCTATGTTCTTTCTTGACAAAGAAGCAATGAAACATCTGTTGTATGTCAGCCATGAATGCCACTGCATCCTTGCGGAAGCGAAGAAGTACTCTTAGAAGTCTGGGCAAGACAAAGACATCGTGTAGCGAGACATCTTCATATCTGGCGTTTGAGTCAAATACTACTCTTATCTGACCAGTTTTCTTAGGATGATACACGCCAAAAATAGGTAAATACCAACATTCTTCAGAATCTCGACGTACATGTGCAATTTCTGCATGGCCATTCTGAAATATTTTCTCCATGAAGGCAAAGAAGTGCTCTCATTTCAGGTGCCTTCTGAAGTTTGCGTTTGAGGGAGACAAATCGACCATAGACAGGTTCTCTGTTGTTGGGTAAGCATTGCCTCAGGGGATTAAATGGTAGAGGGGCCATCCAACTCTTTGACTCATCTCTTACCATCTCTCTATCCATGATGTCTAAAAAGAGTGTCTTCTATGGACATTGCTACCTTGTAGTCTTCTCTTGTTCTGTGGAAAACTGTGCACCCTATGTGATCTCGATCACCGTCACATGCGTGGTCTTCACAGGAAGGATCAGCTATCTGACAAGGTAGAGGAGCATTGCGTGGCAATTCTTTTATCAGGAAGCTCCTCTTACATGGCTGGAAGAGAGACGGACATCCATTTTTAAGAGTATTAATGAACATACTGCTGACTGAGGTCGGTTTGTGTGCTCCACCTAAACAGACGTCTCCTACAATGACCCATCCCAGGTCAAGTCTCTGAGCATATGGGGTGTTCTGTAGGCCGTTAATCCGTCCTCTAGCCTTATGGACTCGTAGCATGTCTCTTCCAAGGAGTAAGACAATCGGAGCTTCTTGATCCAGTTCCGGTATCAGATGGACTATACGCTTCAGATGAGGATGGTGAGCTGCTACCTCTGGCGTAGGTATCTCAGACCTATTGTCAGGAATCTGGTTGCACTCCAGTATTGATGGCAAGGCTATGCAGGTTTGACAGTCTATAGACTACCTTTAACCCAGTTGCTTTTCTCCCCGCTGTCTTGACAGTACCAGCACGTTTTCAAGGAGTAAGGAGAACCAGGGCCTGCAATGTTGAAGGTGTCGAAGAGAAATGACTTGGCTAGAGACCTGTTGCTCTGATCATCCAAGATTGCATACACCTTGATTGCCTTATCTCGGTGGCTCGAGCAGGATCTTCGAGCAGGATCTTCCTGTTACAAGTTCCTTACAGATCTCTGTACACTGGGAAGTGATTACTGGAGTGTCTACGTCGGTGACCATCGGCTTTTTCGCCGCACTCTTCTACTTGCGATGATATCCTTGAGGGCGTTCCAGAGTGTAATGCTGTGTTGTGCTCCACGCTACCACATTCCTCACATTTCACACTGGTTTCACAGTTCTTAGCGAAGTGAGAGGTCGTCGCACAGAATCTGAAACATATCTTGTTTTCTTTGAGGAAACCTTTGCGGTCTTCTAGAGACTTTTCCGTGAAGGCTCTGCATTTTAGCAGAGGATGTGGTTTGGTTTGTCTTCCTCCGGGGAGGTCTTGCTTGCCCTGTAAGGAAAACCTGTGAGAGTAACATTAGTTTTGTGAACTGCCACTGGTGTTTTACAAGGTTTGACACCAGGGGCAGTGCTACATGACATAGTAAAATCAAAACTGGGGTCATTTCTAAGGCTAGTTTCACATTAGCACTTTTGAGCGCAGCGACGGCCTGCGCACGGCCGCCGCTAAGCCCCACCCCCTGCCGCGCCTCCACCGGTAGCTCCGCCTACCGGCGCATGACGCTGCATGCGTCCCCTATCTATCACTGGGGGCGCAGGCCGTGCGCAGTATGCGTTTGGGGGCGCATGCGTCCTTTTGACGGTGCGCCGACCTGCGCCAAACGCAAACTGCTGCAGTTTGGTTGCGCTCAGCGCACCGTCAAAAAGGCGCATGCACCGCCAAACGCATACTGCGCACGGCCTGCGCCCCCAGTGATAAAGATAGGGGACGCAGGACGCATGCAGCGTCATGCGCCGGTAGGCGGAGGCGCGGCAGGGGGCGGGGCTTAGTGGCGGCCGTGCGCAGGCCGTCGCTGCACTCAAAAGCGCTAATGTGAAACTAGCCTTACTCTCACTGGTTGAGTAACAAAGTCTGCGAACATCTTGAAAGGGGGAAATGAAACCTTATGAGTCTGTTTGTAACGGGACCCGTGACTGATCCACTTCTCTTGCAGGTTGTAAGGGAGTTTTTGAACAATTGGGTTGACATCTTTGACGGTGTCCAGAAATGCCAACCCTGGCAGGTCTCCTATCTGAGCAACCTGTACCTCCACTAACAAGTCACTCAGTTCCATGAGCTTTGGATAACCCTTATTTCCTATTCTGGGAAAATCCTCAACTCTTTTATACAAAGCATTTTCAATAGCTTCTACTGACGCATAACATTCATCACGTCTCTCCCACATCATACGGAGGCCTAGGTGTAGGTAATTTATGTTAATGTTTCTGATTCTTTTGGCGTGTTCAGTGGACTCGTTCCCAAGCCACTTTACCAGTAGATCTAACTGTTCACTACTAGAAAGATCTAAGTCTCTAATGGCATTTCGGAAGGAGGTTCGCCATGCTCTATAGCTCTCAGCTCGATCAGTGAATTTTACAAGTCCCCTGGTCACCAGGTCCCGGCAAGCAAAGAACTTTGCAAAGTTCATAGTGGCTGGGTCAGCACCAACATGAGCTGGTATGCTGTTGTCATGCTGTGTGTGTGGTGTATCCTCATACCTGTAAGGAGCTTCTGGCTTAGGATTGTCCGTATAATACCGTTCTGATGCAAAGGGTGTCCCTTTCAGTCTGGGTGGAGGCTGTACCTTCTGTTCTGTGGAACGGTATCTTCTCGCCCAACCACTTGCATCAGTGACCCATTTCCACCACATCTCCTCCAGTCCCTTTTCCCTGCTGTCACCACTCACCTAACTAAAATATTTAACCTCTCTCTCTCTTCTGGTATCTTTCCCTCCTCATTTAAGCATGCCATCATACATCCACTACTTAAAAAACCATCCCTCGACCAAAACTGTGCCGCTAACTATAGACCTGTCTCTAATCTTCCCTTCATCTCTAAACTCATGGAACACCTGGTCCACTCCCGTCTTATCCACTATCTCTCTGATAACTCTCTTCTCGACCCTCTCCAATCCGTCTTCCGCTCCTTACACTCTACTGAAACTGCCCTCACTAAAGTCTCTAATAATCTACTAACAGCTAAATCTAATGGTCATTACTTCATGCTAATTCTCTGGGATCTCTCTGCAGCATTCGACACTGTGGATCTTCAGCTCCTCCTCACTATGCTCCATTCCATTGGCCTCAAGGACACCGTTCTCTCCTGGTTCTCCTCCTATCTCTCTGACCGCTCCTTTACTGTACCTTTTGCCGGTTCCTCCTCCTCTCACCTTCCCCTTACTGTTGGGGTTCCTCAAGGATCAGTCCTAGGCCCCCTCCTCTTCTCCTTGTACACTGCCCCTATTGGTCAAACAATGAGTAGATTTGGTTTCCAGTACCATCTCTATGCTGATGACACCCAATTATACGCTTCTTCTCCTGACATCACGCCAGCCTTTCTAGAAAACACCGGCGATTGTCTAAACGCTGTGTCTAACATCATGTCCTCACTATATCTGAAACTGAACCTGTCAAAGACTGAACTCCTTGTGTTTCCTCCCTCTACTAATGTATCTATACCCGACATTGCCATTTCTGTGTGTGACTCCACTATTACTCCCCAGCAACAAGCCCGCTGTCTTGGGGTCATACTTGATTCTGAGCTTTCCTTTGCCCCCCACATTCGATCACTGGCTCGCTCTTGTCATCTGCACCTCAAAAACATTTCTAGAATTCGACCTTTTCTTACTTTTGAGTCTGCAAAAACTCTTACTGCTTCTCTTATTCATTCTCATCTCGACTATTGTAACTCTCTTCTAATCGGTCTCCCTCTTACCAAACTCTTCCCTCTCCAATCTGTCTTGAATGCTGCAGCCAGGATCATATTCCTCACCAATCGTTACACCGATGCCTCTACTTTGTGTCAGTCAAACTGGCTAACCATCCGCTCCAGAATTCAGTATAAACTTATTACCCTCACCCACAAAGCCCTCCATGGCTCAGCACCACCCTACATCTCCTCCCTTGTTTCAGTATACCACCCTACCCGCGCCCTCCATTCTGCTGACGACCTGAGGTTAGCATCCTCAATAATCAGAACCTACGGTGGCCTAGGCACCATCAAGAGAGGAAGCTTCTTCCAGGGGCTCCTGACCTCAAGCCTGGAAATCAACATCCATCGGCCACACTGTTGCTGTAAATCATCTTGTCTTAACGTCTAAGCCTCCATGACAGTGTGCTGCGCCTGGTGGACCACAAGAAAATAGATTTTACAGACTGTGAAGGGATCTCTGGAACCTGAGCCTGGAGGCCTGGTGAGTGTGACAGGCCTGTGCTTCCCCTGAGAGCGAGGGCCTGTGATTTGCTCCCTGCACTCCTTGCTTCCCAAATACCTAACAGCAGAAAGGCCAGCGCTTTTATCATCTCCCAGAAGTTTCCCTAATCCTTTCCTGCTCACAGCCAGATTAAGGAGATTCCCCCTGAGCAGAGTGGTGATTACTACCTGCACACGCTTGCAAAAATAGACCTGTTCTCACAGTGTGGGGGCTGGGACAGATCTTTCTTCTCTGAGCGGGCACAGCTGAGTGTGTGCTACTGTCACCCTCCACCATAAAAGAAGATAAACTACTTCTTTAGAATCCCATCCTTTCTCCAGTAACAGCACACAGTAGAACAATAAGACATTTATCAGAGACAGCGTCTTTTTTGCATGTTTCTCCTCTCTACTAATATCATAGCCCTGACTGTGTTCCTGCTTTTGCAACATCATCACTGGGTTGTACTCTCGGGTGCACTGTTCTGGGCTTGTCCCACACCTAACCTTGTTATGCTGGACCTAAAATGAGGTGACGAGCTCCGGCACCACCAGACATAAAGCGGCTCATATCGGCTTTCACTGACTCTCCTGACCGCTGAGGCGCTTACTGCTGGCATCGTAGCACGACTGGGCACATGATGACCCGAGGTAGATCTCAAAAGAAGGCCTCTCCTCCTCGCCTGCCAGATTTCTTCCCGCTGTCACAGACCGCACATGCTGCAGGGAAAATGGCGGCGGCTTCTCCCTCCAGATCATCACACTCCTCCCGTGGTTCCCATGACTCAGAAAGAGGTGAGGCCTCAGCAGGAGCACAATATAGCAGCTCTGCACCTATGACCAGGGGGGATATGAAGGAATTCCTCACATCTATACGCGCCTCATTAAATACGCGCCTCATTAAAAGAGGATATGCAGGATATGTTGAAGGAGATAAGAGGAGACATTAACGCTTTAGGGGCCCGCACGGATCATTTGGAAAACAAAATGTCCGAATATGTCTCTGTAATTAACGCTCTGGTGGATGAAAACCAAGCTATAAAGGGCAAGTTAGAAGGGGCGTTTGATAAACTGCACGACTTAGAGGACAGATCCAGGAGGAACAATATACGTGTGAGAGGAATCCCTGAAGATGTTGCAGATAAAGATTTAGCTGCTTTCCTCCAGAATTTTATGCGGGCTGTCCTGCCCTCACTTTCCTCTAGAGCTCTACTGACGGATAGGGTACATAGAACACCCAAGCCCAAGCATCTATATCCATCTCTTCCTAGAGATATCCTTGCACGGATTCATCTGTACACAACTAAAGAGACATTCCGGCGGCAGATAAGGAGCCCCCCGATCTACCCCCTGAATTCCGGGATCTCCAGGTCTTCCCGGATTTGTCAGCTGCTACCCTGGCCAAAAGGAGAGAATATGCCCGTGTCTGTAAAGCTCTGAGGGACACCAACATACGTTACCGATGGGGGTTTAATCCTGTGCGTTTGATTATCACATACGAAGGACGCACAGTCGTCTTCTCCTCACCCAAACAGGCAGAGGAGAAGCTTACGGCCTGGAAAATACCCTTTGCTCCCAGACCTGCGGATACAGGAAGGAAAATAGCCTCGGACTGGTCAACGGATTGACAGTGTCACATGGACAGTGTCTGGACTGCTGAGCTCTCCTACTGCACCCCTTAGTGGGCCTTTGGATTGTGAACCTCTCTCTTCCACCCCTCCACGCAGATTTTGTTCTGCGGATTGTCTGGACTGTTCCCGACGTTCCTACAAGGATTACCTATGTTTTGTTTTTTTTTGTTTTTTTCTTTTCCTTTGTTTTTACTCCTTTTTATTTTTTGGTTCTTTTTACTCTGTTCAGCATACATTAAGAGTCTCCCCCCGATGTGACTACATACTTGCCCTTCCCCTTTCTTCCCTCCAGGTTTTTTCTCTCCAAATCCCCGGGCATTCTCTGTCTATATTGATTTTTGATTGCTATTATGGAACTGGCAGTTATTTGTATGTAAGTTTCGGCACACCATTGGTGGGGTCACTGGATAATACTGGCAGTATAGACTTTAGTATAATGGTACCATGAGTTTACAAATTCTTTCTTTGAATGTCAGGGGTTTAAACTCCCCTGAGAAGAGATCTATGATGTGGAGGGAGGTGAAGCGGTCAAAAGCAGATATTATCTGCTTGCAGGAAACCCATTTGTTGGCCGAGGATAATTTCAGGCTTCGTCATCCCCTCTTCCCGCACATTCTATTTGCTAATGGCCCAACCAAAAAGGCTGGTGTGTGCACCATGGTGAAAAATACAATCGCTTTTAAATTGATAGCGCAAAATAATGACCCCACGGGTAGATGCTTAACTATTACGTGCCTACTGAATGGTGAGTTACACACGTTGACAAATCTTTACGCTCCCAATGAGGGACAACATAAATTCCTGAGAACAACCCTTCATGAAGTCTCTACGAATGTGAAGGGTAGTAATATAATATGTGGTGACTTCAATCTCCCCATGCATGTGGACCTTGATTGCTCTTCTGGTAGCAGACGACCTAGAGGGGACTTGACTCTCCTCACAGGCGAATTCCACTTGCATGATTATTGGAGATATTCACATGCATCTGAGAGGGATTATACCTTTTACTCTTCCAGGCATTCCACATACTCTCGTATTGATTATTTTCTAACAGACAGTGCAACTCTGTCCAGATGTAGATCCGCAACTATAGGCTTAATAACATGGTCTGATCACGCTCCCATCACTCTGAGTCTTACTTTGGCACACCAAGCGAACACAGCCTTTAGGTGGCGATTAAACGACGCATTGCTGCTGAATAGGGAGGTGTTGGGTAGAATCTCCTCGGAGTTGGAACATTACTTTCAGATAAATGATAATGGAGAGGTTTCTGATGAGACCTTATGGTCGGCACATAAAGTAGTGATTAGAGGTGTGCTCCTCCAACAAGCTTCCTACCTGAAACGGAGGAGGGAGAGTGGCAGAGAGGTATTACTCTCCCGCCTGCAATATTTAGACACTATTAACAAGTCTGCTCCCACGCCTTCCATCTCTGAGGAGATCTATCAAACTAGGTTTAAATTGAGAGAAAATCTCTTGGCTAGATATGCACATAACATGAAGAAATTCAAGACTAATCTATATGCTGTAGGTGATAGGGCGGGTGCACTCCTGGCACGCAGAGTACGCAAGAGGGAAGCTAAATCAAGAGTGGACCATATCTTAGATAGAAATGGGAAGGCCCTCAGAAACCCTCAGGACATAGTCCAGGCCTTTGCAGAATATTATACCGGCTTGTATAATTTAAAAGATGACCCTTTTACCCCCCAACCGGATCACCAATCTATCAATAAATATCTAGACTCTATAAAATTACCCCGTATCACATCTGAGCAGCTAAACTACCTTAATTCTCCCTTCACTGATTTAGAAATTAACTCGACGATTAAACAAACTAAATCTCATAAGGCCCCAGGTCCAGACGGGTTGACGAATGATTATTATAAATCCTTTCATCTGCTGTTGACTCCATATTTGCAGAGATTATTCTCGGTGTGGAGAGACTCGGGTACTGTTACGGCTCCTGGTTTGGAGGCTACCATATCTACCATACCCAAGCCTGGGAAACCCCTCACACGCCCTAGTGACTTTAGACCCATTGCTCTGCTCAATTCGGATGTCAAAATATTCACTAAAATTATAGCGTCCAGACTAAAGCTTATCATTCCAACTATAATTTCGCCGGACCAAGTGGGTTTTGTGCCTGGACGTGAGACGAAAGATGGGGTGCGGCGCATGCTGAATCTGATTAAATTAGCCAAGCTGTCTGGCCTGCCCAGTGCATTCCTGTCACTTGATGCTGAGAAGGCTTTTGACAGGGTGCACTGGGGATACCTTCGGGCAGTATTGGAGAAGTTTGGACTGTCAGGCCCCATATTCTCAGCAATCTGTGCTATGTACACGACTCCTTGTGCCAGGGTCTTGACGTCCGGTTTTTTATCTGGTTCGTTTCAGATCACGAATGGCACTCGTCAAGGTTGCCCACTCTCTCCTATTATCTTTGCACTGTGCATGGAGCCGCTTGCTGAGCGCATAAGAACTTCTATTAATATCACCGGAATCAGGGTTGGACAGATGGAGCACAGAATTGGCCTATATGCTGATGATGTTGTCCTGTCCTGTGTCAACTTGGAGACATCCTTGACAGCTATTATCTTGGAACTCGGGGAATTCAGTAATGTGTCATATTACAGGTTGAATCCCACGAAGTCCTTGTTGTTTCCGGTGGCGGTTCCATGCACGGCCAAGTCAAAAATGGAAGCAGAATTTCCATTTACATGGATGACAGAGGGTATCCCGTACTTGGGAGTTATATTGATGGGTTCTGAACAGATTGTCGAGAAGAATTTCTCTAAGTTGATCACACAGGTTAAGTCACAACTTGACCATTTTCACATGGTTATGACGTCCTGGATTGCAAGGATTAATGTTTTCAAAATGATGATCCTGCCTAAAATACTGTATCTCCTTAGGTGTATCCCATTAAAAATCCCCAAACGTTTGATTTTGAAATTACAAACTATGTCATACAATTTTATTTGGTCACATAAAAAATCTAGAATCTCTAGGACCTTGATGTACTATCCGTTCAAACGGGGAGGGCTGGGAATGCCGAACCTCCTGCTGTACCATAGAGCGGCCATACTAACTGGACTCAGAGATTGGTGGCAGGCGGACAAAGACCATAGATGGCTCCAAATAGAGAACTACTATGCCAAAACTAGATCTACCCGCACAATTCTTGAGGCTGAATCAATTGCAATCACTGATTATTCCCCTACCTTACCAACCATGAAAACCGCGCTCCACTACTGGAGGGCACTGGTCCCTTCCCTGATTAAATTATCTCATGATTCCCTATCCCTAAAAGCCCTTGAGACACACATCCCATTTCTTAATCTCCAGCCTTGGGTTGATGCTGGAATCGTAACATTAGGGCAGATATTGGGTGCCACTGGCCTTGTCCCCTTTGACCACTTGGCCTCTAACTTCCCGAATATCCGAAGATATTTCTATCAATACTTGCAAATACGTCATCTACTTCATAATTCCCCAAACTCGCCTTTTCTCAACTCACATTTAAATAACAGGGTTAATGGTTATTTCTTGTTGCCTGACTCTGGCCCGAAGGGAATTTCAATATTATATAAAGCCTTAAACGACCCAGCAGAAGATGTTAAACTGCCATATATGATCAAGTGGGAACAGGATTTGAGCTTCCTATCTGACCCGATAGACTGGGAGGGGGGGCTGGGTGAGGTGTTACGGGTATCTGCCTGCGTCAATCATCTCGAACAATTAAAAAAAGTACACCTTAGATGGTATCAATATCCGGTTCAGGTGGCTCACTATGACCCTGCCGGGTCGGGCAAATGTTGGAGGGGTTGCGGTCACAGGGGAACTCTGGAACACGCCTGGTGGTCGTGTCCAATTCTTCGGCCCTGGTGGAGAGATATGGACCTTTTAATTGCACAGGTCTTGGGGATCCAGCTGAATCTGTCACCTAGGCAGGCCATTCTTCACATTGGCCTGGAGGAAATTCCACACATACTTCGAGGTACACTATCACATATTCTAATAGCTGCCAGGTTATTAGTCGCCTCAAGATGGAAAGACACTAATTCTCCCAATATTAGTGAATTAATTGATAAACTTAATGTCCACTGCCAATATGAACTTGCCTTGGCTCACTCCATGACTGCCAAAACCAAAAGACAGAATATTTGGCACCCCTGGTTACATAGTGGTCATTCCTCTATTAACCCGCTCCACCTTGTTTGACCGTTTACTTGAGTGGGAATAAGTAAGCATCATTGACATAATATTCTCATTTTGCCATAGTTTGCCAGGAACCCTTGTCTATAACTGAACTGCTAGACAGTGCCTTGTGAATGCCTATACTCCTTTCCTCTTCCCCCTATTCCCCTTACCGTTCCTACCCCCTCCTCCCGCTTCTCTCCCCTACTTCTTTTTCTTTTCCTTACTTATTTCTGGTCATTTTTGGTTAACCTCTGTTACTGTTACTGTTATTACTGTTTGATGGCACTGTATTGTTTTGAAAATCTTTAATAAACACTAATTGATAAAAAAAAAAAATAATCAGAACCTACCACTCCCGTATCCAAGACTTTACACGTGCTGCGCCAATTCTTTGGAATGCACTTCCCAGGTCAATACGATTAGTCCCCAATCCCCACAATTTTAAGTGTGCCCTGAAAACGCATTTATTCAGACTGGCCTATCGCCTCAACATATTAACCTAATCTATCCCTGTGTGGCACAGCCAAAAGTTTTACCATAACCAGGTTCCCCGCATCATGTTCCCACATGCTTTATGCATCCATTAGCCCTCTGTGTCTGTACTGATACACACTTAATATCATGGCTGGACTATACAATCAGGGCAACTGTTACCACCCACCTTTTGTGTCTCCCTTTTTTCCTCATAGATTGTAAGCTTGCGAGCAGGGCCCTCATTCCTCTTGGTTTTTGTTATAATCTATGTAATTATTGTTATGCTGTAATGTCTATTGTCTGTACAAATCCCCTCCGAAATGTAAAGTGCTGCGGAATATGTGGGCGCTATAGAAATAAAATTTATTATTATTAACGGTAGCAGTGGTAGACATCTCTGTGCTGGACGTCCCCTTGTTTATGGTAGTGAAGTTCGGTGTTGGATCACTGGTAATCGGCATAGGCAGGTCGATGTGGTGCGTCAGGGCTGTCGTCCATGCCGAAATGTTGACGGACGTACTCTGCGACGCGCTGGATCTTGCTGCTCTAGATCTGGTCTGGGAATGTTGCTGCGTCTGTCACAATCAGGGTCCTTCATAGCTTCCAAATACTCTGCCTTAGCTATTGCAGCTGCTGTCTCCTTGTCTGCCGCAAATTTTTCTAGCTCTGCTTGCAAACGTGCAGTTTCCGCTTCTCTCTCTGCCTGGAGATGTGCGGTTTCCGCTTCACTCTCTGCCCGCAGACGTGCAGTTTCTGCATCTTGCTCTGCCTGTCTCAGCTTTAAGTGCATCTCTCTTTTGGTGAATGACGATCTTGCTTTGGCTGCCTCGGCTTCGGCACGAGCAACAGCAGCAAGCTCTGCTAATGACGACCTGCTGGAGCTTGCTCGTGACCTCGTTTTCAGTGAGGATGTGCTGTTTCGAGACATTGTGCGCTTAGCTTCGCACTGCTGAGCATATTAGAGGTGCGTGGTGGCTTCCGTGTGGCGGGAAAGATGAAGCACTTGTTGACGGGCTGCACTCTTGGTACTTGTGAATGTATGGCGGCCGCTGCAGTATCTGCGGCAGTGCGGTGTGGGTACAAGTGGCTCCTTAAGTCGTATTCACTATCGCAGGTGTCTAGTATTTGTTTTACTGTTCCAAATAAGCAGACTGTTCTCTGTAGTCTAACTTGTTTATTGGTGAACAGTATAGAACATGCGCGGTAAAACTATAAGAAATACAAACGACATGGGTAAGTATTGGGTAATTGTACAGTGATGCAAACATTACATAGGAATACATAAGTCTGTGATTACATTCACTGTGAACTGGCAGCTAAACAGTAACTAACACCTCTCTAAATCACTGCATTGCAAGAAAACACTGATTCTTACCAGATATGTGACTCAAGTAGAGAAGTTACAGGAACACAAAGGTTAACAGGAGGACAACAATAACACGTGCGTCCTATGAGATACACAAAAAGAAAATGGCATCTCCCTCATCCCAGAATACACTGCTTTGTTCCCACAAAGCATTGCTTCAATCCCACGTGCATTGCTTCTGTTAAAGTCACAGACTGTAAATGCTATCAAATACACCGCTATAAATTCAGCCACCACTAGATGGTGCTATAACTAACCCAGTACATAATACAAACATATAGTCCTATTCAGAGCACATAACACAACAGACTGCCCTATATCCAGAGGGCAGAACAGGAACATTTTAAGCCATCAATATTCCAGTTATGAGGTTACTAAAATCTAATGCAAACCATACACAGTGCAGCCAGGTGCGGAATAACATGGAGCATAGTCAGTAAAGAGAAGAAACGCATCTGAGAAAAGGGTGGGCCACATCAGTCTAATGAAAGGTGGTAGACATTGGATTCCTGGAATTCAATCCAGTCTCACAGTATCCATCACAGTCAGTGGGGGATTGGACAACCATCCTCTTTAGAAGGGCTAATTCAGAGAACCACTAATCCAGAGTAAGTGGAGAAGTACTTGTCCAGTGACAAGGAATGATATTCTTAGCAGCCTGCCTAAGGTAGCTTGTTAACCCCTTTCTGACATTGGGCTTAATAATCCATCCCTGTGTCCTGGGCCTTATTGACTAGCAACGGATTATTGTGTTAAGGCAATTGTGCGTGCACACAAGCTGTGCGCACGCGATTGCCACCGGGTGTCAGCTGATTCAGACAGCTGATACCTTGCACTAAGTGCCAAGAGCAGTCACGCACCGTTCCTGGCACTTTAACCCCCTAAATGCTAAGATCGAATGTGATCGCAGCATTCTGGGAACAGGCAGAGGGATGAAAGCCCCTCTGACCTTGGATCGGAGAAGAAAAGACAGAAAAAAAGAGAGCAGCATCCAATCCAGGTGAAAAATCATAGCAAAGATTTATTCTGCCGTTGTATTACAATACAATACAATGGCAGAATAAATCTTTGCTACGATTTTTCACCTGGATTGGAAGCTGCTCTCTTTTTTCTTTGTGGATATTTTTGTTCATCTTGGTTCATGAACTTTGAGCTCGCATCCTTTTGGTCCTTGCTGTGCTGTCGGCTGTCTTTTTGCTGTACATGCACAGGGCATGATCACCAACTTTGTCTGTCAGTGCAGAGCTGACAGTTTACATAGCATGGGGATGCTGCATCCCCATGCTGTAGAAGCGATCAGCCTGAAAGAAAAACAGCTACAAAAAAGTACACATATTTGGTATCGCCATGTCCAGAACGACCCGACCTATAAAACTGGCTCACTAGTTATCCCCTTTAGTGAACACCATGAAAAAAAGAAAAAATAACAAAAAGTGGAATAAAACGCAATAAAAAAGAAGGATATAAAGAAACATGGTACCTCTGAAAACATCATCTTGTCCCACAAAAAAAACAAGCCACCATACAGCTCCATAAAGGGAAAAATTCTAGCTCTCAAAATAACGATGGTATCGCCGAAACGTGCGTCGGGGCTGGCACATCCCAGGGACTCTAGCAGCACAAGAGGTACAGCACTGTTTGTTTAACATTTACACTTCTAATTTGCCTCCTGTACTATTTTTACACTTATTATGTAGGAGCACAGCTTTCATGAAGCTTTCCCTTTGCACCGCACTTTATTATAGTGGTTTGAAAAAAACACTATATTGTAATCCGAACGCTGCTAACTTATTATAGTGGTTTGAAAAAACCACTATATTGTAATCCGAACGCTGCTAACTTATTCTTCTTCTTCTTCTTATTAAGTTGATTTCCGCAATTAATACAGCCCGAACCGCTACACGCACAGACTCCGTTGAGGTGTCGTTTCGAAGCCAGCGTCCATGAGAGGTGTGCTAAGTATTTTTCGTGTCGATCAGATTTGTAGTTTTTGTGCAATTTGCGTTAGAAATTTTTTTTTCCCGTCATTGGAATGAATTGTCTCAATGCATTTGAATGGGGAAATGGCAAAACGTGCCCTGAGGCGATTGAAATGGCAGTTGAGCTCATTGATATGCGCAGGCAGAACCAGTTACTATGCCAACGCCTACGAACGTCACATGACATCTCCAGAACAGAGCTTCTGCCACATAATATCAGCTCTTAAAGCGAAACCCACAGCACAAATGCAAATCTAGCTTCATCACATGACACATGCCCCTGAGAGAGAATGTGCGCCAAAGTGTATTTAGAAGCCCAGTGAGCCAAACTGGCTCTTAAAGGGCCGAAGCGCCAAAGTGATTCTTAAAGGGCCGCCGCACCGAAATGAGTCTTAAAGGGCCGACGCGCCAAATCGAAAGCTGAGGACCCCAGGCTCCAAATCGGAGGCTGAGCCACCCCGGCCTTAAAATCGGAGGCTGAGCCACCCTGGCCTCCAAATCGGACCCAGAGTGGCCCCGCCCACCAAAAACGGACCCAGAGTGGCACAGCCCACCAAATCGGACATTGAGGGCCCCCACCCACCAAATCGTACCCTGAAGGGCCCCGCCCACCAAATCGGACCCAGAGTGACCCCGCCCAAGAAATCGGACCATGAAGGGCCCCGCCCACCAAATCGGAAGCAGAGGGGCCACACCCACCAAATCTGACCCTGATGGGCCCCGCCCACCAAATCGGACCCTGAGGGGCACTGCCCACTAAATCGGACCGAGAGAGGCCACGCCCACCAAATCGGATCCTGAGGAGCCCCGCCCACCAAATCGGACCCAGAGTGGCCCCGCCCACCAAAATGGACCCAGGGGGCTCCACCCACAAAATCAGACCCTAAGGGGCCCCACCCACAAAATCGGACCCTGAGTAGACCCGGCCACAAAATCAGACCCTGAGGGACCCCGACCACAAAATTGGACCCTGAAGGGCCCCACCCTCAAAATCGGATCCTGAGGGGCCCAACCAACAAAATCGGACCCTGAGGGGCCCCAGCCACAAAATCGGACCCTGAGGGGCCCCGGCCACAAAATCGGACCCTGAGGGGCCCCGGCCACAAAATCGGACCCTGAGCGGCCCAACCACAAAATCGGACCCTGAGGGGCCACGGCCACAAAATCGGACCCTGAGGGGCCCCAGCCACAAAATCAAACCCAGAGGGGCCCCGCCCACAAAATTGGACCCTAAGGGGCTCCGCCCACCAAATCGGACCCTCAGGGGCCCCGCCCTCAAAATCGGACCCCGAGAGGCCCCGCCACCAAATCGGACCCTAAGGGGCCCCAACCACAAAATCAGACCCCGAGGGGCCCCGGCCATAAAATAAGACCCTGAGGGCCCCGGCCATAAAATAAGACCCTGAGGGCCCCGGCCATAAAATCGGACCCTGAGGGGCCCCACCCACAAAATCGGACCCTGAGGGGACCCACCCACAAAATCGGACCCTGAGGGGCCCCACCCATAAAATCGGACCCTGAGGGGACCCACCCACAAAATCGGACCCTGAGGGGCCACACCCACAAAATCGGACCCTGAGAGGCCACACCCACAAAATCAGACCCTGAGGGGCCCCACCCACAAAATTGGATCCTGAGGAATCCCGGCCACTAATTCAAATCCTGAGGAGCCCAGGGCACCGAATCGGATCCTGAGGGGCCCCACCCACCAAATCAGACCCTGAGGCCAAAGTGTCCCCTGAGAGGCACCCACATTTAAAACGGATCCTGAGTTGAAAGTCTTGCAGGGGCAGCAGCCAAGTCTCTCTTAAAGGCGCAGCCCAGGCACCATTTCAAACCACTATCTGTACTTCCTTCAGGAAATACACATCTAGTTATAGTGGTTTGAAAAAAACCACTATATTGTAATCCGAACGCTGCTAACTTATTCTTCTTCTTATTATTTTCCAGTTGATTTCCGCAATTAATGCGGCCTGAACCGCTACATGCACAGACTCCGTTGAGGTGTTGTTTCGAAGCCAGCATCCATGAGAGGTGTGCTAAGTATTTTTCGTGTCGATCGGATTTGTAGTTTTTGCGCAATTTGCGTTTGAAATTTTTTTTTCCCGTCATTGGAATGCACTGTCTCAATGCTTTTCAATGGGAAATGGCAAAACGTGCCCTGAGGCGATTGAAATGGCAGTTGAGCTCATTGATATGCGCAGGCACACCCAGTTACTATGCCAACGCCTACGAACGTCACATGACACCCCGAGGACAGAGCTTCTGCCACATAATATCAGCTCTTAAAGCGAAACCCACAGCACAAATGCAAATCTAGCTTCATCACATGACGCATGCCCCTGAGAGAGAATGTGCGCCAAAGTGGATTTAGAAGCCCAGTGAGCCACCCTGGCTCTTAAAGGGCCAACGTGCCAAAGTGTTTCTTAAAGGGCCGGCGCACCGAAATGAGTCTTAAAGGGCCGCCGCGTCAAATCGAAAGCTGAGTGACCCCAGGCTCCAAATCGGAGGCTGAGCCACCCTGGCCTCCAAATCGGACCCAGTGTGGCCCCGCTAAAAAAATCAGACCCAGAGTGGAACAGCCCACCAAATCGGATCCTGAGGGGCCCCGCCCACCAAATCAGACTCCGAAGGGCCCCGTCCACCAAATCGGACTCAGAGGAGCCCCACCCACCAAATCGAACCCAGAGTGACCCCGCCCACCAAATCGGACCCAGAGGGGCCTCGCCCATCAAATCGGACCCTGAGGAGCCCCGCCCACCAAATTGGACCCAGAGTGACCCTGCCCACCAAATCGGACCCTGAAGGGCCCCGCCCACCAAATCGGACCCAGAGGGGCCCCGCCCACCAAATCGGACCATGAGGGGCACCACCCACTGAATCAAACCCAGAGTGGCCCCGCCCACCAAAATGGACCCAGGGGGCTCCACCGACAAAATCAGACCCTAAGGGGCCCCACCCACAAAATCGGACCCTGAGGGCCCCCAACCACAAAATAGGACCCTAAGGGGCCCCGCCCTCAAAATCGGACCCTGAGTAAACCCGGCCACAAAATCAGACCTTGAGGGGCCCCAACCACAAAAACGAACCCTGAGGGGCCCCGGACACAAAATGGGACCCTGAAGGGCCCCACCCTCAAAATCGGACCCTGAGGGGCCCCGGCCACAAAATCAGAACCTGAGGAACCCCGGCCACAAAATCGGACCCTGAGCGGCCCAACCACAAAATCGGACCCTGAGGGGCCCCGGGCACAAAATCGGACCCTGAGGTGCCCCAGCCACAAAATCGGACCCTGAGGGGCCCCAGCCACAAAATCGGACCCTGAGGGGAGCTGGCAACAAAATCGGACCCTGAGGGGCCCCAACCACAAAATCGGACCCTGAGGGCCCCCAACCACAAAACCGGAGCCTGAGGGGCCCCAACCACAAAATCGGACCCTGAGGGGCCCCAACCACAAAATCGGACCCTGAGGGGCCCCGGCCACAAAATCGGACCCTGAGAGACCCGGCCACAAAATCAAACCCAGAGGGGCCCCGCCCACAAAATTGGACCCTGAGGGGCCCCGCGCACCAAATCGGACCCTCAGGGGCCCCGCCCTCAAAATCGGACCCTGAGAGGCCCCGCCCACCAAATCGGACCCTGAGGGGCCCCGCCAACCAAATCGGACTCTGAGGGGCCCCACCCACAAAATCGGACCATGACGGCCCCAACCACAAAACCGGACCCTAAGGGGCCCCAACCACAAAATCAGACCCCGAGGGGCCCCGGCCATAAAATCGGACCCTGAGGGGCCCCGGCCACAAAATCGGACCCTGAGGGGCCCCACCCACAAAATCGGACCCTGAGGGGCCCCACCCATAAAATCGGACCCTGAGGGGCCCCGGCCACAAAATCAGACCCTGAGGGGCCCCGGCCACAAAATCGGACCCTGAGGGGCCCCACCCACAAAATCGGAACCTGAGGGGCCCCGGCCACAAAATCGGAACCTGAGGGGCCCCGGCCACAAAATCGGACCCTGAGCGGCCAAACCACAAAATCAGACCCTGAGGGGCCCCAGCCACAAAATCGGACCCTGAGAGGCCCCGCCCACCAAATCGGACCCTGAGGGGCCCCGCCAACCAAATCGGACTCTGAGGGGTCCCACCCACAAAATCGGACCCTGAGGGCCCCCAACCACAAAATAGGACCCTAAGGGGCCCCGCCCTCAAAATCTGACCCTGAGTAGACCCGGCCACAAAATCAGACCCTGAGGGGCCCCAACCACAAAATCGGACCCTGAGGGGCCCCGGCCACAAAATCGGACCCTGAGGGGCCCCACCATCAAAATCGGATCCTGAGGGGCCCAATCAACAAAATCGGACCCTGAGGGGCCCCAGCCACAAAATCGGACCCTGAGGGGCCCCGGCCACAAAATCAGAACCTGAGGGGCCCCGGCCACAAAATCAGAACCTGAGCGGCCCAACCACAAAATCGGACCCTGAGGGGCCCTGGGCACAAAATCGGACCCTGAGGGGCCCCGCCACAAAATCGGACCCTGAGGGGCCCCACCCACAAAATCGGACCCTGAGGGGCCCCACCCATAAAATCGGACCCTGAGGGGCCCCACCCACAAAATCAGACCCTGAGGGGCCACACCCACAAAATCGGACCCTGAGAGGACACACCCACAAAATCAGACCCTGAGGGGCCCCACCCACAAAATTGGATCCTGAGGAATCCCGGCCACTAATTCAAATCCTGAGGAGCCCAGGCCACCGAATCGGATCCTGAGGGGCCCCACCCACCAAATCAGACCCTGAGGCCAAAGTGGCCCCTGAGAGGCACCCACATTTAAAACGGATCCTGAGTTGAAAGTCTTGCAGGGGCAGCAGCCAAGTCTCTCTTAAAGGGGCAGCCCAGGCACCATTTCAAACCACTATCTGTACTTCCTTCAGGAAATACACATCTAGTTATAGTGGTTTGAAAAAAACACTATATTGTTATCCGAACGCTGCTAACTTATTCTTCTTATTTTCCAGTTGATTTCCGCAATTAATGCGGCCTGAACCGCTACACAGACTCCGTTGAGGTGTCGTTTCGAAGCCAGCGTCCGTGAGAGGTGTGCTAAGTATTTTTCGTGTCGATCGGATTTGTGGTTTTTGCGCAATTTGCATTTGAAATTTTTTTTTCCCATCATTGGAATGCACTGTCTCAATGCTTTTCAATGGGAAGCTTAAAACATACCCTGAGGCGATTGAAATGGCAGTTGAGCTCATTGATATGTGCAGGCACACCCAGTTACTATGCCAACGCCTATGAACATCACATGACGTCCCGAGGAGAGAGCTTCTGCCACATAATATCAGCTCTTAAAGCGAAACCCACAGCACAAATGCAAATCTAGCTTCATCACATGACGTATGCCCCTGAGAGAGAATGTGCGCCAAAGTGGATTTAGAAGCCCAGTGAGCCACCCTGGCTCTTAAAGGGCCGACGTGCCAAAGTGATTCTTAAAGGAACGGCGCACCGAAATGAGTCTTAAAGGGCCGGCGCGCCAAATCGAAAGCTGAGTGATCCCAGGCTCCAAATCGGAGGCTGAGCCACCCCGGCCTCCAAATCGGACCCAGTGTGGCCCCGCTAAAAAAATCAGACCCAGAGTGGCACAGCCCACCAAATCGGATCCTGAGGGGCCTCGCCCACCAAATCAGACTCCGAGTGGCCCCGCCCACTAAATCGGACCCTGAAGGGCCCCGTCCACCAAATCGGACCCTGAGGAGCCCCTCCCACCAAATCGGACCCAGAGTGACCCCGCCCACCAAATCGGACCCAGAGTGACCCCGCCCACCAAATCGGACCCAGAGTGGCCCCGCCCACCAAATCGGACCCAGAGTGGCCCCGCCCACCAAATCGGACCCTGAAGGGCCCCGCCCACCAAATCGGACCCTGAAGGGCCCCGCCCACCAAATCGGACCCTGAAGGGCCCCGTCCACCAAATCGGACCCAGAGTGACCCCGCCCACCAAATCGGACCCAGAGTGGCCCCGCCCACCAAATCGGACCCAGAGTGGCCCCGCCCACCAAATCGGACCCAGAGTGGCCCCGCCCACCAAATCGGACCCTGAAGGGCCCCGCCCACCAAATCGGACCCTGAAGGGCCCCGCCCACCAAATCGGACCCTGAAGGGCCCCGCCCACCAAATCGGACCCTGAAGGGCCCCGCCCACCAAATCGGACCCAGAGGGGCCCCGCCCAATAAATTGGATCCAGAGGGGCCCCGCCCATCAAATCGGACCCAGAGTGACCCCCGCCCACCAAATCGGACCCTGAAGGGCCCCGCCCACCAAATCGGACCATGAGGGGCACCGCCCATCAAATCGGACCCAGAGTGACCCCGCCCACCAAATCGGACCCTGAAGGGCCCCGCCCACCAAATCGGACCCAGAGGGGCCCCGCTCACCAAATCGAATTCTGAGTGGCCCCGCCCACCATATTGGACCCTGAGGGGCCCCACCCACCAAATCGGACCCTGAGGGGCCCCTCCCACAAAATCGGACCCTGAGGGTCCCCGGCCAAAAAATCAGACCCTGAGGGGCCCCACCCACCAAATCGGACCCTGAGGGGCCACGGCCACAAAATCGGCCCCCGACGCGCCAAAGTGATTCTTAAAGAGCCGGCGCACCAAAATGAGTCTTAAAGGGCCGACGCGCCAAATCGAAAGCTGAGTGACCCAAGGCTCCAAATCGGAGGCTGATAGACCCTGGCCTACAAAAAGGAGGCTGAGCAACCCTGGCATCCAAATCAGACCCAGAGTGGCCCCGCCCACGAAATCAGACCCAGAGTGGCCCCACCCACCAAATTGGACCCTGAGGGGCCCCACCCACAAAATCAGACCCTGAGGGGCCCCACCCACAAAATCAGACCCTAAGGGGCCCCACCCACAAAATCAGACCCTAAGGGGCCCCACCCACATAATCAGACCCTATGGGGCTCCACCCACAAAATCGGACCTGGAGGGGCCCCGGCCACAAAATCAGACCCTGAGGAGCCCCGCCCACCAAATTGGTCCCTGAGGGACTCCGCCCACCTAATCGGACCCTGAGGGAACTCGTCCACCAAATCGGACCGAGAGTGGCCCTGCCCACCAAAGCAGACCCAGGGGGCCCCACCCACAAAATTGGACCCTAAGGGGCCCCACCCACAAGATCGGACCGAGAGGCCCCGGCCACAAAATCTGACCCTGAGGGATCCTGTCCTCCATTTCAAGCCCTGTGGAGCCCAGGCCACCGATTCGGCTCCTGAGGGACCCCACCCACGAAATCAGACCCTGAGGGGCCCCGCCCACCAAATCGGACACTGTGGGGCCCCGCCAACTAAATTGTACCCAGAGTGGTCCCGCCCACCAAATTGGACCCACAGTGGTCCTGCCCACCAAATTGGACCCAGAGGGGCTCCGCCCACAAAATCAGACCCTAAGGGACCCCACCCACAAAATCGGACCCTGAGGGGCCCCAACAAAATCAGACCCGGAGGGGCCTCGGCCACAAAATCGGACCCTGATGGGCCCCAGTCACAAAATCGGACCCTGATGGCCCCCGCCACAAAATCGGACCCTGAGGGGCCCCGGCTACAAAATCGGACCCTGAGGGTCCCCGCCCACCAAATCAGACCCTGAGGGGCCCCGCTCACCAAATTGGACCCTGAGGGGCCCCGCCCACCAAATCGGACCCAGAGTAGCTCCGCCCAACAAAACGGACCCAGAGTGGCCCCACCCACAAAATCGGACCCTGAGGGGACCCGGCCACCAAATCGGATCCTAAGGGGCCCCACCCACCAAATCGGACCCTAAGGGGCCCCACCCACCAAATCGGACCCTGAGGTGCCCCGGCCACAAAATCGGACCCTGAGGGGCCCCACCCACAAAATCGGGCCCTGAGGGCCCCACCCACAAAATCGGACCCTGAGGCCAAAGTGGCCCCCGAGAGGCACCCACAGTTAAAACGGATCCTGAGTTGAAAGTCTTGCAGGTGCAGCAGGCAAGTCTCTCTTAAAGGGGCAGCCCGGGCAGCATTTCAAACCACTATCTGTACTTTCTTCAGGAAATACACATCTAGTTCTTATTATTAAGTTGATTTCCGCAATTAATACAGCCCGAACCGCTACACGCACAGACTCCGTTGAGGTGTCGTTTCGAAGCCAGCATCCATGAGAGGTGTGCTAAGTATTTTTCGTGTCGATCAGATTTGTAGTTTTTGCGCAATTTGCGTTAGAAATTTTTTTTTCCCGTCATTGGAATGAATTGTCTCAATGCATTTGAATGGGGAAATGGCAAAACGTGCCCTGAGGCGATTGAAATGGCAGTTGAGCTCATTGATATGCGCAGGCAGAACCAGTTACTATGCCAACGCCTACGATCTCCAGAACAGAGCTTCTGCCACATAATATCAGCTCTTAAAGCGAAACCCACAGCACAAATGCAAATCTAGCTTCATCACATGACACATGCCTCTGAGAGAGAATGTGCGCCAAAGTGTATTTAGAAGCCCAGTGAGCCAAACTGGCTCTTAAAGGGCCGAAGCGCCAAAGTGAGTCTTAAAGGGCCGACGCGCCAAATCGAAAGCGAAGTGACCCCAGGGCTCCAAATCGGAGGCTGAGCCACCCCGGCCTTAAAATCGGAGGCTGAGTCACCCTGGCCTCCAAATCGGACCCAGAGTGGCCCCACCCAACAAAAACGGACCCAGAGTGGCCCCACCCACCAAATCGGACCCTGAAGGGCCCCGCCCACCAAATCGGACCCTGAGGAGCTCCGTCCACCAAATCAGACCCAGAGTGACCCCGCCCACCAAATCGGACCATGAAGGGCCCCGCCCACCAAATCGGAAGCAGAGGGGCCCCGCCCACCAAATCGGACCCTGAGGGGCACTGCCCACTAAATCTGACCGAGAGAGGCCACGCCCACCAAATCGGACCCTGAGGAGCCCCGCCCACCAAATCGGACCCCGAGGGGCCCCGCCCACCAAATCAGATCCTGAGGAATCCCAGCCACTAATTCAAATCCTGAGGAGCCCAGGCCACCGAATCGGATCCTGAGGGGCCCCACCCACCAAATCAGACCCTGAGGCCAAAGTGGCCCCTGAGAGGCACCCACATTTAAAACGGATCCTGAGTTGAAAGTCTTGCAGGGGCAGCAGCCAAGTCTCTCTTAAAGGGGCAGCCCAGGCACCATTTCAAACCACTATCTGTACTTCCTTCAGGAAATACACATCTAGTTATAGTGGTTTGAAAAAACCACTATATTGTAATCCGAACGCTGCTAACTTCTTCTTCTTCTTCTTAAGTTGATTTCCGCAATTAATGCGGCCCGAACCGGTACACGCACAGACTCCGTTGAGGTGTCGTTTCGAAGCCAGCGTCCATGAGAGGTGTGCTAAGTATTTTTCGTGTTGATCGGATTTGTAGTTTTTGCGCAATTTGCGTTTGAAAATTTTTTTTCCCGTCATTGGAATGCACTGTCTCAATGCATTTGAGTGGGAATTGGCAAAACATGCCCTGAGGCGATTGAAATGGCAGTTAAGCTCATTGATATGCGCAGGCAGACCCAGTTACTATGCCAACGCCTACGAACGTCACATGACCTCTCCAAGACAGAGCTTCTGCCACATAATATCAGCTATTAAAGCAAAACCCACAGCACAAATGCAAATCTAGCTTCATCACATGACGCATGCCCCTGAGAGAGAATGTGCGCCAAAGTGGATTTAGAAGCACAGTGAGCCACCCTGGCTCTTAAAGAGCCGGCGCACCAAAATGAGTCTTAAAGGGCCGGCGCGCCGAATCGAAAGCTGAGTGACCCAAGGCTCCAAATCGGAGGCTGATAGACCCTGGCCTACGAAAAGGAGGCTGAGCCACCCTGGCATCCAAATTGGACCCAGAGTGGCCCCGCCCACCAAATCGGACCCAGAGTGGCCCCACCCACCAAATTGGACCCTGAGGGGCCCCACCCACAAAATCGGACCATGAGGGGCCACACCCACAAAATCGGACCCTGAGGGGCCCCGGCCACAAAATCGGACCCTGAGGGGCCCCACCCACAAAATCGGACCCTGAGGGGCCCCACCCACAAAATCGGACCCTGAGGGGCCCCACCCACAAAATCGGACCCTGAGGGGCCCCACCCACAACATCGGACCCTGAGGGGCCCCACTCACAAAATCGGACCCCGAGTGGCCCCAACCACAAAATCGGACCCTGAGGGGCCCCAACTACAAAATCGGACCCTGAGGGGCCCCGGCCACAAAATCGGACCCTCACGGGCCCCGGCCACAAAATCGGACCCTGAGGGGCTCCGGCCACAAAATCGGACCCTGAGGGGCCCCGCCTACAAAATTGAACCCTGAGGGGCCCCAACCACAAAATCAAATCCTGAGGGGCCCCACCCACAATATCGGACCCTGAGGACCCCACCCACAAAATTGGACCCCGAGGGGCCCCACCCACAAAATTGGACCCCGAGGGGCCCCGGCCAAAAAATTGGACCCTGAGGGGCCCCACCCACAAAATCAGACCCTGAGGGCCCCGGTCACAAAATTGGACCCTGAGGGGCCCCACCCACAAAATTGGACCCTGAGGGGCCCCACCCACAAAATTGGACCCTGAGGGGCCCCACCCTCAAAATTGGACCCTGAGGGGCCCCGGCCACAAAATCGGACCCTGAGGGACCCCGGCCACAAAATCGGACCCTGAGGGGATCCGGGGACAAAATCAGACACTGAGGGGCCCCGGCCACAACATCGGACCCTGAGGGGCCCCACTCACAAAATCGGACCCTGAGGGGCCCCAACCACAAAATCGGACCCTGAGGGGCCCCGCCTACAAAATTGAATCCTCACGGGCCCCGGCCACAAAATCGGACCCTGAGGGGCCCCGGCCACAAAATCGGACCCTGAGGGGCCCCGCCTACAAAATTGAACCCTGAGGGGCCCCAACCACAAAATCGGATCCTGAGGGGCCCCACCCACAAAATCGGATCCTGAGGGGCCCCACCCACAATATCGGACCCTGAGGGGCCCCACCCACAATATCGGACCCCGAGGGGCCCCACCCACAAAATTGGACCCTGAGGGGCCCCACCCACAAAATTGGATCCTGAGGGGCCCCAACCACAAAATCGATCCCTGAGGGGCCCCAACCACAAAATCGGACCCTGAGGGGCCCCACCCACAAAATTGGACTCTGAGGGGCCCCACCCACAAAATTGGACCCTGAGGGGCCCCGGCCAAAAAATTGGACCCTGAGGGACCCCGGCCACAAAATCGGACCCTGAGGGGCCCCGGCCACAAAATCGGTCCCTGAGGGGCCCCACCCACAAAATCGGACCCTGAGGGGATCCGGCCACAAAATCAGACCCTGAGGGGCCCCGGCCACAACATCGGACACTGAGGGGCCCCACTCACAATATCGGACCCTGAGGGGCCCCAACCACAAAATTGGACCCTGAGGGGCCCCACCCACAAAATTGGACCCTGAGGGGCCCCAACCACAAAATCGGACCCTGAGGGGCCCCAACCACAAAATCGGACCCTCACGGGCCCCGGCCACAAAATCGGACCCTGAGGGGCCCCGGCCACAAAATCGGACCCTGAGGGGCCCCGGCCACAAAATCGGACCCTCACGGGCCCCGGCCACAAAATCGGACCCTGAGGTGCCCCGGCCACAAAATCGGACCCTGAGGTGCCCCGGCCACAAAATCGGACCCTGAGGGGCCCGCCTACAAAATTGAACCCTGAGGGGCCCCAACCACAAAATCAGATCCTGAGGGGCTCCACCCACAAAATCGGATTCTGAGGGGCCCCACCCACAATATCGGACCCTGAGGGGCCCCACCCACAAAATCAGACCCTGAGGGCCCCGGTCACAAAATTGGATCCTGAGGGGCCCCAACCACAAAATCGATCCCTGAGGGGCCCCAACCACAAAATCAGACCCTGAGGGGCCCCACTGACAAAATTGGACCCTGAGGGGCCCCACCCACAAAATTGGATCCTGAGGGGCCCCGGCCAAAAAATTGGACCCTGAGAAGCCCCACCCACAAAATTGGACCCTGAGGGGCCCCGGCCACAAAATCGGACCCTGAGGGACCCCGGCCATAAAATCGGACCCTGAGGGACCCCGGCCATAAAATCGGACCCTGAGGGGCCCCACCCACAAAATTGGACCCTGAGGGGCCCCAACCACAAAATCGGACCCTGAGGGTCCCCGGCCACAAAATCGGACCCTCACGGGCCCCGGCCACAAAATCGGACCCTGAGGGGCCCCGCCTACAAAATTGAACCCTGAGGGGCCCCAATCACAAAATCAGATCCTGAGGGGCCCCACCCACAAAATCGGATCCTGAGGGGCCCCACCCACAATATCGGACCCTGAGGGGCCCCACCCACAATATCGGACCCTGAGGGCCCCGGTCACAAAATTGGATCCTGAGGGGCCCCAACCACAAAATAATCCGAACGCTGCTAACTTATTATAGTGGTTTGAATAAACCACTATATTGTAATCCGAACGCTGCTAACTTATTATAGTGGTTTGAAAAAAACACTATATTGTAATCCGAACGCTGCTAACTTATTCTTCTTCTTATTAAGTTGATTTCCGCAATTAATGCGGCCCGAACCGCTACACGCACAGACTCCGTTGAGGTGTCGTTTCGAAGCCAGCGTCCATGAGAGGTGTGCTAAGTATTTTTCGTGTCGATCGGATTTGTAGTTTTTGCGCAATTTGCGTTTGAAAATTTTTTTTCCCGTCATTGGAATGCACTGTCTCCAATGCTTTTCAATAGGAAATGGCAAAACGTGCCCTGAGGCGATTGAAATGACAGTTGAGCTCATTGATATGCGCAGGCAGACCCAGTTACTATGCCAACGCCTACGAACTTCACTTGAACCCCAGCACAGAGCCTCTGCCACATAATATCAGCTCTTAAAGCGAAACCCACAGCACAAATGCAAATCTAGCTTCATCACATGACACATGCCCCTGAGATAGAATGTGTGCGCCAAAGTGGATTTAAAAGAAGCCCAGTCAGCCAAACTAGCTCTTAAAGGGCCAACGCGCCAAAGTGATTGTTAAAGGGCCAGCGCACCCAAATGAGTCTTAAAGGGCCGACACACCAAATCGGAGACTGAGCCACCCCGGCCTCCAAATCGGAGGCTGAGCCACCCCGGCCTCCAAATCGGACAATGAGACACCCCGGCCTCCAAATGGGAGGCTGATCCACCCCGGCCTCCAAATCGGAGCCTGATCCACCCCGGCCTCCAAATCGGAGGCTGAGCCACCCCGGCCTCCAAATCGGAGGCTGAGCCACCCCGGCCTCCAAATCGGAGGCTGATCGACCCCGGCCTCAAAATCGGAGGCTGATCCACCCCGGCCTCTAAATCGGAGGCTGATCCACCCCGGCCTCCAAATCGGAGGCTGATCCACCCCGGCCTCCAAATCGGAGGCTGATCCACCCCGGCCTCCAAATCGGAGGCTGAGCCACCCCGGCCTCCAAATCGGAGGCTGAGCCACCCCGGCCTCCAAATCGGAGGCTGAGCCACCCCGGCCTCCAAATCGGAAGTTCATCGACCCCGGCCTCCAAATCAGAGGCTCTTTGACCTCGGCCTCCAAATCGGAAGCTCAATGACCCCGGCCTCCAAATTAGAGGCTGAGCGACCCCAGCCTCCAAATCTTACCCAGAGTGGCCCCGCCCACCAAATCGGACCCTGTGGGGCCCCGCCCACCAAATCGGACCCTGAGAGGCCCCGCCCACCAAATCGGACCCAGAGTGGTCCCGCCCACCAAATCGGACCCAGAGTGGTCCCGCCCACCAAATTGGACCCAGAGGGGCTCCGCCCACAAAATCAGACCCAGAGGGGACCCTGACACAAAATCAGACCCTGAGGGGCCGCGGCCACAAAATCGGACCCTGAGGGGCCCCAGTCACAAAATTGGACCCTGAGGGGCCCCGGCCACAAAATCGGACCCTGAGGGGCCCCAACCACAAAATCGGACCCTGAGGGGACCCAACCACAAAAATCGGACCCTGAGAGGCCCCGCCCACCAAATTGGACCCAGAGTGGTCCCGCCCACCAAATTGGACCCAGAGGGGCCCCACCCACAAAATCGGACCCAGAGGGGCCCCTGCCACAAAATCGGACCCAGAGGGGCCCCTGCCACAAAATCGGACCCAGAGGGGCCCCAACCACAAAATCAGACCCTGAGGGGCCCCGACCACAAAATCGGACCCTGAGGGCACCCAACCACAAAACCGGACCCAGAGGGGCCCCAACCACAAAATCGGACCCTGAGGCACCCCAACCACAAAATCGGACTCTGAGGGGCCCCGGCCACAAAATCGGACCCTGAGAGACCCCGGCCACAAAATCGAACCCAGAGGGGCCCCACCCACAAAATTGGACCCTGAGGGGCCACCCACAAAATCGGTCCCTGAGGGGTCCCACCCACAAAATCGGACCCTGAGGGGCCCCACCCACAAAATCGAAGCCTGAGGGATCCCCGCCAACAATTCCAGCCCTGAGGAGCCCAGGCCAAGGAATCAGACCCTGAGGCCAAAGTGGCCCCTGAGAGGCACTCACAGTTAAAACGGATCCTGAGTTGAAAGTCTTGCAGGGGCAGCAGGCAAGTCTCTCTTAAAGGGGCAGCCCGGGCACCATTTCAAACCACTATCTGTACTTCCTTCAGGAAATACACATCTAGTTATAGTGGTTTGAAAAAACCACTATATTGTAATCCGAACGCTGCTAACTTATTATAGTGGTTTGAAAAAACCACTATATTGTAATCCGAACGCTGCTAACTTATTCTTCTTCTTCTTCTTATTATTATTAAGTTGATTTCCGCAATTAATGCGGCCCGAACCGCTACACGCACAGACTCCGTTGAGGTGTCGTTTCGAAGCCAGCGTCCATGAGAGGTGTGCTAAGTATTTTTCGTGTCGATCGGATTTGTAGTTTTTGCGCAATTTGCGTTTGAAATTTTTTTTTCCCGTCATTGGAATGCACTGTCTCCAATGCTTTTCAATAGGAAATGGCAAAACGTGCCCTGAGGCGATTGAAATGACAGTTGAGCTCATTGATATGCGCAGGCAGACCCAGTTACTATGCCAACGCCTACGAACTTCACTTGAACCCCAGCACTGCTTCTGCCACATATCAGCTCTTAAAGCGAAACCCAAAGCACAAATGCAAATCTAGCTTCATCACATGACACATGCCCCTGAGAGAGAATGTGTGCGCCAAAGTGTATTTAAAAGAAGCCCAGTGAGCCAAACTAGCTCTTAAAGGGCCAGCGCACTCAAATGAGTCTTAAAGGGCCGACACACCAAATCGGAGACTGAGCCACCCCGGCCTCCAAATCGGAGGCTGAGCCACCCCGGCCTCCAAATCGGAGGCTGAGCCACCCCGGCCTCCAAATCGGAGGCTGATCCACCCCGGCCTCCAAATCGGAGGCTGAGCCACCCCGGCCTCCAAATCGGAGGCTGAGCCACCCCGGCCTCCAAATCGGAGGCTGAGCCACCCCGGCCTCCAAATCGGAGGCTGAGCCACCCCGGCCTCCAAATCGGAGGCTGAGCCACCCCGGCCTCCAAATCGGAGGCTGAGCCACCCCGGCCTCCAAATCGGAGGCTGAGCCACCCCGCCCTCCAAATCGGAGGCTGATCCACCCCGGCCTCCAAATCGGAGGCTGAGCCACCCCGCCCTCCAAATCGGAGGCTGATCCACCCCGGCCTCCAAATCGGAGGCTGATCCACCCCGGCCTCCAAATCGGAGGCTGATCCACCCCGGCCTCCAAATCGGAGGCTGATCCACCCCGGCCTCCAAATCGGAGGCTGATCCACCCCGGCCTCCAAATCGGAGGCTGATCCACCCCGGCCTCCAAATCGGAGGCTGATCCACCCCGGCCTCCAAATCGGAGGCTGATCCACCCCGGCCTCCAAATCGGAGGCTGATCCACCCCGGCCTCCAAATCGGAGGCTGATCCACCCCGGCCTCCAAATCGGAGGCTGATCCACCCCGGCCTCCAAATCGGAGGCTGATCCACCCCGGCCTCCAAATCGGAGGCTGATCCACCCCGGCCTCCAAATCGGAGGCTGATCGACCCAGGCCTCCAAATCGGAGGCTGAGCCACCCCGGCCTCCAAATCGGAGGCTGAGCCACCCCGGCCTCCAAATCGGAGGCTGAGCCACCCCGGCCTCCAAATCGGAGGTTGAGCCACCCCGGCCTCCAAATCGGAGGCTGAGCCACCCCGGCCTCCAAATCGGAGGCTGAGCCACCCCGGCCTCCAAATCGGAGGCTGAGCCACCCCGGCCTCCAAATCGGAGGCTGAGCCAACCCGGCCTCCAAATCGGAGGCTGAGCCACCCCGGCCTCCAAATCGGAGGCTCATCGACCCCGGCCTCCAAATCGGAGGCTCATCGACCCCGGCCTCCAAATCGGAGGCTCTTTGACCTCGGCCTCCAAATCGGAAGCTCAACGACCCCGGCCTCCAAATCTTACCCAGAGTGGCCCCACCCACCAAATCAGACCCAGAGAGGCCACACCCACAAAATATGAGCCTGAGAGATCCCGGCCAACAATTCAAGCCCTGAGGGGCCCCACCCTCAAAATCGGACCCTGAGGGGCCCAATCAACAAAATCGGACCCTGAGGGGCCCCAGCCACAAAATCGGACCCTGAGGGGCCCCACCCACAAAATCGGACCCTGAGAGGCCCCACCCGCAAAATCAGACCCTGAGGGGCCCCGGCCATAAAATCAGACCCTGAGGGGCCCCGGCCATAAAATCGGACCCTGAGGGGCCCCGGACACAAAATCATACCCTGAGGGGCCCCACCCACAAAATCAGACCATGAGGGGGCCCACCCACAAAATCGGACCCTGAGGGTCCCCACCAACAAAATCGGACCCCGAGAGGCCACACCCACAAAATCAGACCCTGAGAGGCCACACCCACAAAATCAGACCCTGAGGGGCCCACCCACAAAATTGGACCCTCAGGAATCCCGGCCACTAGTTCAAATCCTGAGGAGCCCAGGCTACCGAATCGGATCCTGAAGGGCCCCTCCCACCAAATCAGACCCTGAGGCCAAAGTGGCCCCTGAGAGGCACCCACATTTAAAACGGATCCTGAGTTGAAAGTCTTGCAGGGGCAGCAGCCAAGTGTCTCTTAAAGGGGCAGCCCAGGCACCATTTCAAACCACTATCTGTACTTCCTTCAGGAAATACACATCTAGTATTAATGTTGTAATCCGAACGCTGCTAACTTTTTCTTTTTATTCAGTTGATTTCCGCAATTAATGCGGCCCGAACCGCTACACGCACAGACTCCGTTGAGGTGTTGTTTCTAAGCCAGTGTCCACGAGAGGTGTGCTAAGAATTTTTCGTGTCGATCGGATTTGTAGTTTTTGCGCAATTTGCGTTTGAAATTTTTTTTTCCCGTCATTGGAATGCGTGTCTCAATGCTTTTCAATGGGCAACTTAAAACGTGCCCTGAGGCAATTCAAATGGCAGTAAAGTCATTGATATGCGCAGGCACACCCAGTTACTATGCCAATGCCTACGAACTTCACATGACGCCCCTAGGACAGAGCTTCTGCCACACAATATCAGCTCTTAAAGCGAAACCCACAGCACAAATGCAAATCTTGCTTCATCACCTGACGCATGCCCCTGAGAGAGAATGTGCGCCAAAGTGCACCCTCTCTCACCAAATCGGACCCTGAGGGGCCCTGCTCACCAAATCTGACCCTGAGGGTCCCCGCCCACAAAATCGGACAATGAGAGGCCCCGCCCATTAAATCGGACCCTGAGTGGCCCCGCCCATAAAAAACGGACCCTGAGGGGCCCCGCCCACCAAATCGGATTCTGAAGGGCCCCAACCACAAAATCGGACTCTGAGGGGCCCCACCCACAAAATCAGACTCTGAGGGGCCCCACCCACAAAATCAGACCGAGCGGCCCCACCCACAAAATCGGACCCTGAAAGGCCCCAACCACCAAAACGGACCCTGAGGGGCCCCAACCACAAAATCGGACCCTGAAGGGCCCCACCCACCAAATCAGCCCCTGAGGGGCCCCGGCCACCAAATCGGACCCTGAGGGGCCCCACCCACCAAAATGGACCCTGAGGTGCCCCGGCCACAAAATCGGACCCTGAGGGGCCCCACCCACAAAATCGGACCCTGAGGCCAAAGTGGCCCCTGAGAGGCACCCACAGTTAAAACGGATCCTGAGTTGAAAGTCTTGCAGGGGCAGCAGGCAAGTCTCTCTTAAAGGGGCAGCCCGGGCACCATTTCAAACCACTATCTGTACTTCCTTCAGGAAATACACATCTAGTTCTTCTTCTTCTTATTATTAAGTTGATTTCCGCAATTAATGCGGCCCGAACCGCTACACGCACAGACTCCGTTGAGGTGTCGTTTCGAAGCCAGCGTCTATGAGAGGTGTGCTAAGTATTTTTCGTGTCGATCGGATTTGTAGTTTTTGCGCAATTTGCGTTTGAAAATTTTTTTTCCCGTCATTGGAATGCACTGTCTCCAATGCTTTTCAATAGGAAATGGCAAAACGTGCCCTGAGGCGATTGAAATGACAGTTGAGCTCATTGATATGCGCAGGCAGACCCAGTTACTATGCCAACGCCTACGAACTTCACTTGAACCCCAGCACAGAGCCTCTGCCACATAATATCAGCTCTTAAAGCGAAACCCACAGCACAAATGCAAATCTAGCTTCATCACATGACACATGCCCCTGAGAGAGAAAGTCCGCCAAATGTGATTTAGAAGAAGCCCAGTGAGCCAAACTAGCTCTTAAAGGGCCAGCGCACCCAAATGAGTCTTAAAGGGCCGACACACCAAATCGGACAATGAGCCACCCCGGCCTCCAAATCGGAGGCTGATCCACCCCGGCCTCCAAATCGGAGGCTGATCGACCCCGGCCTCCAAATCGGAGGCAGAGCCACCCCGGCCTCCAAATCGGAGGCAGAGCCACCCCGGCCTCCAAATCGGAGGCTGAGCCACCCCGGCCTCCAAATCGGAGGCTGAGCCACCCCGGCCTCCAAATCGGAGGCTGAGCCACCCCGGCCTCCAAATCGGAGGCTGAGCCACCCCGGCCTCCAAATCGGAGGCTGAGCCACCCCGGCCTCCAAATCGGAGGCTGAGCCACCCCGGCCTCCAAATCGGAGGCTGAGCCACCCCGGCCTCCAAATCGGAGGCTGAGCCACCCCGGCCTCCAAATCGGAGGCTGAGCCACCCCGGCCTCCAAATCGGAGGCTGAGCCACCCCGGCCTCCAAATCGGAGGCTGAGCCACCCCGGCCTCCAAATCGGAGGCTGAGCCACCCCGGCCTCCAAATCGGAGGCTGAGCCACCCCGGCCTCCAAATCGGAGGCTGAGCGACCCCGGCCTCCAAATCGGAGGCTGATCTACCCCGGCCTCCAAATCGGAGGCTGATCTACCCCGGCCTCCAAATCGGAGGCTGATCTACCCCGGCCTCCAAATCGGAGGCTGAGTCACCCCGGCCTCCAAATCGGAGGCTGAGCCACCCCGGCCTCCAAATCGGAGGCTCATCGACCCCGACCTCCAAATCAGAGGCTTTTTGACCTCGGCCTCCAAATCGGAAGCTCAACGACCCCGGCCTCCAAATCTTACCCAGAGTGGCCCCGCCCATCAAATCGGACCCTGTGGGGCCCCGACCACCAAATCGGACCCTGAGAGGCCCCACCCACCAAATTGGACCCAGAGGGGCTCCGCCCACAAAATCAGACCCAGAGGGGCCCCTGCCACAAAATCAGACCCTGAGGGGCCGCGGCCACAAAATTGGACCCTGATGGGCCCCAGTCACAAAATTGGACCCTGAGGGGCCCCAACCACAAAATCGGACCCTGAGGGGACCCAACCACAAAATCGGACCCTGAGGGGCCCCTGACACAAATTCGGACCCTGAAGGGCCCCTGCCATAAAATCGGACCCTGAGGGGCCCAACCCACAAAATCGGACCCTGAGGGGCCCTGCCCACCAAATTGGACCCTGAGGGGCCTCGCCCACCAAATCGGACCCTGAGAGGTCCCACCCACAAAATCGGACCCTGACGGGCCCCGGCCATAAAATCGGACCCTGAGGGGCCCCACCTGCAAAATTGGACCCTGAGGGGTTCCGGCCACAAAAATCGGATCCTGATTGGCCCCGGCCACAAAATCGGACCCTAAGGGGCCCCAGCCACAAAATCGGACCTTGAGGGGCCCCACCCACCAAATCAGACCCTGAGGGGCCCCGGCCACCAAATCGGACCCTGAGGGGCCCCGGCCACCAAATT
The DNA here is from genome assembly GCF_039654945.1 of Dendrobates tinctorius. NCBI lineage: Eukaryota > Metazoa > Chordata > Amphibia > Anura > Dendrobatidae > Dendrobates > Dendrobates tinctorius. Next base: position 2,028,473 of record NW_027361736.1, on the reverse strand, counting down.
GGACCCTGAGTGGCCCCGGCCACAAAATCGGACCCTGAGGGGCCCCACCCAAAAAATCGGACCCTGAGGGGCCCCACCCACAAAATCAGGCCCTGAGGGGCCCCACCCACAAAATCAGACCATGAGGCCAAAGTGGCCCCTGAGAGGCACCCACAGTTAAATCGTATCCTGAGTTGAAAGTCTTGCAGGGGCAGCAGGCAAGTCTCTCTTAAAGGGGCAGCCCGGGCACCATTTCAAACCACTATCTGTACTTCCTTCAGGAAATACACATCTAGTATTAATGTTGTAATCCGAACGCTGCTAACTTATTCTTATTTTTCAGTTGATTTCCGCAATTAATGCGGCCCGAACCGCTACACGCACAGACTCCGTTGAGGTGTCGTTTCAAAGCCAGCGTCCACGAGAGGTGTGCTAAGTATTTTTCGTGTCAATCGGATTTGCAGTTTTTGCGCAATTTGCGTTTGAAATTTTTTTTTCCTGTCATTGGAATGCACTGTCTCAATGCATTTGAATGGGAAATTTAAAACGTGCCCTGAGGCGATTGAAATGTCAGTAAAGCTCATTGATATGCGCAGGCACACCCTGTTACTAAGCCAACGCCTACGAACGTCACATGACGCCCCCAGGACAGAGCTTCTGCCACATAATATCAGCTCTTAAAGCGAAACCCACAGCACAAATGCAAATCTAGCTTCATCACATGACACATGCCCCTGAGAATGTGCGCCAAAGTGCGCCCCCGCCCACCAAATTGGACCCTGAGCGACCCCGCCCACCAAATCGGATGCTGAGCGGCCCCGCCCACCAAATCGGATTCTGAAAGGCCCCACCCACAAAATCGGACCCTGAGGGGCCCCACCCACAAAATCGGACCCTGAGGGGCCCCACCCACAAAATCGGACCAAGAGGGGTTCCACCCACAAAATCGTTCCCTGAGGGGCCCCGGCCACAAAATCAGACCCTGAGGGGCCCCACCCACAAAATCGGACCCTGAGGGGCCCCACCCACCAAATCAGACCCTGAGGGGCCCCGCCCACCAAATCAGACCCTGAGGGGCACCTCTCACCAAATCGGACCCTGAGGGGCCCCGCCCACCAAATCAGACCCTGAGGGGCCCCGCCCACCAAATCAGACCCTGAGGGGCCCCGCCCACCAAATCAGACCCTGAGTGGCCCCGCCCACCAAATCGGACCCTGAGGGACCCCGCCCACCAAATCGGATTCTGAAGGGCCCCAACCACAAAATCGGACCCTGAGGGGTCCCGGACACAAAATCGGACCATGAGGGGCCCCACCCACAAAATCAGACCCTGAGGGGCCCCACCTACCAAATCGGACCCTGAAGGGCCTCACCCACAAAATCGGACCCTGAGGGGTTCCGGCCACAAAATCGGACCCTGAGGGTCCCCGGCCACAAAATCGGACCCTGAGGGGCCCCGGCCACAAAATCGGACCCTGAGGGGCCCCACCCACCAAATCGGACCATGAGGGGCCCCGGCCACAAAATCGGACCCAGAGGTCAAAGTGGCCCCTGAGAGGCACCCACAGTTAAAACGGATCCTGAGTTGAAAGTCTTGCAGGGGCAGCAGGAAAGTCTCTCTTAAAGGGGCAGCCCGGGCACCGTTTCAAACCACTATCTGTACTTCCTTCAGGAAATACACATCTAGTATTATTATTACTATTCAGTTGATTTCCGCAATTAATGCGGCTCGAACCGCTACACGCACAGACTCCGTTGAGGCCTCGATTCGAAGCCAGCATCCACGAGTGGTGTGCTAAGTATTTTTCATGTAGATTGGAATTGGAGTTTTTGCGCAATTTGCGTTTGAAAAAACATTTTCCTCAATGCATTTCAATGGGAAAATGTTGCCATAGGGAAAACATTGGACAGTCGTGAGGTGGCAGTTAAGCTCATTGATATGCGCAGGCTCACCCAGTTACTATGCCAACGCCTATGAACTTCACATGACCTCTCTAGGACAGCGTTTCTGGCAGATAATTTCAGCTCTTAAAGCGAAACCAACAGCATAAATGCAAATCTAGCTTCATCACATGACGCAAGCCACCGAGAGAGAATGTGCGCCAAAGTGGATTTAGAAGCCCAGTGAGCCAAACTGGCTCTTAAAGGGCCGACGCACCAAAGTGATTGTTAAAGGGCCGGCTCACCGAAATGAGTCTTAAAGGGCCGGCGCGCCAAATCGAAAGCTGAGTGACATCAGGTTCCAAATCGGAGGCTGTGCCACCCCGACCTCTAAATCGGAGGCTGATCCACCCTGGCCTCCAAATCAGACCCAGCGTGGCACAGCCCACCAAATCGAACCCTGAGGGACCCCACCCACCAAATCAGACTCAGAGTGTCCACGCCCACCAAATCGGACCCTGAAGGGCCCCGCCCACCAAATCGGACCCAGCATGGCCCCGCTAAAAAAATCAGACCCTGAGTGGCCCCGCCCACCAAAACGGACCCAGAGTGGCACAGCCCACCAAATCGGACCCTGAGGGGCCCCACCCACCAAATCAGACTCAGTGTCCCCGCCCACCAAATCGGACCCTGAAGGGCCCCGCCCACCAAATCAGACTCAGTGTCCCCGCCCACCAAATCGGACCCTGAAGGGCCCCGCCCACCAAATCAGACCCAGAGTGGCCCCGCTCACCAAATCAGACCCAGCGTGGCCCCACCCACCAAATCGGACCCTGAGGGGCCCCGCCCACCAAATCGGACCCTGAGGGGCCCCGACCACCAAATCGGACCAGGAGAGGCCCCGCCCACCAAATCGGATTCTGAAAGGTCCCAACCATAAAATTGGACCCTGAGGGTCCCCACCCACAAAATCGGACCCTGAAGGGCTCCACCCACCAAATCGGACCCTGAGGGGCCCCGCTGACCAAATTGAACTCAGGGTCCCCACTCACCAAATCGGACCCTCAGTGGCCCCGCCCACCAAATAGGACCCTCAGTGGCCCCGCCCACCAAATCGGACCCTGAGGGGACCCACCCACAAAATCGGACCCTGAGGTGCCCCGGCCACAAAATCGGACCCAGAGGGGCCCCACCCACAAAATCAGGCCCTGAGTGGTCCCACCCACAAAATCGGACCCTGAGGCCATAGTGGCCCCTGAGAGGCACCCACAGTTAAAACGGATCCTGAGTTGAAAGTCTTGCAGGGGCAGCAGGCAAGTCTCTCTTAAAGGGGCAGCCCGGGCACCATTTCAAACCACTATCTGTACTTCCTTCAGGAAATACACATCTAGTATTATTATTACTATTCAGTTGATTTCCGCAATTAATGCGGCCCGATCCGCTACACGCACAGAATCCGTTGAGGTGTCGTTTCGAAGCCAGCGTTCACGAGAGGTGTGCTAAGTATTTTTCATGTGGATCGGATATATAGTTTTTGTGCAATTTGCGTTTGAAAAAACATTTTCCTGTCATTGGAATGCACTGTTTCAATGCATTTCAAATGGAAAATTTTGCCATAGGGAAAACATGGGGCAGTCGTGAGGCGATTCAAATAGCAGTTAAGCTCATTGATATGCGCAGGCACACCCAGTTACTATGCCAACGCCTACAAACTTTTCATGACCCCTCCAGGACAGAGTTTCTGGCAGATAATATCAGCTCTTAAAGCGAAACCCATAGCACAAATGCAAATCTAGCTTCATCACATGACGCATGCCCCTGAGAGAGAATGTGCGCCAAAATGGATTTAGAAGCCCAGTGCGCCAAACTGGCTCTTAAACGGCCGACGCGCCTAAGTGATTCTTAAAGGGCCGGCGCACCAAAATGAGTCTTAAAGGGCCGGCGCGCCAAAATCGAAAGCTGAGTGACCCCAGGCTCCAAATCGGAGGCTGATTGACCCTGGCCTACAAATCGGAGGCTGATCGACCCTGGCCTACAAAACGGAGACTGAGCCACCCTGGCATCCAAATCGGACCCAGAGTGGCCCCGCCCACCAAATCGGACCCTGAGGGGCCCCAACCACAAAATCGGACCCTGAGGGGCCCCAACCACAAAATCGGACCCTGAGGGGTCCCGGCCACAAAATTGGACCCTGAGAGACCCCGGCCACAAAATCGGACCCTGAGGGGCCCTGGCCACAAAATCGGACCCTGAGGGGCCCCGGTCACAAAATTGGACCCTGAGGGGCCCCGGCCACAACAGCAGACCCTGAGGGGCCCCACCCACAAAATCGGACCCTGAGGGGCCACACCCACAAAATCAGACCCTGAGGGGCCACACCCACAAAATCGGACCCTGAGGGATCTCGGTCACCAAGTCGAGCCCTGAGGAGCCCAGGCCACCGTATCGGATCCTGTGGGGCGCCACCCACCAAATCAGACCCTGAAGCTAAAGTGGCCCCTGAGAGGCACCCACAGTTAAAACCTATCCTGACTTGAAAGTCTTGCAGGGGCAGCAGGCAAGTCTCTTAAAGGGGCAGCCTGGGCACCATTTCAAACCACTATCTGTACTTCCTTCAGGAAATACACATCTAGTTATAGTGGTTTGAAAAAACCACTATATTGTAATCCGAACGCTGCTAACTTATTCTTCTTCTTATTATTAAGTTGATTTCCGCAATTAATGCGGCCCGAACCGCTACACGCACAGACTCCGTTGAGGTGTCGTTTCGAAGCCAGCATCCATGAGAGGTGTGCTAAGTATTTTTCGTGTCGATCGGATTTGTAGTTTTTGCACAATTTGCGTTTGAAATTTTTTTTTCCCGTCATTGGAATGCACTGTCTCAATGCATTTGAATGGGGAAATGTTGCTATAGACAAAACATGCCCTGAGGCGATTGAAATGGCAGTTGAGCTCATTGATATGCGCAGGCAGACCCAGTTACTATGCCAACGCCTACGAACGTCACATGACCTCTCCAAGACAGAGCTTCTGCCACATAATATCAGCTCTTAAAGCAAAACCCACAGCACAAATGCAAATCTAGCTTCATCACATGACGTATGCCCCTGAGAGAGAATGTGCGCCAAAGTGGATTTAGAAGCCCAGTGAGCCACCCTGGCTCTTAAAGGGCCGACGCGCCAAAGTGATTCTTAAAGAGCCGGCGCACCAAAATGAGTCCTAGAGGGCCCGCGCGCCAAATCGAAAGCTGAGTGACCCAAGGCTCCAAATCGGAGGCTGATAGACCCTGGCCTACAAAAAGGAGGCTGAGCAACCCTGGCATCCAAATCGGACCCAGAGTGGCCCCGCCCACCAAATCAGACCCAGAGTGGCCCCGCCCACCAAATCAGACCCTGAGGGGCCCCACCCACCAAATTGGACCCTGAGGGGCCCCACCCACAAAATCGGACCCTGAGGGGCCCCACCCACAAAATTGGACCCTGAGGGGCCCCACCCACAAAATCTCACCCTGAGGGGCCCCGGCCACAAAATCAGACCCTGAGGGGCCCCAACTACAAAATCGGACCCTGAGGGGCCCCGGCCACAAAATCGGACCCTGAGGGGCCCCACACTCAAAATCGGATCCTGAGGGGCCCAACCAACAAAATCGGACCCTGAGGGGCCCCAGCCACAAAATCGGACCCTGAGGGGCCCCACCCACAAAATCGGACCCTGAGCGGCCCCACCCACAAAATCGGACCCTGAGTGGCCCAACCACAAAATCGGACCCTGAGTGGCCCAACCACAAAATCGGACCCTGAGGGGCCCCGGCCACAAAATCGGACCCTGAGGGGCCCCGGCCACAAAATCGGACCCTGAGGGGCCCCGGCCAAAAAATCGGACCCTGAGGGGCCCCGGTCACGAAATCGGACGCTGAGGGGCGCCGGCCACAAAATCGGACCCTGAGGGGCCCCGCCAACCAAATCGGACTCTGAGGGGCCCCACCCACAAAATCAGACCCTGAGGGCCCCCAACCACAAAATCGGACCCTAAAAGGCCCCGGCCACAAAATCGGACCCTGAGAGACCCCGGCCACAAAATTGGACCCTGAGGGGCCCCGCCCACCAAATTGGACCCTGAGGGGCCCCGCCCACAAAATCGGACCCTGAGGGGCCCCGCCCTCAAAATCGGACCCTGAGAGGCCCCGCCCACCAAATCGGACCCTGAGGGGCCCTGCCAACCAAATCGGACTCTGAGGGGCCCCACCCACAAAATCGGACCCTGAGGGGCCCCAACCACAAAATAGGACCCTAAGGGGCCCCGCCCTCAAAACCAGACCCTGAGTAGACCCGGCCACAAAATCAGACCCTGAGGGGTCCCGGCCACAAAATCGGACCCTGAGGGGTCCCGGCCACAAAATCGGACCCTGAGGAGCCCCAGCCACAAAATCGGACCCTGAGGGGCCCCAGCCACAAAATCGGACCCTGAGGGGCCCCGCCCACCAAATCGAACCCTGAGGGGCCCCGCCCACCAAATCGGACCCTGAGGGGCTCCACCCACCAAATTGGACCCTGAGAGGCCCCGCTCACCAAATCGAACTCTGAGGGACTCCGCTCACCAAATCGGACCCGGAGGGGCCCCGCCCACCAAATCGGATTCTGAGGGGGCCCCAACAACAAAATCGGACCCTGAGGGGCCCCGGACACAAAATCGGACCCTGAGGGTCCCGACCCACAAAATCAGACCCTGAGGAACCCCAACCACAAAATCGGACCCTGAGGGGCTCCGCTCACCAAATCAGACCCAGAGTGGCCCCCGCCCACCAAATCAAACCATGAGGGGCCCCGCCCACCAAATCGGACCCTGAGGGGCCCAGCCCACCAAATCGGACCCTGAGGGGCCGTGCTCACAAAATCGAACTCAGAGGGGCCGTGCTCACAAAATCGAACTCAGAGGGGCCCCGCTCACCAAATCGGACGCTGAGGGGCCCCGCTCACCAAATCAGACCCAGAGTGGCCCCCGCCCACCAAATCAAACCATGAGGGGCACCGCCCACCAAATCGGACCCTGAGGGGCCCAGCCCACCAAATCGGACCCTGAGGGGCCGTGCTCACAAAATCAAACTCAGAGGGGCCCCGCTCACCAAATCGGACGCTGAGGGGCCCCGCCCACCAAATCGGATTCTGAAGGGCCTCAACCACAAAATCGGACCCTGAGGGGCCTCGGACACAAAATCGGACCCTGAGGGTCCCCACCCACAAAATGAGACCCTGAGGGGCCCCAGCCACAAAATCGGACTCTGAGGGGCCCCACCCACCAAATCGGATCCTGAGGGGCCCCGCTCACCAAATCGGACCCTGAGGGGCCCCGCTCACCAAATTGAACTCTGAGGGGCCCCGCTCAACAAATCGGGTTCTGAGGGGCCCCGCCCAGCAAATCGGTTTCTGAGGGGCCCCGCCCACCAAATCGACCTTTGAGGGGCTGTGCTCACCAAATCAGACCCTGAGGGGCCCCGCCCACCAAATCGGACTCTGAGGGGCCCCGCTCACCAAATCGGACCCTGAGGGGCCCCGCCCCAAGAAATCGGACCCTGAGGGGCCCCGCCCACCAAATTGGACCCTGAGGGGCCTCACCCACCAAATTGGACCCTGAGGGGCCCCGCCCACCAAATCGACCTCTGAGGGGCTGTGCTCACCAAATCAGACCCAGAGGGGCCCCGCCCACCAAATCAGACCCTGAGGGGCCCCGCTCACCAAATCGGACCCTGAGGGGCCCCAACCACTAAATCAGACCCTGAGGGGCCCCGGCCACAAAATCGGACCCTGAGGGGCCCCAACCACAAAATTGGACCCTGAGGGGCCCCAAACACTAACTCGGACCCTGAGGGGCCCCGACCACAAAATCGGACCCTGAGAGACCCCGGCCACAAAATCGAACCCAGAGGGACCCCAGTCACAAAATCGGACCCTGAGCCCCAACCCACAAAATTGGACCCTGAGGGGCTCCACCCACAAAATCGGACCCTGAGGGGATCCACCCACAAAATCGGACCCTGAGGGGCCCCGGCCACAAAATTGAACCATGAGGGGCCCCGCCCACGAAATCCGACCCTGAGGGGCCCCGCCCACGAAATCCGACCCTGAGGGGCCCCGCCCACGAAATCGGACCCTGAGGGGACTCGCCCACAAAATCGGACCCTGAAGGGCCCCGCACACCAAACCGGACCCTGAGGGGCCCCGGCCACAAAATCGGACCCTGACGGGCTCCAACCACAAAATTGGACCCTGAGAGACCCCGGCCACAAAATTGAACCCAGAGGGGCGCCGGCCACAAAATCAGACCCTGCGGGGCCCCAACCACAAAATCAGACCCTCAAGGGCCCCGGCCACAAAATCGGACCCTGAGGGGGCCCCCAACCACAAAACCGGACCCTGAGGGGCCCCAACCACAAAATCGGACCCTGAGGGGCCCCAACCACAAAATCGGACCCTGAGGGGCCCCGGCCACAAAATCGGACCCTGAGGGGCCCTGCCACAAAATCGGACCCTGAGAGACCCCGGCCACAAAATTGAATCCAGAGGGGCCCCAGTCACAAAATCGGACCCTGAGGGGCCCCACCCACTAAATCGGACTAAGAGTGGCCCCGCCCACCAAATCGGACCCTGAGGAGCTCCACCCACCAAATCAGACCCTGAGGGGCCCCACCCACCAAATCGGACCCTGAGTGGTTCCGTCCACAAAATCGGACCCTGAGGGGCCCCGACCACAAAATTGGACCCTGAGGGGCCCCGGCCACAAAATCGGACCCTGAGGGGCCCCGGCCACAAAATCAGACCCTGAGGGGCCCCGGCCACAAAATCGGACCCTGAGGGGCCCCACCCACCAAATCGGACCCTGAGGGGCCCTGGCCACAAAATTGGACCCTGAGGGGCCCACCCACAAAATCGGACCCTGAGGGGCCCCACCCACCAAATCGGACCCTGAGGGGCCCCGGCCACCAAATCGGACCCTGAGGGGCCCCGGCCACAAAATCGGACCCTGAGGGGCCCCACCCACAAAATCGGGCCTTGAGGGGCCCCACCCACAAAATCGGACCCTGGGGCCAAAGTGGCCCCTGAGAGGCACCCACAGTTAAAACGGATCCTGAGTTGAAAGTCTTGCAGGGGCATCAGGCAAGTCTCTCTTAAAGGGGCAGCCTGGGCACCATTTCAAACCACTATCTGTACTTCCTTCAGGAAATACACATCTAGTATTATTATTACTATTCAGTTGATTTCCGCAATTAATACAGCCCGAACCGCTACATGCACAGACTCCGTTGAGGTGTCGTTTCGAAGCCAGCGTCCATGAGAGGTGTGCTAAGTATTTTTCGTGTCGATCGGATTTGTAGTTTTTGCGCAATTTGCGTTTGAAAATTTTTTTTCCCGTCATTGGAATGCACTGTCTCAATGCATTTGAATGGGAAACTTAAACCGTGCCCTGAGGAGATTGAAATGGTAATAAAGCTCATTGATATGCGCAGGCACACCCAGTTACTATGCCAACGCCTACGAACGTCACATGATGCCCCCAAGACAGAGCTTCTGCCACATATCAGCTCTTAAAGCGAAACCCACAGCACAAATGCAAATCTAGCTTCATCACATGACACATGCCCCTGAGAGAGAATGTGCGCCAAAGTGTATTTAGAAGCCCAGTGAGCCAAACTGGCTCTTAAAGGGCCGAAGTGCAAAAGTGACTGTTAAAGGGCCGGCGCACCGAAATGAGTCTTAAAGGGACAACACGCCAAATCGAAAGCTGAGTGACCACAGGCTCCAAATGGGAGGCTGATCGACCCCCCGGCCTCCAAATCGGAGGCTGAGCCACCCCGGCCTCCAAATTGGAGGTTGAGCCACCCTGGACTCCAAATCGGAGGCTGAGCCACCCCGGCCTCCAGATCGAAGGCTGAGCCACCCCGGCCTCCAGATCGAAGGCTGAGCCACCCCGGCCTCCAGATCGAAGGCTGAGCCACCCCGGCCTCCAAATTGGAGGCTGAGCCACCCCGGCCTCCAAATCGGAGGCTGATCGACCCCGGCCTCCAAATCGGAGGCTGATCGACCCCGGCCTCCAAATCGGAGGCTGAGCCACCCCAGCCTCCAAATCGGAGGCTGAGCCACCCCAGCCTCCAAATCGGAGGCTGAGCCACCCCGGCCTCCAAATCGGAGGCTGAGCCACCCCGGACTCCAAATCGGAGGCTCTTTGACCTCGGCCTCCAAATCGGAAGCTCATCGACCCCGGCCTCCAAATCTTACCCAGAGTGGCCCCGCCCACCAAATCGGACCCAGAGAGGCCCTGCCCACCAAACCGGACCCTGAGGGGCACCGCCCACCAAATCGGACCCTGTGGGGCCCCGCCCACTGAATCGGACCCAGAGTGGTCCCGCCAACCAAATCGGACCCAGAGTGGCCCCGCCGACCAAATCGGACCCAGAGGGTCTCCGCCCACAAAATCAGACCCTAAGGGGCCCAACCCACCAAATCTGACCCTGAGGGGCCCCAACCACAAAATCGGACCCTGATTGGTCCCAACCACAAAATCGGACCCTGAGGGGATCCGGCCACAAAATCAGACCCTGAGGGGCCCCGGCCACAAAATCGGACCCTGAGGGGCCCCACTCACAAAATCGGAACCTGAGGGGCCCCACCCACAAAATCGGACCCTGAGGGGCCACACCCACAAAATCGGAGCCTGAGAGATCCCCGCCAACAATTCAAGCCCTGAGGAGCCCAGGCCAAGGAATCGGATCCTGAGGGGCCCCACCCACCAAATCAGACCCTGAGGCCAAAGTGGCCTCTGAGAGGCACTCACAGTTAAAACGGATCCTGAGTTGAAAGTCTTGCAGGGGCAGCAGGCAAGTCTCTCTTAAAGGGGCAGCCCGGGCACCATTTCAAACCACTATCTGTACTTCCTTCAGGAAATACACATCTAATATTATTATTACTATTCAGTTGATTTCCGCAATTAATGCGGCTCGAACCACTACACGCACAGACTCCGTTGAGGCCTCGATTCGAAGCCAGCATCCACGAGTGGTGTGCTAAGTATTTTTCATGTAGATTGGAATTGGAGTTTTTGCGCAATTTGCGTTTGAAAAAACATTTTCCTCAATGCATTTCAATGGGAAAATGTTGCCATAGGGAAAACATTGGACAGTCGTGAGGTGGCAGTTAAGCTCATTGATATGCGCAGGCTCACCCAGTTACTATGCCAACGCCTATGAACTTCACATGACCTCTCTAGGACAGCGTTTCTGGCAGATAATTTCAGCTCTTAAAGCGAAACCAACAGCATAAATGCAAATCTAGCTTCATCACATGACGCAAGCCACTGAGAGAGAATGTGCGCCAAAGTGGATTTAGAAGCCCAGTGAGCCAAACTGGCTCTTAAAGGGCCGACGCACCAAAGTGATTGTTAAAGGGCCGGCTCACCGAAATGAGTCTTAAAGGGCCGGCGCGCCAAATCGAAAGCTGAGTGACATCAGGTTCCAAATCGGAGGCTTTGCCACCCCGACCTCTAAATCGGAGGCTGATCCACCCTGGCCTCCAAATCAGACCCAGCGTGGCACAGCCCACCAAATCGAACCCTGAGGGACCCCACCCACCAAATCAGACCCAGCATGGCCCCGCTAAAAAAATCAGACCCTGAGTGGCCCCGCCCACCAAAACGGACCCAGAGTGGCACAGCCCACCAAATCGGACCCTGAGAGGCCCCGACCACCAAATCGGACCCGGAGAGGCCCCGCCCACCAAATCGGATTCTGAAAGGTCCCAACCATAAAATTGGACCCTGAGGGTCCCCACCCACAAAATCGGACCCTGAAGGGCCCCACCCACCAAATCGGACCCTGAGGGGCCCCGCTGACCAAATTGAACTCAGGGTCCCCACTCACCAAATCGGACCCTCAGTGGCCTCGCCCACCAAATCGGACCCTGAGGGGACCCACCCACAAAATCGGACCCTGAGGTGCCCCGGCCACAAAATCGGACCCAGAGGGGCCCCACCCACAAAATCAGGCCCTGAGTGGTCCCACCCACAAAATCGGACCCTGAGGCCATAGTGGCCCCTGAGAGGCACCCACAGTTAAAACGGATCCTGAGTTGAAAGTCTTGCAGGGGCAGCAGGCAAGTCTCTCTTAAAGGGGCAGCCCGGGCACCATTTCAAACCACTATCTGTACTTCCTTCAGGAAATACACATCTAGTATTATTATTACTATTCAGTTGATTTCCGCAATTAATGCGGCCCGATCCGCTACACGCACAGACTCCGTTGAGGTGTCGTTTCGAAGCCAGCGTTCACGAGAGGTGTGCTAAGTATTTTTCATGTGGATCGGATATATAGTTTTTGTGCAATTTGCGTTTGAAAAAACATTTTCCTGTCATTGGAATGCACTGTTTCAATGCATTTCAAATGGAAAATTTTGCCATAGGGAAAACATGGGGCAGTCGTGAGGCGATTCAAATAGCAGTTAAGCTCATTGATATGCGCAGGCACACCCAGTTACTATGCCAACGCCTACAAACTTTTCATGACCCCTCCAGGACAGAGTTTCTGGCAGATAATATCAGCTCTTAAAGCGAAACCCAGAGCACAAATGCAAATCTAGCTTCATCACATGACGCATGCCCCTGAGAGAGAATGTGCGCCAAAATGGATTTAGAAGCCCAGTGCGCCAAACTGGCTCTTAAACGGCCGACGCGCCTAAGTGATTCTTAAAGGGCCGGCGCACCAAAATGAGTCTTAAAGGGCCGGCGCGCCAAAATCGAAAGCTGAGTGACCCCAGGCTCCAAATCGGAGGCTGATTGACCCTGGCCTACAAAACGGAGACTGAGCCACCCTGGCATCCAAATCGGACCCAGAGTGGCCCGCCTACCAAATCAGACCTAGAGTGGCCCCGCTCACCAAATCGGACCCCGAGGGGCCCCGCCCACCAAATCGGACCCCGAGGGTCCCCGCCCACCAAATCGGACTCTAATAGATCCCGCCCACCAAATCAGACTCTAATAGATCCCGCCCACCAAATCAGACCCTGAGGGGCCCCGCTCACCAAATCGGACCCTGAGGGGCCCCGCTCACCAAATCGGACCCTGAGGGGCCCCGCTCACCAAATCGGACCCTGAGGGGCCCCACCCACCAAATCGGACCCCGAGGGGCCCCGGCCACAAAATCGGACCCTGAGGGGCCCCACCCACAAAATCGGACCCTGAGGGGCCCCGGCCACAAGATTGGACCCTCAGGGGCCCCAACCACCAAATCAGACCCTGAGGGGCCCCGGCCACAAAATCGGACCCTTAGGGGTCCCACCCACCAAATCAACCCCTGAGGGGACCCGGCCACCAAATCGGACCCTGAGGGGCCCCACCCACCAAATCGGACCCTGAGGTGCCCCACCCACAAAATCGGGCCTGAGGGCCCCACCCACAAAATCGGACCCTGAGGCCAAAGTGGCCCCTGAGAGGCACCCACAGTTAAAACGGATCCTGAGTTGAAAGTCTTGCAGGTGCAGCAGGCAAGTCTCTCTTAAAGGGGCAGCCTGGGCAGCATTTCAAACCACTATCTGTATTTCCTTCAGGAAATACACATCTAGTATTATTATTACTATTCAGTTGATTTCCGCAATTAATGCGGCCCGAACCGCTACACGCACAGACTCCGCTGAGGCCTCGTTTCGAAGCCAGCGTCCACGAGTGGTGTGCTAAGTATTTTTCATGTAGATCGGATTTGGAGTTTTTGCGCAATTTGCGTTTGAAAAAACATTTTCCTCAATGCATTTCAATGGGAAAATGTTGCCACAGGGAAAACATGGGACAGTCGTGAGGTGGAAGTTAAGCTCATTGATATGCGCAGGCTCACCCAGTTACTATGCCAACGCCTACTAACTTCACATGACCTCTCTAGGACAGCGTTTCTGGCAGATAATTTCAGCTCTTAAAGCGAAACTAACAGCATAAATGCAAATCTAGCTTCATCACATGACGCATGCCCCTTAGAGAGAATGTGCGCCAAAGTGAAGAAGCCCAGTGAGCAAAACTGGCTCTTAAAGGGCCGACGCGCCAAAGTGATTGTTAAAGGGCTGGCGCACCGAAATGAGTCTTAAAGGGCCGGCGCGCCAAATCTAAAGCTGAGTGACCCGAGGCTCCAAATCGGAGGCTGAGCCACCCCAACCTCCAAATCAGAGGCTGATCCACTCTGGCCTCCAAATCGGACCCAGCGTGGCCCCGCTAAAAAAATCAGACCCTGTGTGGCCCCGCCCACCAAATTTTATTCTTAAGGGCCCCGCCCACCAAATCAGACTGTGTCCCCGCCCACCAAATTGGACCCTGAAGGGCTCCGCCCACCAAATTGGACCCTGAGGGGCCCCGCCCACCAAATCGGACCCTGAGGGGCCATGCCCACCAAATCGGACCCTGAGGGGCCCCGCCCACCAAATCGGACCCTGAGGGGCCCCGCCCACCAAATCGGACCCTGAGGGGCCCCGCCCACCAAATCGGACCCTGAGGGGCCCCGCCCACCAAATCGGATTCTGAGGGGCCCCGCCCACCAAATCGGATTCTGAAAGGCCCCAACCACAAAAATAGGACCCTGAGGGGCCCCACCCACAAAATCAGACCCTGAGGGGCCCCACCCACAAAATTGGACCCTGAGGGGCCCCGTCGACCAAATCGGACCCTGAGGGGCCCCTCCCACCAAATCGGACCCTAAGGGGCCCCACCCACCAAATCAGACACTGAGGTGCCCCACCCACAAAATCGGGCCCTGAGGGGTCCCACCCACAAAATCGGACCCTGAGGGGCCCCAACCACAAAACCGGACCCTGAGGGGCCCCAACCACAAAATCGGACCCTGAGGGGCCCCAACCACAAAATCGGACCCTGAGGGGCCCCGGCCACAAAATCGAACCCAGATGGGCCCCACCCACAAAATTGGACCCTGAGCGGCCCCGCCCTCAAAATCGGACCCTGAGAGGCCCCACCCACCAAATCGGACCCTGAGGGGCTATGCCAACAAAATCGGACTCTGAGGGGCCCCACCCACAAAATCGGACCCTGAGGGCCCCCAACCACAAAATCGGACCCTGAGAGACCCGGCCACAAAATCAAACCCAGAGGGGCCCCGCCCACCAAATCGGACCCTCAGGGGCCCCGCCCACAAAACCGGACCCTGAGGGGCCCCGCCCTCAAAATCGGACCCTGAGAGGCCCCGCCCACCAAATCGGACCCTGAGGGGCCCCGCCAACGAAATCGGACTCAGGGGCCCCACCCACAAAATCGGACCCTGAGGGCCCCCAACCACAAAATAGGACCCTAAGGGGCCCCGCCCTCAAAATCGGACCCTGAGTAGACCCGGCCACAAAATCAGACCCTGAGGGGCCCCAACCACAAAATTGTACCCTGAGGGGCCCCGGCCACAAAATCGGACCCTGTGGGGCCCCACCCTCAAAATCAGATCCTGAGGGGCCCAACCAACAAAATCAGACCCTGAGGGGCCCCAGCCACAAAATCGGAACCTGAGGGGCCCCGGCCACAAAATCGGAACCTGAGGGGCCCCGTCCACAAAATCGGACCCTGAGGGGCCCCGGCCACAAAATCGGACCCTGAGCGGCCCAACCACAAAATCGGACCCTGAAGGGCCCCGGCCACAAAATTGGACCCTGAGGGGCCCCAGTCACAAAATTGGACCCTGAGGGGCCCCGGCCACGAAATCGGACCCTGAGGGGCGCCGGCCACAAAATCGGACCCTGAGGGGACCCAACCACAAAATCAGACCCTGAGGGGCCCCGGCCACAAAATCGGACCCTGAGGGCCCCCAACCACAAAACCGGACCCTGAGGGGCCCCAACTACAAAATCAGACCCTGAGGGGCCCCAACCACAAAATCAGACCCTGAGGGGCCCCGGCCACAAAATCAGACCCTGAGAGACCCCGGCCACAAAATCAGACCCTGAGGGGCCCCGGACAGAAAATCAGACCCTGAGGGGCCCCAGCCACGAAATCGGACCCTGAGGGGCCCCGGCCACAAAATCGGACCATGAGGGGCCCCACCCACAAAATCGGACCCTGATGGGCCCCACCCATAAAATCGGACCCTGAAGAGACCCACCCACAAAACTGGACCCTGAGGGGCCTCACCCACAAAATAGGACCCTAAGGGGCCACACCCACAAAATCAGACCGTGAGGGGCCCCACCCACAAAATTGGACCCTGAGGAATCCCGGCCATTAATTCAAATCCTGAGGAGCCCAGGCCACCGAATCGGATCCTGAGGGGCCCCACCCACCAAATCAGACCCTGAGGCCAAAGTGGCCTCTGAGAGGCACCCACATTTAAAACGGATCCTGAATTGAAAGTCTTGCAGGGGCAGCAGGCAAGTCTCTCTTAAAGGGGCAGCCCAGGCACCATTTCAAACCACTATCTGTACTTCCTTCAGGAAATACACATCTAGTTATAGTGGTTTGAAAAAACCACTATATTGTAATCCGAACGCTGCTAACTTATTCTTCTTCTTCTTCTTCTTCTTCTTATTATTATTATTAAGTTGATTTCCGCAATTAATGCGGCCCGAACCGCTACACGCACAGACTCCGTTGAGGTGTCGTTTCGAAGCCAGCGTCCATGAGAGGTGTGCTAAGTATTTTTCGTGTCGATCGGATTTGTAGTTTTTGCGCAATTTGCGTTTGAAATTTTTTTTTCCCGTCATTGGAATGCACTGTCTCCAATGCTTTTCAATAGGAAATGGCAAAACGTGCCCTGAGGCGATTGAAATGACAGTTGAGCTCATTGATATGCGCAGGCAGACCCAGTTACTATGCCAACGCCTACGAACTTCACTTGAACCCCAGCACAGAGCCTCTGCCACATAATATCAGCTCTTAAAGCGAAACTCACAGCACAAATGCAAATCTAGCTTCATCACATGACATGCCCCTGAGAGAGAATGTCCGCCAAATTTGATTTAGAAGAAGCCCAGTGAGCCAAACTAGCTCTTAAAGGGCCAACGCGCCAAAGTGATTGTTAAAGGGCCAGCGCACCCAAATGAGTCTTAAAGGGCCGACACACCAAATCGGAGACTGAGCCACCCCGGCCTCCAAATCGGAGGCTGAGCCACCCCGGCCTCCAAATCGGAGGCTGAGCCACCCCGGCCTCCAAATCGGAGGCTGAGCCACCCCGGCCTCCAAATCGGAGGCTGATCGACCCCGGCCTCCAAATCGGAGGCTGATCGACCCCGGCCTCCAAATCGGAGGCTGATCGACCCCGGCCGCCAAATCGGAAGCTCATCGACCCCTGCCTCCAAATCTGAGGCTCTTTGACCTCGGCCTCCAAATCGGAAGCTCAACGACCCCGGCCTCCAAATTGGAGGCTGAGCGACCCCAGCCTCCAAATCTTACCCAGAGTGGCCCCGCCCACCAAATCAGACCCAGAGAGGCCCTGCCCACCAAATAGGACCCTGAGGGGCCCTGCCCACCAAATTGGACCCAGAGTGGTCCCGCCCACCAAATTGGACCCAGTGGGGCTCCGCCCACAAAATCGGACCCTGAGGGGCCGCGGCCACAAAATCAGGCCCTGAGGGGCCGCGGCCACAAAATCAGGCCCTGAGGGGCCGCGGCCACAAGATCGGACCATGAGGGGCCCCAACCACAAAATCGGACCCTGAGGGGAACCAACCACAAAATCGGACCCTGAGGGGCCCCTGACACTAAATCGGACCCTGAGGGGCCCCGGCCACAAAATCGGACCCTGAGGGGCCCAACCCACCAAATTGGACCCTGAGGGGCCCTGCCCACCAAATAGGACCCTGAGGGGCCCCGCCCACCAAATCGGACCCTGAGGGGCCCTAGCCACAAAATCGGACCCTGAGGGGCCCCACCCACAAAATTGGACCCTGAGGAGTTCCGGCCACAAAAATCGGATCCTGAGTGGCCCCGGCCACAAAATCGGACCCTGAGGGGCCCCAGCCACAAAATCGGACC
Organism: Dendrobates tinctorius; assembly: GCF_039654945.1. Classification (NCBI taxonomy): domain Eukaryota; kingdom Metazoa; phylum Chordata; class Amphibia; order Anura; family Dendrobatidae; genus Dendrobates; species Dendrobates tinctorius. Next base: position 2,010,629 of record NW_027361736.1, on the reverse strand, counting down.
TTGAGGGGCCCCACCCACCAAATCAGACCCTGAGGGGCCCCGGCCACCAAATCGGACCCTGAGGGGCCCCGGCCACCAAATCGGACCCTGACGGTCCCCGGCCACCAAATCGGACCCTGAGGGGCCCCGGCCACCAAATCGGACCCTGAGGGGCCCCGGCCACCAAATCGGACCCTGAGGGGCCCCGGCCACCAAATCGGACCCTGAGTGGCCCCGGCCACAAAATCGGACCCTGAGGGGCCCCACCCACAAAATCGGGCCCTGAGGGGCCCCACCCACAAAATCAGACCCTGAGGCCAAAGTGGCCCCTGAGAGGCACCCACAGTTAAATCGTATCCTGACTTGAAAGTCTTGCAGGGGCAGCAGGCAAGTCTCTCTTAAAGGGGCAGCCCGGGCACCATTTCAAACCACTATCTGTACTTCCTTCAGGAAATACACATCTAGTATTCATGTTGTAATCCGAACGCTGATAACTTTTTCTTTTTATTCAGTTGATTTTCGCAATTAATGCGGCCCGAACCGCTACACGCACAGACTCCGTTGAGGTGTTGTTTCGAAGCCAGCATCCACGAGAGGTGTGCTAAGTATTTTTCGTGTCGATCGGATTTGTAGTTTTTGCGCAATTTGCGTTTGAATATTTTTTTTCCCGTCATTGGAATGCATATCTCAATGCTTTTCAATGGGCAACTTAAAACGTGCCCTGAGGCAATTCAAATGGCAGTAAAGCTCAATGATATGTGCAGGCACACCCATTTACTATGCCAACGCCTACGAACGTCACATGACGCCCCCAGGACAGAGCTTCTGGCACATAATATCAGCTCTTAAAGCGAAACCCACAGCACAAATGCAAATCTAGCCTCATCACATGAAGCATGCCCCTGAGAGAGAATGTGCGCCAAAGTGGATTTAGAAGCCCAGTGAGCCACCCTGTCTCTAAAACGGCCGACACGCCAAAGTGATTTTTAAAGGGCCAGCGAGCCAAATCGAAAACTGAATGACCCCAGGCTCCAAAACGGAGGCATAGCCACCCCGGCCTCCAAATTGGACCCAGCGTCGCCTCACTCAAGATATCGGCCCCCGAGTGGCCCCGCCCACCAAATCGGTGCCCGAATGTACCCGCCCACCAAATTGGCCCCCGAGTGGCCCCGCCCACCGAATCGACCCCCGAGTGGCCCCGCCCACCAAATCGACCCCCGAGTGGCCCCGCCCACCAAATCGACCCCCGAGTAGCCACGCCCACCAAATTGGCCCCAGAGTGGCCACGCCCACCAAATCGGCCCCCTAGTGGGCCCGCCCACCAAACTGGACCCAGAGTGGTCCCGCCCACCAAAACCGACCCAGATTGGTCCCGCCCACCAAATTGGACCCAGAGGGGCTCCGCCCACATAATCAGACCCTAAGGGGCCCCACCCACAAAATCAGTCCTGAGGGGCCCCGGCCACATAATCGGACCCTGAGGAGCCCCAGCCGCAAAATCGGGCCCTGAGGGTCCCCACCCACAAAATTGGACCCTGAGGGGATCCAGCCACAAAATCAGACCCTGAGGGGCCCCGGCCACAAAATCGGACCCTGAGGGGCCCACTCACAAAATCGGACCCTCAGGGGCCCACCCACAAAATCGGACCCAGAGGGGCCCCGCCCACCAAATCAGAACCTGAGTGGCCCCGCCCACAAAATTGGAACCTGAGTGGCCCCAACCACAAAATCGGACCCTGAGGAGCCCCGGCCACAAAATCGGGCCCTGAAGGGCCCCACCCACAAAATTGGACCCTGAGGGGCCCCGGCCACAAAATCGGACCCTTAGAGGCCCCACCCACAAAATCGGACCCTGAGGGGATCCGGCCACAAAATCAGAATCTGAGGTGCCCCGGCCACAAAATCGGACCCTGAGGGGCCCCATTCACAAAATCGGACCCTGAGGGGCCACACCTACAAAATCAGACCCTGAGAGGCCACACCCACAAAATCGGACCCTGGGGGGGCCACACCCACAAAATAGGAGCCTGAGGGATCCCGGCCAACAATTCAAGCCCTGAGGAGCCTAGGCCACCAAATCAGATCCTGAGGTGCCCCACCCACCAAATCAGACCGAGGCCAAAGTGGCCCTTGAGAGGCACATACAGTTAAAATGGATCCTGAGTTGAAAGTCTTGAAGGGGCAGCAGGCAAGTCACTCTTAAAGGGGCAGCCCGGGCACCATTTCAAACCACTATCTGTACTTCCTTCAGGAAATACACATCTAGTATTAATGTTGTAATCCGAACGAAGCTAACTTATTCTTATTATTCAGTTGATTTCCGCAATTAATGCGGCCCGAACCGCTACACGCACAGACTCCGTTGAGGTGTCGTTTCGAAGCCAGCGTCCATGAGAGGTGTGCTAAGTAATTTTCGTGTCGATCGGATTTGTAGTTTTTGCGCAATTTGCGTTTGAAAAAACATTTTCCTCAATGCAATTCAATGGGGAAATGTTGCCACAGACAAAACATGCCCTGAGGCGATTGAAATGGCAGTTATGCTCATTGATATGCGCAAGCACACCCAGTTACTATGCCAACGCCTACGAACGTCACATGACCTTTCCAGGACACAGTTTCTGGCAGATAATTTCTGCACTTAAAGCGAAACCCACAGCACAAATGCAAATCTAGCTTCATCACATGATGCATGCCCCTGAGAATGTGCGCCAAACTGGCTCTTAAAGGGCTGACGCGCCAAAGTGATTCTTAAGGGGCCGGCGTACAGAAATAAGTCTTAAAGGGCCAGCGTGCTAAATCGAAAGCTGAGTGACCCCAGGCTCCAAATCGGAGGCTGAGCCACCCCGGCCTCCAAATCGGACCCTGAGGGGCCCCACCCACCAAATCAGACCCTGAGGTGCTCCGCCCACCAAATCGGACCCTGAGGTGCCCTGCCCACCAAATTAGACAGAGTGGCCCCGCCCACCAAATTGGACCCAGAGTGGACCCGCCCACAAAATTGGACCCTGAGGGGCCCCACCCACAAAATCGGACCCTGAGGGGCCACACCCACAAAATCGGACCCTGAGGGACCACACCCACAAAATCGGACCCTGAGGGATCCCGGACACCAATCCAAGCCCTGAGGAGCCCAGGCCACCGAATCGGATCCTGAGGGGCCCCACCCACCAAATCAGACTCTGAGGCCAAAGTGGCCCCTGAGAGGCACCCACAGTTAAAACGGATCTTGAGTTGAAAGTCTTGCAGGGGTAGCAGGCAAGTCTCTCTTAAAGGGGCATCCCGGGCACCATTTCAAACCACTATCTGTACTTCCTTCAGGAAATACACATCTAGTATTAATGTTGTAATCCGAACGCTGCTAACTTTTTCTTTTTATTCAGTTGATTTCCGCAATTAATGTGGCCCGAACCACTACACGCACAGACTCCGTTGAGGTGTTGTTTCGAATCCAGCGTCCACGAGAGGTGTGCTAAGTATTTTTCATGTCGATTGGATTTGTAGTTTTTGCGCAATTTGGGTTTGAAATTTTTTTTTCCCGTCATTGGAATGCATGTCTCAATGCATTTCAATGGGCAACTTAAAACGTGCCCTAAGGCAATTCAAATGGCAGTAAAGCTCATTGATATGTGAAGGCACACCCATTTACTATGCCAACGCCTACAAACGTCACATGACGCCCCCAGGACAGAGCTTCTGGCACATATCAGCTCTTAAAGCGAAACCCACAGCACAAATGAAAATCTAGCCTCATCACATGAAGCATGCCCCTGAGAGAGAATGTGCGCCAAAGTGGATTTAGAAGCCCAGTGAGCCACCCTGTCTCTAAAACGGCCGATGCGCCAAAGTGATTCTTAAAGGGCCAGCACGCCAAATCGAAAACTGAGTGACCCCAGGCTCCAAATCGGAGGCTTAGCCACCCTGGCCTCCAAATTGGAGGCTGATCGACCCTGGCCTCCAAATCGGACCCAGCATGGCCCCACTCAAGAAATCAGACCCAGAGGGGCTCCGCTCACCAAATCAGACCCAGAGTGGCCCCGCCCACCAAATTGGACCCAGAGTGGTTCCGCCCACCAAATTGGACCCAGAGTGGTCCCGCCCACTAAATTGGACCCAGAGTGGTCCCGCCCACTAAATTGGACCCAGAGGGGCTCCGCCCACAAAATCAGACCCAGAGGGGCCCCTGCCACAAAATCAGACCCTGAGGGGCCCCACCCACATAATCGGACCCTGAGGGATTCCGGCCACAAAATCGGACCCTGAGGGGCCCAGGCCACAAAATCAGACCCTGAGGGGCCCCACCCACAAAATCGGACCCTGAGGCCAAAGTGGCCCCTGAGAGGCACCCACAGTTAAATCGTATCCTGAGTTGAAAGTCTCCGTTGAGGTGTTGTTTCGAAGCCAGCGTCCACGAGAGGTGTGCTAAGTATTTTTCGTGTTGATCGGATTTGTAGTTTTTGCGCAATTTGCGTTTGAAATTTTTTTTTCCCGTCATTGGAATGCACTGTCTCCAATGCTTTTCAATGGGTAATGGCAAAACGTGCCCTGAGGCGATTGAAATGGCAGTTGAGCTCATTATTATGCGCAGGCAGACCCAGTTACTATGCCAACGCCTACGAACGTCACATGACAACCCCAGGAGAGAGCTTCAGCCAGATAATATCAGCTCTTAAAGCGAAACCCACAGCACAAATGCAAATATAGCTTCATCACATGACACATGCCCCTGAGAGAGAATGTGCGCCAAAGTGGATTTAGAAGCCCAGTGAGCCACCCTGGCTCTTAAAGGGCCGACGCTCCAAAGTGATTCTTAAAGAGCCGGCGCACCAAAATGAGTCTTAAAGGGTCGGCGCGCCAAATCGAAAGCTGAGTGACCCAAGGCTCCAAATCGGAGGCTGAGCCACCCCGGCCTCCAAATTGGACCCAGAGTGGCCCCGCCCACCAAATCGGACCCAGAGTGGTCCCGCCCACCAAATTGGACCCAGAGTGGTCCCGCCCACCAAATTGGACTCAGTGGGGCCCCACCCACAAAATCGGACCCAGAGTGGTCCCACCCACAAAATCGGACCCTGAGGGGCCCCACCCACAAAATCAGGCCCTGAGGGGCCCCACCCACAAAATCAGACCCTGAGGCCAAAGTGGCCCCTGAGAGGCACCCACAGTTAAATCGTATCCTGAGTTGAAAGTCTTGCAGGGGCAGCAGGCAAGTCTCTCTTAAAGGGGCAGCCCGGGCATCATTTCAAACCACTATCTATACTTCCTTCAGGAAATACACATCTAGTTATAGTGGTTTGAAAAAACCACTATATTGTAATCCGAACGCTGCTAACTTATTCTTCTTCTTCTTATTATTAAGTTGATTTCCGCAATTAATACAGCCCCAACCACTACACGCACAGACGCCATTGAGGTGTCGTTTCCAATCCATGAGAGGTGTGCTAAGTATTTTTCGTGTCGATCAGATTTGTAGCTTTTGCGCAATTTGCGTTTGAAAATTTTTTTTCCCGTCATTGGAATGCACTGTCTCAATGCATTTGAATGGGGAAATTTTGCTATAGACAAAACATGCCCTGAGGCGATTGAAATGGCAGTTAAGCTCATTGATATGCGCAGGCAGACCCAGTTACTATGCCAACGCCTACGAACGTCACATGACCTCTCCAAGACAGAGCTTCTGCCACGTAATATCAGCTCTTAAAGCAAAACCCACAGCACAAATGCAAATCTAGCTTCATCACATGACGCATGCCCCTGAGAGAGAATGTGCGCCAAAGTGGATTTAGAAGCCCAGTGAGCCACCCTGGCTCTTAAAGGGCCGACGCACCAAAATGAGTCTTAAAGGGCCGGCGCGCCAAATCGAAAGCTGAGTGACCCAAGGCTCCAAATCGGAGGCTGATAGACCCTGGCCTACAAAAAGGAGGCTGAGCCACCCTGGCATCCAAATCAGACCCAGAGTGGCCCCGCCCACCAAATCGGACCCAGAGTGGACCCGCCCACCAAATCGGACTCAGAGTGGCCCCACCCACCAAAACAGACTCAGAGTGGCCCCACCCACAAAATCGGACCCTGAGGGGCCCCACCCACAAAATCGAACCCTGAGGGGCCCCACCCACAAAATCGGACCCTGAGGGGCCCCAGCCACAAAATCGGACCCTGAGGGGCCCCACCCACAAAATCGGACCCTGAGGGGATGCGGCCACAAAATCAGACCGAGGGGCCCCGGCCACAACATCGGACCCTCACGGGCCCCGGCCACAAAATCGGACCCTGAGGGGCCCCAACCACAAAATCGGATCCTGAGGGGGCCCCAACCACAAAATCGGATCCTGAGGGGGCCCCAACCACAAAATCGGACCCTGATGGGCCCCACCCACAAAATCAGACCCTGAGGGCCCCGGTCACAAAATAGGGTCCTGAGGGGCCCCAACCACAAAATCGAACCCTGAGGGGTCCCAACCACAAAATTGGACCCTAAGGGGCCCCACCCACAAAATTGTACCCTGAGGGGCCCCACCCACAAAATTGGACCCTGAGGGGCCCCACCCACAAAATTGGACCCTGAGGGGCCCCGCTCACCAAATTGAACTCTGAGGGGCCCCGCTCACCAAATCGCACCCCGAGGGTCCCCGCCCACCAATTCAGACCCTGAGGGGCACCGCCCACCAAATTTGACCCTGAGGGGCCCCGCTCACCAAATTGGACCCTGAGGGGCCCTGCTCACTAAATTGAACTCTGAGGGGACCAGCTCACCAAATCGGACCTTGAGGGGCCCCGCCCACCAAATCGCACCCCGAGGGTCCCCGCCCACCAATTCAGACCCTGAGGGGCCCCACTCACCAATCGGACCCTGAGGGGCCCCGCTCACCAAATCGGACCCTGAGCGGCCCCGCCCACCAAATCGGATTCTGAAAGGCCCCAACCATAAAATCGGACCCTGAGGGGCCCCGGACACAAAATCGGACCCTGAGGGGCCCCACCCACCAAATTGGACCCTGAGGGGACCCGGCCACCAAATCGGACCCTGAGAGGCACCACCCACCAAATCGGACCCTGAGGGGCCCCGGCCACAAAATCGGACCCTGAGGGGCCCCACCCACAAAATTGGGCCTTGAGGAGCCCCACCCACAAAATCGGACCCTGGGGCCAAAGTGGCCCCTGAGAGGCACCCACAGTTAAAACAGATCCTGAGTTGAAAGTCTTGCAGGTGCAGCAGGCAAGTCTCTCTTAAAGGGGCAGCCTGGGCAGCATTTCAAACCACTATCTGTAGTTCCTTCAGGAAATACACATCTAGTATTAATGTTGTAATCCGAACGCTGCTAACTTTTTCTTTTTATTCAGTTGATTTCTGCAATTAATGCGGCCCGAACCGCTACACACACAGACTCCGTTGAGGTGTTGTTTCGAAGCCAGCGTCCACGAGAGGTGTGCTAAGTATTTTTCGTGTCGATCGGATTTGTAGTTTTTGCGCAATTTGCGTTTGAAATTTTTTTTTCCCGTCATTGGAATGCGTGTCTCAATGCTTTTCAATTGGCAACTTAAAACGTGCCCTGAGGCAATTCAAATGGCAGTAAAGCTCATTGATATGCGCAGGCACACCCATTTACTATGCCAACGCCTACGAACATCACATGACGCCCCCAGGACAGAGCTTTTGGCACATAATATCAGCTCTTAAAGCGAAACCCACAGCACAAATGCAAATCTAGCCTCATCACATGACGCATGCCCCTGAGAGAGAATGTGCGCCAAAGTGGATTTAGAAGCCCAGTGAGCCACCCTGTCTCTAAAACGGCCGACGTGCCAAAGTGATTCTTAAAGGGCCAGCGCGCCAAATCGAAAACTGAGTGACCCCAGGCTCCAAATCGGAGGCTTAGCCACCCCGGCCTCCAAAATTGGAGGCTGATCGACCCTGGCCTCCAAATCGGACCCAGCGTGGACCCGCTCAAGAAATCGGACCCAGAGGGACTCCGCTCACCAAATCAGACCCAGAGTGGCCCCGCCCAGCAAATCGGACCCAGAGTAGCCCCGCCCAGCAAATCGGACCCAGAGTAGCCCCGCCCACCAAATCGGACCCTGAGAGGTCCCGCCCACCAAATTGGACCCAGAGTGGTCCCGCCCACCAAATCGGACCCAGAGTGGTCCCGCCCACCAAATCAGACCTTAAGGGGCCCCACCCACAAAATCGCACCCTGAGGGGCCCCTGCCACAAAATCAGACCGAGGGGCCCCAACAAAATCGGACCCTGAGAGGCCTCGGCCAGAAAATCGGACCCTGAGGGGCCCCGCCCACCAAATCGGAGCCTGAGGGATCCCCGCTAACAATTCAAGCCCTGAGGAGCCCAGGCCAAGGAATCGGATCCTGAGGGGCCCCACCCACCAAATCAGACCCTAAGGCCAAAGTGGCCCCTGGGAGGCACTCACAGTTAAAACGGATCCTGAGTTGAAAGTATTGCAAGTCTCTCTTAAAGGGGCAGCCCGGGCACCATTTCAAACCACTATCTGTACTTCCTTCAGGAAATACACATCTAGTTCTTCTTCTTATTTTCCAGTTGATTTCCGCAATTAATGCGGCCCGAACCGCTACACGCACAGACGCCGTTGAGGTGTCGTTTCAAAGCCAGCGTCCACGAGAGGTGTGCTAAGTATTTTTCGTGTCGATCGGATTTGTAGTTTTTGCGCAATTTGCGTTTGAAATTTTTTTTTCCCATCATTGGAATGCACTGTCTCCAATGCTTTTCAATGGGAAATGACAAAACGTGCCCTGAGGCGACTGAAATGGCAGTTAAGCTCATTGATATGTGTAGGCACACCCAGTTACTATGCCAACGCCTACGAACTTCACATGACGCCCCAAGGACAGAGCTTCTGCCACATAATATCAGCTCTTAAAGCGAAACCCACAGCACAAATGCAAATCTAGCTTCATCACATGACACATTCCCCTGAGAGAGGATGTCCGCCAAAGTTGATTTAGTAGAAGCCCAGTGAGCCAAACTAGCTCTTAAAGGGCCGACACGCCAAATCGAAAGCTGATCGACCCCGGCCTCCAAATCGGAGGCTCGACGACCCCGGCCTCCAAATCGGAGGCTCGACGACCCCGGCCTCCAAATCGGAGGCTCGACGACCCCGGCCTCCAAATCGGAGGCTCGACGACCCCGGCCTCCAAATCGGAGGCTCGACGACCCCGGCCTCCAAATCTTACCCAGAGTGACCCCACCCACCAAATCAAACCCAGAGAGCCCTGCCCACCAAACTGGACCCTGAGGGGCCCCGCCCACCAAATTGGACCCCGTGGGGCCCCGCCCAATAATTCGGACCCAGAGTGGCCCCGCCCACCAAATCGGACTCTGAGAGGTCCCCCCCACCAAATTGGACCCAGACTGGTCCCGCCCACCAAATCATACCCTAAGGGAACCCGCCCAACAAAACGGACCCAGAGTGGCACTACCCACCAAATCGGACCCAGAGTGGCCCCACCCACAAAATCGGATCCAGAGTGGCCCCACCCACAAAATTGGACCCTGAGGGGCCCTGGCCACAAAATTGGACCCTGAGGGGCCCCACCCACAAAATCAGACCCTGAGTGGCCCCGCCCACCAAATCGGACCCTGAGTGGCCCCGTCCACCAAATCGGACCCTAAGGGGCCCCACCCACAAAATCGGACCCTGAGGTGCCCCGGCCACAAAATCGGACCCAGAGGGGCCCCACCCACAAAATCGGGCCCTGAGGGGTCCCACCCACAAAATCGGACCCTGAGGCCAAAGTGGCCCCTGAGAGGCACCCACAGTTAAAACGGATCCTGAGTTGAAAGTCTTGCAGGGGCATCAGGCAAGTCTCTCTTAAAGGGGCAGCCCGGGCACCATTTCAAACCACTATCTGTACTTCCTTCAGGAAATACACATCTAGTTCTTCCTCTTCTTATTTTCCAGTTGATTTCCGCAATTAATGCGGCCCGAACCGCTACACACACAGACGCCGTTGAGGTGTCGTTTCGAAGCCAGCGTCCACAAGAGGTGTGCTACGTATTTTTAGTGTCGATCGGATTTGTAGTTTTTGCGCAATTTGCGTTTGAAATTTTTTTTCCCCGTCATTGGATTGCACTGTCTCAAATGCTTTTCAATGGGAAATGGCAAAACGTGCCCTGAGGCGATTGAAATAGCAGTTAAGCTCATTGATATGCGCAGGCACACCCAGTTACTATGCCAACGCCTACGAACGTCACATGACGCCCCAAGGACAGAGCGTCTGCCACATAATATCAGCTCTTAAAGTGAAACCCACAGCACTAATGCAAATCTAGCTTCATCACATGACGCATGCCCCTGAGAGAGAATGTGCGCCAAAGTGGATTTAGAAGCCCAGTGAGCCACCCTGGCTCTTAAAGGGCCGACGTGCCAAAGTGATTCTTAAAGGACCGGTCCACCAAATCGGACCCTGAGGGGCCCCACCCACAAAATCGGACCCTGAGGGGCCCCGGCCACAAAATCGGACCCTGAGGGGCCCCGGCCACAAAATCGGACCCTGAGGGGCCCCGGCCACAAAATCGGACCCTGAGGGGCCAAAGTGGTTCTTAAAGAGCTGGCGCACCAAAATGAGTCTTAAAGGGCCGGCGCGCCAAATCGAAAGCTGAGTGACCCAAGGCTCCAAATCGGAGGCTGATAGACACTGGCCTACAAAAAGGAGGTTGAGCCACCCTGGCATCCAAATTGGACCCAGAGTGGCCCCGCCCACCAAATCAGACCCAGAGTGGCCCCGCCCACCAAATTGGACCCTGAGGGGCCCCGCCCACCAAATTGGACCCTGAGGGGCCCCACCCACAAAATCAGACCCTGAGGGGCCCCAACCACAAAATCGGACCCTGAGGGGCCCCACCCACAAAATCAGACCCTGAGGGGCCCCAGCCACAAAATCGGACCTGGAGGGGCCCCAGCCATAAAATCGGACCTGGAGGGGCCCCGGCCACAAAATCGGACCCTGAGGGGCCCCGCCCACCAAATTGGACCCTGAGGGACTCCGCCCACCAAATCGGACCCTGAGGGAACTTGTCCACCAAATCGGACCATGAGGGTCCCCACCCACCAAATCAGACCCTAAGGGCCCCAACCACAAAATCGGACCCTGAGGGGCCCCGGACACAAAATCGGACCCTGAGGGGCCCCACCCACAAAATCAGACCCTGAGGGGCCCCACCCACAAAATCAGACCCTGAGGAGCCCCACCCACCAAATCGGACCCTGAGTGGCCCCGGCCAGAAAATCGGACCCTGAGGGGCCCAACCCACAGAACCGGACCCTGAGAGGCCCCTGCCACCAAATCGGACTCTGATGGTCCCCTCTCACCAAATTGGACCCTGAGGAGCCCCGGCCACAAAATCGGACCCTGAGGGGCCCCGGCCACAAAATCGGACCCTGAGGGGCCCCACCCACAAAATCGGGCCCTGAGGGGCCCCACCCACAAAATCGTCCCCTGAGGCCAAAGTGGCCCCTGAGAGGCACCCACAGTTAAAATGGATCCTGAGTTGAAAGTCTTGCAGGGGCTGCAGGCAAGTCTCTCTTAAAGGGGCAGCCCAGGCACCATTTGAAACCACTATCTGTGCTTCCTTCAGGAAATACACATCTAGTATTATTATTACTATTCAGTTGAATTCCGCAATTAATGCGACCCGAACCGCTACACGCACAGACTCCTTTGAGTTGTTTCGAAGCCAGCGTCCATGAGTGGTGTGCTAAGTATTTTTCGTGTGGATCGGATTTGTAGTTTTTGCGCAATTTGCGTTTCAAAAAAACATTTTCCTGTCATTGGAATGCATTGTCTCAATGCATTTTAATGGGAAAATGTTGCCATAGGGAAAACATGGGGCAGTCGTGAGCTGGCAGTTAAGCTCATTGATATGCTCAGGCACACCCAGTTACTATGCCAACGCCTACAAACTGTACATGACCCCAGCAGGACACAGTGTCTGCCAGATAATATCAGCTCTTAAAGCGAAACCCAAAGCACAAATGCAAATCTAAATTCATCACATGACGCATGCCCCTGAAAGATAATGTGCGCCAAAGTGGATTTAGCAGCCCAGTGCGCCAAACTGGCTCTTAAAGGGCCGATGCGCCTAAGTGATTCTTAAAGGGCTGGCGCACCAAAATGAGTCTTAAAAGGCCGGCGCGCCAAATCGAAAGCTGAGTGACCTCAGGCTTCAAATGGGTGGCTGAGCCACCCCAGCCTCCAAATCGGAGGCTGATCGACCCTGGCCTACATATCGGAGGCTGAGCCACCCTGGCCTACATATCGGACCCAGAGTGGCACCGCCCACCAAATCGGACCCAGAGTGGCCCCGCCTGCCAAATCAGATCCTGAGGGGCCCCACCCACCAAATCAGACCCTGAGGGGCCCCACAGGCCAAAGTGGTCCCTGAGAGGCACCCACAGTTAAAACGGATCCTGAGTTGAATGTCTTGCAGGGGCAGCAGGCAAGTCTCTCTTAAAGGGGCAGCCCGGGCGCCATTTCAAACCACTATCTGTACTTCCTTCAGGAAATACACATCTAGTTATAGTGGTTTGAAAAAACCACTATACTGTAATCCGAACGCTGCTAACTTTTTCTTCTTATTATTATTAAGTTGATTTCCGCAATTAATACAGCCCGAACCGCTACACGCACAGACTCCGTTGAGGTGTCGTTTCGAAGCCAGCGTCCATGAGAGGTGTGCTAAGTATTTTTCGTGTTGATCAGATTTGTAGTTTTTGCGCAATTTGCGTTAGAAATTTTTTTTTCCAGTCATTGGAATGAATTGTCTCAATGCATTTGAATGGGGAAATGGCAAAACGTGCCCTGAGGCGATAGAAATGGCAGTTGAGCTCATTGATATGCGCAGGCAGAACCAGTTACTATGCCAACGCCTACGAACGTCACATGACATCTCCAGAACAGAGCTTCTGCCACATATCAGCTCTTAAAGCGAAACCCACAGCACTAAAGCAAATCTAGCTGCTTCACATGACACATGCCCCTGAGAGAGAATGTGCGCCAAAGTGTATTTAGAAGCCCAGTGAGCCAAACTGGCTCTTAAAGGGCCGAAGCGCCAAAGTGATTCTTAAAGGGCCGCCGCACCGAAATGAGTTTTAAAGGGCAGACGCGCCAAATCGAAAGCTGAGTGACCCCAGGCTCCAAATCGGAGGCTGAGCCACCCTGGCCTCCAAATCGGACCCAGAGTGGCCCCGCCCACCAAAAACGGACCCAGAGTGGCACAGCCCACCAAATCGGACCCTTAGGAGCCCAGCCCACCAAGTCGGACCCGGAGGAGCCCAGCCCACCAAATCGGACCAGAGGAGCTCCGTCCACCAAATCGGACCGAGAGTGACCCCGCCCACCAAATCGGACCATAAAGGGCCCCGCCCACCAAATCGCAAGGAGAGGTGCCCCGCCCACCAAATCGGACCCTAAAGGGCCCCGCCCACCAAATCGGACCCTGAGGGGCACTGCCCACTAAATCGGACCGAGAGAGGCCACGCCCTCCAAATCGGACCCTGAGGAGCCCCGCCCACCAAATCAGACCCCGAGGGGCCCCGCCCAACCAATCAGACCCTGAGGGGCCCCGCCCACCAAATCGGACTCAGAGTGGCCCCGCCCACCAAAATAGACCTAGGGGGCTCCACCCACAATATCAGACCCTAAGGGGCCCCACCCACAAAATCGGACCCTGAGTAGACCCGGCCACAAAATCAGACCCTGAGGGGCCCCAACCACAAAATCGGACCCTGAGGGGCCCCGGCCACAAAATCGGACCCTGAGGGGCCCCAACCACAAAATCGGACCCTGAGGGGCCCCAACCACAAAATCGGACCCTGAGGGACCCCGGCCACAAAGTCGGACCCTGAGGGGCCCCGGCCACAAAATCGGAACCTGAGGGGCCCCGGCCACAAAATCGGACCCTGAGGGGCCCCGGCCACAAAATCGGACCCTGAGGGGCCCCGGCCACAAAATCGGACCCTGAGGGGCCCCGGCCACAAAATCGGACCCTGAGGGGACCCACCCGCAAAATCGGACCCTGAGGGGCCCCAACCGCAAAATCGGACCCTGAGGGGCCCCACCCGCAAAATCGGACCCTGAGGGGCCCCACCCGCAAAATCGGACCCTGAGGGGCCCCACCCGCAAAATCGGACCCTGAGGGGCCCCACCCGCAAAATCGGACCCTGAGGGGCCCCACCCGCAAAATCGGACCCTGAGGGGCCCCACCCGCAAAATCGGACCCTGAGGGGCCCCACCCGCAAAATCGGACCCTGAGGGGCCCCGGCCACAAAATCGGACCTTGAGGGGCCCCGGCCACAAAATTGGACCCTGAGGGACCCCGGCCACAAAATCAGACCCTGAGGGGCCCCTCCCACAAAATCAGACCATAAGGTGCCCCACCCACAAAATCGGACCCTGAGTGGCCCCACCCACAAAATCGGACCCTGAGGGGCCCCACCCACAAAATCAGACCATGAGGGGCCCCACCCACAAAACTGGACCCTGAGGCATCCCGGCCACCAATAAAAACCCTAAGGAGCCCAGGCCACCGAATCGGATCCTGAGGGGCCCCGCCCACCAAATCAGACCGAGGCCAAAGTGGCTCCTGAGAGGCACCCACACTTAAAACGGATCCTGAGTTGAAAGTCTTGCAGGGGCAGCAGGCAAGTCTCTCTTAAAGGGGCAGCCCGGGCACCATTTCAAACCACTATCTGTACTTCCTTCAGGAAAAACACATCTAGTTATAGTGGTTTGAAAAAAACACTATATTGTAATCCGAACGCTGCTAACTTATTATAGAGGTTTGAAAAAACCACTATATTGTAATCCGAACGCTGCTAACTTCTTCTTCTACTTATTTTCCAGTTGATTTCCGCAATTAATACAGCCCGAACCGCTACACGCACAGACTCCGTTGAGGTGTCGTTTCGAAGCCAGCGTCCATGAGAGGTGTGCTAAGTATTTTTCGTGTCGATCGGATTTGTAGTTTTTGCGCAATTTGCGTTTGAAATTTTTTTTCCCGTCATTGGAATGCACTGTCTCCAATGCTTTTCAATGGGAAGCTTAAAACGTGCCCTGAGGCGATTGAAAAGGCAGTTGAGCTAATTGATATGCGCAGGCACACCCAGTTACTATGCCAACGCCTACGAAAGTCACATGACGCCCCCAGGAGAGAGCTTCTGCCACATAATATCAGCTCTTAAAGCGAAACCCACAGCACAAATGCAAATCTAGCTTCATCACATGACGCATGCCCCCTGAGAGAGAATGTGCGCCAAAGTGGATTTAGAAGCCCAGTGAGCCACCCTGGCTCTTAAAGGGCCGACGCGCCAAAGTGATTCTTAAAGAGCACAAAATCGGACCCTTAGGGGCTCCACCCACCAAATCGGACCCTGAGGGGCCCCACCCACAAAATCGGACCCTGAGGGGCCCCTGCCACAAAATCAGACCCTGAGAGGCCCCGGCCACAAAATCGGACCCTGAGGGGCCCCGGCCACAAAATCGGACCCTGAGGGGCCAAAGTGGTTCTTAAAGAGCCGGCGCACCAAAATGAGTCTTAAAGGGCCGGCGCGCCAAATCGAAAGCTGAGTGACCCAAGGCTCCAAATCAGAGACTGATAGACCCTGGTCTACAAAAAGGAGGCTGAGCCACCCTGGCATTCAAATTGGACCCAGAGTGGCCCTGCCCACCAAATCAGACCCAGAGTGGCCCCGCCCACCAAATCAGACCCAGAGTGGCCCCGCCCACCAAATCGGACCCTAAGGGGCCCCACCCACAAAATCGGACCCTGAGGTGCCCCGGCCACAAAATCGGACCCTGAGGGCCTCGGTCACAAAATTGGATCCTGAGGGGCCCCGGCCACAAAATCGGACCCTGAGGGGCTCCGCCCACCAAATCTGATCCTGAGGGGCCCCGCTGACCAAATTGGACCCTGAGGGGCCCCACTGACCAAATCGGACCCTGAGGGGCCCCGCTCACCAAATCGAATCCTGAGGGGCCCCGCCCACCAAATCGGATTCTGAGTGGCCCCACCCACCATATCGGACCCTGAGGGGCCCTGCCCACCAAATCAGTCCCTGAGTGGTCCTGCCCACCAAATCGGACCCTGAGGGGCCCCGCCCACCAAATCGGACCCTGAGGGGCCCCCACCAAATGGGACCCAGAGTGCACCCGCCCACCAAATCAGACCCAGGGGGCCCCGCCCTCAAAATCGGACCGAGGGGCCCTGCCCACCAAATCGGACCCTGAGTGGCCCCGCCCACCAAATTGAACCCTGAGTGGCCCCGCCCACCAAATCGGACCCTGAGGGGCCCCGGCCACAAAATCAGACCCTGAGGGGCCCCACCCACCAAATCGGACCCTGAGGGGCCCCGGCCACAAAATCGGCCCCTGACGCGCCAAAGTGATTCTTAAAAAGCCGGCGCACCAAAATGAGTCTTAAAGGGCCGGCGCGCCAAATCGAAAGCTGAGTGACCCAAGGCTCCAAATCGGAGGCTGATAGACCCTGGCCTACTAAAAGAAGGCTGAGCCACCCTGGCATCCAAATTGGACCCAGAGTGGCCCCGTCCACCAAATCAGACCCAGAGTGGCCCCGCCCACCAAATCAGACCCAGAGTGGCCCCGCCCACCAAATTGGACCCTGAGGGGCCCCACGCACAAAATCAGACCCTAAGGGGCCCCAACCACAAAATCGGACCCTGAGGGGCCCCACCCACAAAATCAGACCCTGAGGGGCCCCAGCCACAAAATCGGACCAGGAGGGGCCCCGGCCACAAAATCAGACCCTGAGGGGCCCCACCCACCAAATTGGACCCTGAGGGACTCCACCCACCTAATCGGACCCTGAGGGAACTCGTCCACCAAATCGGACCCTGAGGGTCCCCACCCACCAAATCAGACCCTAAGGGACTCCGCCCACCAAATCGGACCCTGAGGGGCCCCGCCCACCAAATCGGACCGTGAAGGGCCCCCCACCAAATTGGACCTAGAGTGGCCCTGCCCACCAAATCAGATCCAGGGGGCCCCACCCACAAAATTGGACCCTAAAGGGCCCCACCCACAAGATCGGACCGAGAGGCCCCGGCCACAAAATCTGACCCTGAGGGATCCTGTCCACCATTTCAAGCCCTGAGGAGCCCAGGCCACCGAATCGGCTCCTGAGGGGCCCCACCCACGAAATCAGACCCTGAGGGGCCCCGCCCACCAAATCGGACACTGTGGGGCCCCGCCAACTAAATTGAACCCAGAGTGGTCCCGCCCACCAAATTGGACCCACAGTGGTCCCGCCCACCAAATCAGACCCAAAGTGGTCCTGCCCACCAAATCAGACCCAGAGGGGCTCCGCCCACAAAATCAGACCCTAAGGGACCCCACCCACCAAATCGGACTCTGAGGCCAAAGTGGCCCCTGAGAGGCACCCACACTTAAACCGGATCCTGAGTTGAAAGTCTTGCAGGGGCAGCAGGCAAGTCTCTCTTAAAGGGGCAGCCAGGTACCATTTCAAACCACTATCTGTACTTCCTTCAGGAAATACACATCTAGTTATAGTGGTTTGAAAAAACCACTATATTGTAATCCGAACGCTGCTAACTTATTATAGTGGTTTGAAAAAACCACTATATTGTAATCCGAACGCTGCTAACTTATTCTTCTTCTTATTATTATTAAGTTGATTTCCGCAATTAATGCGGCCCGAACCGCTACACGCACAGACTCCGTTGAGGTGCCGTTTCGAAGCCAGCGTCCACGAGAGGTGTGCTAAGTATTTTTCGTGTCGATCGGATTTGTAGTTTTTGCGCAATTTGCGTTTGAAATTTTTTTTTCCCGTCATTGGAATGAACTGTCTCCAATGCTTTTCAATAGGAAATGGCAAAACGTGCCCTGAGGCGATTGAAATGACAGTTGAGCTCATTGATATGCGCAGGCAGACCCAGTTACTATGCCAACGCCTACGAACGTCACATGACATCTCCAGAACAGAGATTCTACCACATAATATCAGCTCTTAAAGTGAAACCCACAGCACAAATGCAAATCTAGCTTCATCACATGACACATGCCCCTGAGAGAGAATGTGTGCGCCAAAGTGGATTTAAAAGAAGCCCAGTGAGCCAAACTAGCTCTTAAAGGGCCAGCGCACCCAAATGAGTCTTAAAGGGCCGACACACCAAATCGGAGGCTGAGCCACCCCGGCCTCCAAATCGGAGGCTGAGCCACCCCGGCCTCCAATTCGGAGGCTGAGCCACCCCGGCCTCCAATTCGGAGGCTGATCGACCCCGGCCTCCAATTCGGAGGCTGAGCCACCCCGGCCTCCAATTCGGAGGCTGAGCCACCCCGGCCTCCAATTCGGAGGCTGAGCCACCCCGGCCTCCAAATCGGAGGCTGAGCCACCCCGGCCTCCAAATCGGAGGCTGAGCCACCCCGGCCTCCAAATCGGAGGCTGAGCCACCCCGGCCTCCAAATCGGAGGCTGAGCCACCCCGGCCTCCAAATCGGAGGCTGAGCCACCCCGGCCTCCAAATCGGAGGCTGAGCCACCCCGGCCTCCAAATCGGAGGCTGAGCCACCCCGGCCTCCAAATCGGAGGCTGAGCCACCCCGGCCTCCAAATCGGAGGCTGAGCCACCCCGGCCTCCAAATCGGAGGCTGAGCCACCCCGGCCTCCAAATCGGAGGCTGAGCCACCCCGGCCTCCAAATCGGAGGCTGAGCCACCCCGGCCTCCAAATCGGAGGCTGAGCCACCCCGGCCTCCAAATCGGAAGCTCATCGACCCCGGCCTCCAAATCGGAGGCTCTTTGACCTCGGCCTCCAAATCGGAAGCTCAACGACCCCGGCCTCCAAATTGGAGGCTGAGCGACCCCAGCCTCCAAATCTTACCCAGAGTGGCCCCACCCACCAAATCAGACCCAGAGAGGCCCTGCCCACCAAATCGGACCCTGAGGGGCCCCGCCCACCAAATCGGACCCTGTGGGGCCCCGCCCACCAAATCGGACCCTGTGGGGCCCCGCCCACTAAATTGGACCCAGAGTGGTCCCGCCCACCAAATTGGACCCAGAGTGGTCCCGCCCACCAAATTGGACCCAGTGGGGCTCCGCCCACAAAATCAGACTCAGAGGGGCCCCTGCCACAAAATCAGACCCTGAGGGGCCGCGGCCACAAAATCGGACCCTGATGGGCCCCAGTCACAAAATTGGACCCTGATGGGCCCCGGCCACAAAATCGGACCCTGAGGGGCCCCAACCACAAAATCGGACCCTGAGGGGACCCAACCACAAAATCAGACCCTGAGAGGCCCCGCCCACCAAATTGGACCCAGAGTGGTCCCGCCCACCAAATCGGACCCAGAGGGGCCCCACCCACAAAATCGGACCCAGAGGGGCCCCTGCCACAAAATCGGACCCAGAGGGGCCGCGGCCACAAAATCAGACCCTGAGGGGCCGCGGCCACAAAATCGGACCCTGAGGGGCCCCAACCACAAAATCGGACCTTGAGGGGCCCCAACCACAAAATCGGACCCTGAGGGGACCCAACCACAAAATCGGACCCTGAGGGGCCCCTGACACAAAATCGGACCCTGAGGGGCCCCAGCCACAAAATCGGACCCTGAGGGGCCCAACCCACAAAATCGGACCCTGAGGGGCCCTGCCCACCAAATTGGACCCTGAGGGGCCCCGCCCACCAAATCGGACCCTGAGAGGCCCCACCCACAAAATCGGACCCTGACGGGCCCCAGCCACAAAATCGGACCCTGAGGGGCCCCACCCACAAAATTGGACCCTGAGGGGACCCAACCACAAAATCGGACCCTGAGGGGCCCCTGACACAAAATCGGACCCTGAGGGGCCCCGGCCACAAAATCGGACCCTGAGGGGCCCAACCCACAAAATCGGACCCTGAGGGGCCCTGCCCACCAAATTGGACCCTGAGGGGCCCCGCCCACCAAATCGGACCCTGAGAGGCCCCACCCACAAAATCGGACCCTGACGGGCCCCGCCCACCAAATCAGACCCTGAGGCCAAAGTGGCCCCTGAGAGGCACCCACACTTAAAACGGATCCTGAGTTGAAAGTCTTGCAGGGGCAGCGGGCAAGTCTCTCTTAAAGGGGCAGCCCGGGCACCATTTCAAACCACTATCTGTACTTCCTTCAGGAAAAACACATCTAGTTATAGTGGTTTGAAAAAAACACTATATTGTAATCCGAACGCTGCTAACTTATTATAGAGGTTTGAAAAAACCACTATATTGTAATCCGAACGCTGCTAACTTCTTCTACTTATTTTCCAGTTGATTTCCGCAATTAATACAGCCCGAACCGCTACACGCACAGACTCCGTTGAGGTGTCGTTTCGAAGCCAGCGTCCATGAGAGGTGTGCTAAGTATTTTTCGTGTCGATCGGATTTGTAGTTTTTGCGCAATTTGCGTTTGAAATTTTTTTTCCCGTCATTGGAATGCACTGTCTCCAATGCTTTTCAATGGGAAGCTTAAAACGTGCCCGGAGGCGATTGAAATGGCAGTTGAGCTAATTGATATGCGCAGGCACACCCAGTTACTATGCCAACGCCTACGAAAGTCACATGACGCCCCCAGGAGAGAGCTTCTGCCACATAATATCAGCTCTTAAAGCGAAACCCACAGCACAAATGCAAATCTAGCTTCATCACATGACGCATGCCCCCTGAGAGAGAATGTGCGCCAAAGTGGATTTAGAAGCCCAGTGAGCCACCCTGGCTCTTAAAGGGCCGACGCGCCAAAGTGATTCTTAAAGAGCACAAAATCGGACCCTTAGGGGCTCCACCCACCAAATCGGACCCTGAGGGGCCCCACCCACAAAATCGGACCCTGAGGGGCCCCTGCCACAAAATCAGACCCTGAGAGGCCCCGGCCACAAAATCGGACCCTGAGGGGCCCCGGCCACAAAATCGGACCCTGAGGGGCCAAAGTGGTTCTTAAAGAGCCGGCGCACCAAAATGAGTCTTAAAGGGCCGGCGCGCCAAATCGAAAGCTGAGTGACCCAAGGCTCCAAATCGGAGACTGATAGACCCTGGTCTACAAAAAGGAGGCTGAGCCACCCTGGCATTCAAATTGGACCCAGAGTGGCCCCGCCCACCAAATCAGACCCAGAGTGGCCCCGCCCACCAAATTGGACCGAGGGGCCCCGTCCACCAAATCGGACCCTAAGGGGCCCCACCCACAAAATCGGACCCTGAGGTGCCCCGGCCACAAAATCGGACCCTGAGGGCCTCGGTCACAAAATTGGATCCTGAGGGGCCCCGGCCACAAAATCGGACCCTGAGGGGCCCCAACCACAAAATCGGACCCTGAGGGGCTCCGCCCACCAAATCTGATCCTGAGGGGCCCCGCTGACCAAATTGGACCCTGAGGGGCCCCACTGACCAAATCGGACACTGAGGGGCCCCGCTCACCAAATCGGATCCTGAGGGGCCCCGCCCACCAAATCGGTTTCTGAGTGGCCCCACCCACCATATCGGACCCTGAGGGGCCCTGCCCACCAAATCAGTCCTTGAGTGGTCCTGCCCACCAAATCGGACCCTGAGGGGCCCCGCCCACCAAATCGGACCCTGAGGGCCCCCCACCAAATGGGACCCAGAGTGCACCCGCCCACCAAATCAGACCCAGGGGGCCCCGCCCTCAAAATCGGACCGAGGGGCCCTGCCCACCAAATCGGACCCTGAGGGCCCCCCACCAAATGGGACCCAGAGTGCACCCGCCCACCAAATCAGACCCAGGGGGCCCCGCCCTCAAAATCGGACCGAGGGGCCCTGCCCACCAAATCGGACCCTGAGTGGCCCCGCCCACCAAATTGAACCCTGAGTGGCCCCGCCCACCAAATCGGACCCTGAGGGGCCCCGGCCACAAAATCAGACCCTGAGGGGCCCCACCCACCAAATCGGACCCTGAGGGGCCCCGACCACAAAATCGGACCCTGACGCGCCAAAGTGATTCTTAAAAAGCCGGCGCACCAAAATGAGTCTTAAAGGGCCGGAGCGCCAAATCGAAAGCTGAGTGACCCAAGGCTCCAAATCGGAGGCTGATAGACCCTGGCCTACTAAAAGAAGGCTGAGCCACCCTGGCATCCAAATTGGACCCAGAGTGGCCCCGTCCACCAAATCAGACCCAGAGTGGCCCCGCCCACCAAATCAGACCCAGAGTGGCCCCGCCCACCAAATCGGACCCTGAGGGGCCCCGGCCACAAAATCAGACCCTGAGGGGCCCCACCCACCAAATCGGACCCTGAGGGGCCCCGACCACAAAATCGGACCCTGACGCGCCAAAGTGATTCTTAAAAAGCCGGCGCACCAAAATGAGTCTTAAAGGGCCGGAGCGCCAAATCGAAAGCTGAGTGACCCAAGGCTCCAAATCGGAGGCTGATAGACCCTGGCCTACTAAAAGAAGGCTGAGCCACCCTGGCATCCAAATTGGACCCAGAGTGGCCCCGTCCACCAAATCAGACCCAGAGTGGCCCCGCCCACCAAATCAGACCCAGAGTGGCCCCGCCCACCAAATTGGACCCTGAGGGGCCCCACACACAAAATCAGACCCTAAGGGGCCCCAACCACAAAATCGGACCCTGAGGGGCCCCACCCACAAAATCAGACCCTGAGGGGCCCCAGCCACAAAATCGGACCTGGAGGGGCCCCGGCCACAAAATCAGAGCCTGAGGGGCCCCACCCACCAAATTGGACCCTGAGGGACTCCACCCACCTAATCGGACCCTGAGGGAACTCGTCCACCAAATCGGACCCTGAGGGTCCCCACCCACCAAATCAGACCCTAAGGGACCCCTCCCACCAAATCGGACCCTGAGGGGCCCCGCCCACCAAATCGGACCGTGAAGGGCCCCCCACCAAATTGGACCCAGAGTGGCCCTGCCCACCAAATCAGATCCAGGGGGCCCCACCCACAAAATTGGACCCTAAAGGGCCCCACCCACAAGATCGGACCGAGAGGCCCCGGCCACAAAATCTGACCCTGAGGGATCCTGTCCACCATTTCAAGCCCTGAGGAGCCCAGGCCACTGAATCGGCTCCTGAGGGGCCCCACCCACGAAATCGGACACTGTGGGGCCCCGCCAACTAAATTGAACCCAGAGTGGTCCCGCCCACCAAATTGGACCCACAGTGGTCCCGCCCACCAAATCAGACCCAAAGTGGTCCTGCCCACCAAATCAGACCCAGAGGGGCTCCGCCCACAAAATCAGACCCTAAGGGACCCCACCCACCAAATCGGACTCTGAGGCCAAAGTGGCCCCTGAGAGGCACCCACACTTAAAACGGATCCTGAGTTGAAAGTCTTGCAGGGGCAGCAGGCAAGTCTCTCTTAAAGGGGCAGCCAGGTACCATTTCAAACCACTATCTGTACTTCCTTCAGGAAATACACATCTAGTTATAGTGGTTTGAAAAAAACACTATATTGTAATCCGAACGCTGCTAACTTATTATAGTGGTTTGAAAAAACCACTATATTGTAATCCGAACGCTGCTAACTTATTCTTCTTCTTATTATTATTAAGTTGATTTCCGCAATTAATGCGGCCCGAACCGCTACACGCACAGACTCCGTTGAGGTGCCGTTTCGAAGCCAGCGTCCACGAGAGGTGTGCTAAGTATTTTTCGTGTCGATCGGATTTGTAGTTTTTGCGCAATTTGCGTTTGAAATTTTTTTTTCCTGTCATTGGAATGAACTGTCTCCAATGCTTTTCAATAGGAAATGGCAAAACGTGCCCTGAGGCGATTGAAATGACAGTTGAGCTCATTGATATGCGCAGGCAGACCCAGTTACTATGCCAACGCCTACGAACGTCACATGACATCTCCAGAACAGAGATTCTACCACATAATATCAGCTCTTAAAGTGAAACCCACAGCACAAATGCAAATCTAGCTTCATCACATGACACATGCCCCTGAGAGAGAATGTGTGCGCCAAAGTGGATTTAAAAGAAGCCCAGTGAGCCAAAATAGCTCTTAAAGGGCCAATGCGCCAAAGTGATTGTTAAAGGGCCAATGCGCCAAAGTGATTGTTAAAGGGCCAATGCGCCAAAGTGATTGTTAAAGGGCCAATGCGCCAAAGTGATTGTTAAAGGGCCAATGCACCCAAATGAGTCTTAAAGGGCCAATGCACCCAAATGAGTCTTAAAGGGCCGACACACCAAATCGGAGGCTGAGCCACCCCGGCCTCCAAATCGGAGGCTGAGCCACCCCGGCCTCCAAATCGGAGGCTGAGCCACCCCGGCCTCCAAATCGGAGGCTGAGCCACCCCGGCCTCCAAATCGGAGGCTGAGCCACCCCGGCCTCCAATTCGGAGGCTGAGCCACCCCGGCCTCCAATTCGGAGGCTGATCGACCCCGGCCTCCAATTCGGAGGCTGATCGACCCCGGCCTCCAATTCGGAGGCTGATCGACCCCGGCCTCCAATTCGGAGGCTGATCGACCCCGGCCTCCAATTCGGAGGCTGAGCCACCCCGGCCTCCAATTCGGAGGCTGAGCCACCCCGGCCTCCAAATCGGAGGCTGAGCCACCCCGGCCTCCAAATCGGAGGCTGAGCCACCCCGGCCTCCAAATCGGAGGCTGAGCCACCCCGGCCTCCAAATCGGAGGCTGAGCCACCCCGGCCTCCAAATCGGAGGCTGAGCCACCCCGGCCTCCAAATCGGAGGCTGAGCCACCCCGGCCTCCAAATCGGAGGCTGAGCCACCCCGGCCTCCAAATCGGAGGCTGAGCCACCCCGGCCTCCAAATCGGAGGCTGAGCCACCCCGGCCTCCAAATCGGAGGCTGAGCCACCCCGGCCTCCAAATCGGAGGCTGAGCCACCCCGGCCTCCAAATCGGAGGCTGAGCCACCCCGGCCTCCAAATCGGAGGCTGAGCCACCCCGGCCTCCAAATCGGAGGCTGAGCCACCCCGGCCTCCAAATCGGAAGCTCATCGACCCCTGCCTCCAAATCGGAGGCTCTTTGACCTCGGCCTCCAAATCGGAAGCTCAACGACCCCGGCCTCCAAATCTTACCCTGAGTGGCCCCACCCACCAAATCAGACCCAGAGAGGCCCTGCCCACCAAATCGGACCCTGAGGGGCCCCGCCCACCAAATCGGACCCTGTGGGGCCCCGCCCACCAAATCGGACCCTGAGAGGCCCCGCCCACCAAATTGGACCCAGAGTGGTCCCGCCCACCAAATTGGACCCAGAGTGGTCCCGCCCACCAAATTGGACCCAGAGTGGTCCCGCCCACCAAATTGGACCCAGAGTGGTCCCGCCCACAAAATCAGACTCAGAGGGGCCCCTGCCACAAAATCAGACCCTGAGGGGCCGCGGCCACAAAATCGGACCCTGATGGGCCCCAGTCACAAAATTGGACCCTGATAGGCCCCGGCCACAAAATCGGACCCTGAGGGGCCCCAACCACAAAATCGGACCCTGAGGGGACCCAACCACAAAATCAGACCCTGAGAGGCCCCGCCCACCAAATTGGACCCAGAGTGGTCCCGCCCACCAAATTGGACCCAGAGGGGCCCCACCCACAAAATCGGACCCAGAGGGGCCCCTGCCACAAAATCGGACCCAGAGGGGCCGCGGCCACAAAATCAGACCCTGAGGGGCCGCGGCCACAAAATCGGACCCTGAGGGGCCCCAACCACAAAATCGGACCCTGAGGGGACCCAACCACAAAATCGGACCCTGAGGGGCCCCTGACACAAAATCGGACCCTGAGGGGCCCTGCCCACCAAATTGGACCCTGAGGGGCCCCGCCCACCAAATCGGACCCTGAGAGGCCCCACCCACAAAATCGGACGCTGACAGGCCTCGGCCACAAAATCGGACCCTGAGGGGCCCCACCCACAAAATTGGACCCTGAGGGGTTTTGGCCACAAAAATCGGATCCTGAGTGGCCCCGGCCGCAAAATCGGACCCTGAGGGGCCCCAGCCACAAAATCGGACCTTGAGGGGCCCCACCCACCAAATCAGACCCAGAGGGGCCCCGGCCACCAAATCGGACCCTGAGGGGCCCCGGCCACCAAATCGGACCCTGAGTGGCCCCGGCCACAAAATCGGACCCTGAGGGGCCCCACCCACAAAATCGGACCCTGAGGGGCCCCACCCACAAAATCAGGCCCTGAGGGGCCCCACCCACAAAATCAGACCCTGAGGCCAAAGTGGCCCCTGAGAGGCACCCACAGTTAAATCGTATCCTGAGTTGAAAGTCTTGCAGGGACAGCAGGCAAGTATCTCTTAAAGGGGCAGCCCGGGCACCATTTCAAACCACTATCTGTACTTCCTTCAGGAAATACACATCTAGTTCTTCTTATTATTTTCCAGTTGAATTCCACAATTAATGCGGCCCGAACCGCTACACGCACAGACTCCGTTGAGGTGTCGTTTCGAAGCCAGCGTCCATGAGAGGTGTGCTAAGTATTTTTCGTGTCGATCGGATTTGTACTTTTTGCGCAATTTGCGTTTGAAAATTTTTTTTCCCGTCATTGGAATGCACTGTCTCAATGCATTTGAATGGGGAAATTTTGCTATAGACAAAACATGCCCTGAGGCGATTGAAATGGCAGTTAAGCTCATTCATATGCGCAGGCAGACCCAGTTACTATGCCAACGCCTACGAACGTCACATGACCTCTCCAAGACAGAGCTTCTGCCACATAATATCAGCTCTTAAAGCAAAACCAACAGCACAAATGCAAATCTAGCTTCATCACATGACATATGCCCCTGAGAGAGAATGTGCGCCAAAGTGGATTTAAAAGCCCAGTGAGCCACCCTGGCTCTTAAAAGGCCGACGCGCCAAAGTGATTCTTAAAGAGCCGGCGCACCAAAATGAGTCTTAAAGGGCCAGCGCGCCAAATCGAAAGCTGAGTGACCCAAGGCTCCAAATCGGAGGCTGATAGACCCTGGCCTACAAAAAGGAGGCTGAGCAACCCTGGCATCCAAATTGGACCCAGAGTGGCCCCGCCCATCAAATAAGACCCAGAGTGGCCCCGCCCACCAAATCAGACCCAGAGCGGCCCCACCCACCAAATTGGACCCTGAGGGGCCCCACCTACAAAATCGGACCCTGAGGGGCCCCGGCCACAAAATCGGACCCTGAGGGGCCCCACCCACAAAATCGCACCCTGAGGGGCCCCACCCACAAAATCGGACCCTGAGGGGCCCCGGCCGCAAAATCAGACCCTGAGGGGCTCCAACTACAAAATCGGACCCTGAGGGGCCCCGGCCAAAAAAATCGGACCCTGAGGGGCCCCACACTCAAAATCGGTTCCTGAGGGGCCCAACCAACAAAATCGGACCCTGAGGGGCCCCAGCCAGAAAATCGGACCCTGAGGGGCCCCACCCACAAAATCGGACCCTGAGGGGCCCCGGCCACAAAATCGGACCCTGAGGGGCCCCAGCCACAAAATCGGACCCTGAGGGGCCCCAGCCACAAAATCGGACCCTGAGGGGCCCCAGCCACAAAATCGGACCCTGAGGGGCCCCGGTCACGAAATCGGATGCTGAGGGGCGCTGGCCACAAAATCGGACCCTGAGGGGCCCCAACCACAAAACCGGACCCTGAGGGGCACCAACCACAAAATCGGACCCTGTGGGGCCCCAACCACAAAATTGGATCCTGAGGGGCCCCTCCCACAAACTTGGACCCTGAGGGGCCCCGCCCACAAAATCGGACCCTGAGGGGCCCCGCCCTCAAAATCGGACCCTGAGGGGCCCCGCCCACCAAATCGGACCCTGAGGGGCCCCGCCCACCAAATCGGACCCTGAGGGGCCCCGCCCACCAAATCGGACCCTGAGGGGCCCCACCCACAAAATCGGACCCTGAGGGCCCCCAACCACAAAATCGGACCCTAAGGGGCCCCGCCCTCAAAATCGGACCCTGAGTAGACCCGGCCACAAAATCGGACCCTGAGGAGCCCCAGCCACAAAATCGGACCCTGAGGGCCCCCACCCACAAAATCGGACCCTGAGGGGCTCCACCCACCAAATTGGACCCTGAGAGGCCCCGCTCACCCAATCGAACTCTGAGGGACTCCGCTCACCAAATCAGACCCTGAGGGGCCCCGCCCACCAAATCGGATTCTGAGGGGGCCCCAACAACAAAATCGGACCCTGAGGGGCCCCGGACACAAAATCGGACCCTGAGGGTCCCGACCCACAAAATCAGACCCTGAGGGACCCCAACCACAAAATCGGACCCTGAGGGGCCCCGCTCACCAAATCAGACCCAGAGTGGCCCCCGCCCACCAAATCAAACCATGATGGGCCCCGCCCACCAAATCGGACCCTGAGGGGCCCAGCCCACCAAATCGGACCCTGAGGGGCAGTGCTCACAAAATCAAACTCAGAGGGGCCCCGCTCACCAAATCGGACGCTGAGGGGCCCCGCTCACCAAATCAGACCCAGAGTGGCCCCCGCCCACCAAATCAAACCATGAGGTGCCCCGCCCACCAAATCAGACCCTGAGGGGCCCAGCCCACCAAATCGGACGCTGAGGGGCCCCGCCCACCAAATCGGATTCTGAAGGGCCTCAACCACAAAATCGGACCCTGAGGGTCCCCGCCCACCAAATCGGATCCTGAGGGGCTCCGCTCACCAAATCGGACCCTGAGGGGCCCCGCTCACCAAATTGAACTCTGAGGGGCCCCGCTCACCAAATCGGGTTCTGAGGGGCCCCGCCAGCAAATCGGTTTCTGAGGGGCCCCGCCCACCAAATTGGACCCTGAGGGGCCCCACCCACCAAATTGGACCCTGAGGGGCCCCGCCCACCAAATCGACCTCTGAGGGGCTGTGCTCACCAAATCAGACCCTGAGGGGCCCCGCCCACCAAATCGGACCGAGGGGCCCCGCTCACCAAATCGGACCCCGAGGGGCCCCGCCCACCAAATCGGACCCTGAGGGGCCCCGCCCACCAAATCGGACCATGTGGGGCCCCGCCTACCAAATCGGACCCTGAGGGGCCCCAACCACTAAATCAGACCCTGAGAGGCCCCGGCCACAAAATCGGACCCTGAGGGGCCCCAACCACAAAATCGGACCCTGAGGGGCCCCAAACACTAACTCAGACCCTGAGGGGACCCGACCACAAAATCGGACCCTGAGAGACCCCGGCCACAAAATCGAACCCAGAGGGACCCCAGTCACAAAATCGGACCCTGAGCCCCAACCCACAAAATCGGACCCTGAGGGGCTCCACCCACAAAATCGGACCCTGAGGGGCCCCGACCACAAAATCGAACCATGAGGGGCCCCGCCCATGAAATCCGACCCTGAGGGGCCCCGCCCACAAAATCGGACCCTGAGGGGCCTCGCCCACAAAATCGGACTGAGGGGCCCCGCCCACAAAATCAGACCCTGAAGGGCCCCACCCACCAAACCGGACCCTGAGGGGCCCCGGCCACAAAATTGGACCCTGAGGGGCTCCAACCACAAAATTGGACCCTGAGAGACCCCGGCCACAAAATTGAACCCAGAGGGGCGCCTGCCACAAAATCAGACCCTGAGGGGCCCCAACCACAAAATCAGACCCTCAAGGGCCCGGCCACAAAATCGGACCCTGAGGGCCCCCGACCACAAAACCGGACCCTGAGGGGCCACAACCACAAAATCGGACCCTGAGGGGCCCCAACCACAAAATCAGACCCTGAGGGGCCCCGGCAACAAAATCGGACCCTGAGAGACCCCGGCCACAAAATTGAACCCAGAGGGGCCCCAGTCACAAAATCGGACCCTGAGGGGCCCCACCCACTAAATCGGACCCTGAGGAGCTCCACCCACCAAATCGGACCATGAGGGGCCCCACCCACCAAATCGGACCCTGAGTGGTTCCGGCCACAAAATCGGACCCTGAGGGGCCCCGACCACAAAATCGGACCCTGAGGGGCCCCGGCCACAAAATCGGACCCTGAGGGGCCCCGCCCATCACATCGGATCCTAAGAGGCCCCACCCACCAAATCAGACCCTGAGGGGCCACGGCCACCAAATCAGACCCTGAGGGTCCACGGCCACAAAATCAGACCCTGAGGGGCCCCGGCCACAAAATCAGACCCTGAGGGGCCCCGGCCACAAAATCGGACCCTGAGGGGCCCCGGCCACAAAACCGAACCCTGAGGGGCCCCACCCACCAAATCGGACCCTGAGGGGCCCCGGCCACCAAATCGGACCCTGAGGGGCCCCACCCACCAAATCGGACCCTGAGGGGCCCCGGCCACAAAATCGGACCCTGAGGGGCCCCACCCACAAAATCGGGCCTTGAGGGGCCCCACCCACAAAATCGGACCCTGGGGCCAAAGTGGCCCCTGAGAGGCACCCACAGTTAAAACGGATCCTGAGTTGAAAGTCCTGCAGGGGCATCAGGCAAGTCTCTCTTAAAGGGGCAGCCTGGGCACCATTTCAAACCATTATCTGTACTTCCTTCAGGAAATACACATCTAGTATTATTATTATTCAGTTGATTTTCCGCAATTAATGCTGCCCGAACCACTACACGCACAGACTCCGCTGAGGTGTCGTTTCGAAGCCAGAGTCCACGAGTGGTGTGCTAAGTATTTTTCGTGTCGATCGCATTTGTAGTTTTTGCGCAATTTGCGTTTGAAAATTTTTTTCCCCATCATTGGAATGCATTGTCTCAATGTATTTCAATAGGAAAATTTTGCCATAGGAAGACATGGGGCAGCTTCATCACATGACGCATGCCCCTGAGAGAGAATGTGCACCAAAGTGGATTTAGAAGCCCAGTGCGCCAAACTGGCTTAAAGGGCCGACGCGCCAAAGTGATTCTTAAAGGGCCGGCGCACCAAATCGAAAGCTGAGTGACCCCAGGCTCCAAATCGGAGGCTGATTGAACCCGGCATCAAAATCGGAGGCTGAGCCACCCTGGCCTCCAAATTGGACCCAGAGTGGCACCGCCCACCAAATCGGACCCAGAGTGGCCCCGCCTGCCAAATCAGATCCTGAGGGGCCCCACCCACCAAATCAGACCCTGAGGGGCCCCACAGGCCAAAGTGGTCCCTGAGAGCCACCCACAGTTAAAACGGATCCTGAGTTGAATGTCTTGCAGGGGCAGCAGGCAAGTCTCTCTTAAAGGGGCAGCCCGGGCGCCATTTCAAACCACTATCTGTACTTCCTTCAGGAAATACACATCTAGTTATAGTGGTTTGAAAAAACCACTATACTGTAATCCGAACGCTGCTAACTTTTTCTTCTTATTATTATTAAGTTGATTTCCGCCATTAATACAGCCCGAACCGCTACACGCACAGACTCCGTTGAGGTGTCGTTTCGAAGCCAGCGTCCATGAGAGGTGTGCTAAGTATTTTTCGTGTTGATCAGATTTGTAGTTTTTGCGCAATTTGCGTTAGAAATTTTTTTTTCCCGTCATTGGAATGAATTGTCTCAATGCATTTGAATGGGGAAATGGCAAAACGTGCCCTGAGGCGATAGAAATGGCAGTTGAGCTCAATGATATGCGCAGGCAGAACCAGTTACTATGCCAACGCCTACGAACGTCACATGACATCTCCAGAACAGAGCTTCTGCCACATATCAGCTCTTAAAGCGAAACCCACAGCACTAATGCAAATCTAGCTTCATCACATGACACATGCCCCTGAGAGAGAATGTGCGCCAAAGTGTATTTAGAAGCCCAGTGAGCCAAACTGGCTCTTAAAGGGCCGAAGCGCCAAAGTGATTCTTAAAGGGCCGCCGCACCGAAATGAGTTTTAAAGGGCCGACGCGCCAAATCGAAAGCTGAGTGACCCCAGGCTCCAAATCGGAGACTGAGCCACCCCGGCCTTAAAATCGGAGGCTGAGCCACCCTGGCCTCCAAATCGGACCCAGAGTGGCCCCGCCCACCAATAACGGACCCAGAGTGGCCCAGCCCACCAAATCGGACCCTGAGGAGCCCAGCCCACCAAATCGGACCCTGAGGAGCCCAGCCCACCAAATCGGACCCAGAAGGGCCCTGCCCACCAAATCGGACCCTGAGGAGCTCCGCCACCAAATCGGACCCAGAGTGACCCCGCCCACCAAATCGGACCATGAAGGGCCCCGCCCACCAAATCGCAAGCAGAGGGCCCCCGCCCACCAAATCGGAACCTGAGGGGCCCCGCCCACCAAATCGGACCCTGAGGGGCCCCGGCCACAAAATCGGACCCTGAGGGGCCCCGGCCACAAAATCGGACCCTGAGGGGCCCCGGTCACAAAATCGGACCCAGAGGGGCCCCACCCACAAAATCGAACCCAGAGGGGCCCCGCCCACAAAATCGGACCCTGAGGGGCCCCGCCCACCAAATCGGACCCTGAGGGGCCCCGCCCACCAAATCGGACCCTGAGGGGCCCCGCCCACCAAATCGGACCCTGAGGGGCCCCGCCCACCAAATCGGACCCTGAGGGGCCCCGCCAACCAAATCGGACCCTGAGGGGCCCCGCCCTCAAAATCGGACCCTGAGAGGCCCCGCCCACCAAATCGGACCCTGAGGGGCCCCGCCAACCAAATCGGACTCTGAGAGGCCCCACCCACAAAATCTGACCCTGAGGGCCCCCAACCACAAAATAGGACCCTAAAAGGCCCCGCCCTCAAAATCGGACCCTGAGTAGACCCGGCCACAAAATCAGACCCTGAGGGGCCCCACCCTCAAAATCGGATCCTGAGGGTCCCAACCAACAAAATTGGACCCTGAGGGGCCCCACCCACAAAATCAGACCCTGAGGGGCCCCGGCCACAAAATCGGAACCTAAGGGGCCCCGGCCACAAAATCGGACCCTGAGCGGCCCAACCACAAAATCAGACCCTGAGGGGCCCCGGCCACAAAATCAGAACCTGAGGGGCCCCGGCCACAAAATCAGAACCTGAGGGGCCCCGGCCACAAAATCAGAACCTGAGCGGCCCAACCACAAGATCGGACCCTGAGGGGCCCCGGCCACAAAATCGGACCCTGAGAGGCCCCAGCCACAAAATCGGACCCTGAGGCCCCGCCCACCAAATCGGACCCTGAGGGGCCCCACCAACCAAATCGGACTCTGAGGGGCCCC
Source organism: Dendrobates tinctorius (assembly GCF_039654945.1). Classification (NCBI taxonomy): domain Eukaryota; kingdom Metazoa; phylum Chordata; class Amphibia; order Anura; family Dendrobatidae; genus Dendrobates; species Dendrobates tinctorius. The sequence continues at coordinate 1,977,610 of NW_027361736.1, read as the reverse complement.
ACCCACAAAATCGGACCCTGAGGGCCCCCAACCACAAAATCAGACCCTGAGGGGCCCCGGACACAAAATCGGACCCTGAGAGACCCCAGCCACAAAATCGAACCCAGAGGGGACCCACCCACAAAATCAGACCCTGAGGGGCCCCGGCCATAAAATCGGACCCTGAGGGGCCCCGGCCACAAAATCGTACCCTGAGGGTCCCCACCCACAAAATCGGACCCTGAGGGGCCCCACCCATAAAATCGGACCCTGAGGGGACCCACCCACAAAATCAGACCCTGAGGGGCCACACCCACAAAATTGGACCATGAGAGGCCACACCCACAAAATCAGACCCTGAGGGGCCCCACCCACAAAATTGGACCCTGAGGAATCCCGGCCACTAATTCAAATCCTGAGGAGCCCAGGCCACCGAATCGGATCCTGAGGGGCCCCACCCACCAAATCAGACCCTGAGGCCAAAGTGGCCTCTGAGAGGCACCCACATTTAAAATGGATCCTGAGTTGAAAGTCTTGCAGGGGCAGCAGGCAAGTCTCTCTAAAAGGGGCAGCCCAGGCACCATTTCAAACCACTATCTGTACTTCCTTCAGGAAATACACATCTAGTATTATTATTACTATTCAGTTGATTTCCGCAATTAATGCGGCCTAAACCGCTACATGCACAGACTCCGTTGAGGCGTTGTTTCGAAGCCAGCGTCCATGAGTGGTGTGCTAAGTATTTTTCGTGTCGATCGGATTTGTAGTTTTTGCGCAATTTGCGTTTGAAAAAACATTTTCCTGTCATTGGAATGCACTGTCTCAATGCATTTCAATGGAAAAATGTTGCCATAGGGAAAACATGGGGCAGTCATGAGGTGGCAGTTAAGCTCATTGATATGCGCAGGCACACCCAGTTACTATGCCAATGCCTACGAACTTCACATGACCCCAGCAGGACACAGTTTCTGCCAGATAATATCAGCTCTTCTTAAAGCAAAACCCAAAGCACAAATGCAAATCTAGCTTCATCACATGACGCATGCCCCTGAAAGATAATGTGCGCCAAAGTGGATTTAGAAGCCCAGTGCGCCAAACTGGCTCTTAAAGGGCCGACGCGCCTAAGTGATTCTTAAAGGGCTGGCACACCAAAATGAGTCTTAAAGGGCTGGTGCGCAAAATGCAAAGCTGAGTGACCCCAGGCTCCAAATCGGAGGCTGAGCCACCCCAGCCTCCAAATCGGAGGCTGATCGACCCTGGCCTAGAAATCGGAGGCTGAGCTACCCTGGCCTCCAAACCGGACCCAGAGTGGCCCCGCCCTCCAAATCGGACCCAGAGTGGCCCCGCCCACCAAATCAGACCCAGAGTGGCCCCGCCCGCCAATTCGGATCCTGAGGGGCCCCACCCACCAAATTAGATCCTGAAGGGCCCCACAGGCCAAAGTGGCCCCTGAGAGGCACCCACAGTTAAAACGGATCCTGACTTGAAAGTCTTGCAGGGGCAGCAGGCAAACTTGTGTGGCTCAGCTCAAAAAATCGGACCCTGAGGGGCCCCGCCCACCAAATCGGACCCTGAGGGGCCCCGCCCACCAAATCGGACCCTGAGGGGCCCCACCCACCAAATCGGACCTTGACGTGCCCCGGCCACAAAATCGGGCCCTGAGGGGTCCCACCCACAAAATCGGACCCTGAGGCCAAAGTGGCCCCTGAGAGGCACCCACAGTTAAAATGGATCCTGAGTTGAAGGTCTTGCAGGGGCAGCAGGCAAGTTTCTCTTAAAGGGGCAGCCCGGGCAGCATTTCAAACCACTATCTGTACTTCCTTCAGGAAATACACATCTAGTTTACTATTGCTGCACGGATTAACATGCATTTGCACTTTTGAAATTAAGTCTGAATTTTACGTTTGTATTGATTATGCACGGTCACTTAATTTGTATTTCTTGTACCCCTTGATGCATTCAGACATAGGATTGAATATATTTGTGTCCCTGGTAGTACCTTTTCCATGGCATTGGCCTCTCCCCCATTTTAATTTTATTTACATTGTACAATAAATAAATGTATCATTATTGGAAATCTTTTCGGTCTTTTCGTTGTTTTGCTCTCAGAATAAAGCAATTCAAAAATAATATTTTTTTCTATCGAATAGTTTTTATTGTGTAAAAGCACCAAAACTTAAAAAAATACAAATGAGGTATCGCTTTAATCGTACTGACCCGAAAAATAAAATTGCCTTATCAATTTTACCATACGCAGGATGATATAAACTCCCCACCCGCCCCCCCAAAAAAATCCTGAATTGCTGTTTTTTGTATATTCTGCCTCCCAAAAATCGGAATAGAAAGCAACCAAAAAATGTCATGTACCCAAAAATGGTACCAATAAAAGCATCAACTCGTCCTGCAAAAAACAAACAACCCATAAAAAAAACAAACCATAACATGACTCAGTCAAAATATGGAAAAATTATAACTCAAAATATAGTGATGCAAAAAACTAGTAAAAAGTGTCTTTTAGTGAGTGACAGCAGCCAAACATATAAATCCAATATAAATCTGGTATCGCTGTAATCACACTGACCCAAAGAATAAAGTTGTCTAATCACTTATACTGCTCGAGGAACAGAATAAAAAATAAATAAAACCAATTCATCTGCTGTTTTTTATTTGTGCTTCCCAAAGATCTCAGTAAGGCTCTGCACACAATTATCCTGCCGTGAGCGCTGACACAGAGGTTTCCGTGTAAATCTCTGAAATACGTGATTCAGCCCGAACACCTGGAGGAAGAATCCCTATAATGAGGCAGATGGAGGCACTGTGGACGCCATAGGACATATGATCCGGCGGTGTCCGTCTTTTTAGAATTGCATAAAACTGCCATCGGCCACAGTTTTATTCATTTCTGAAAACAAGGGCTCTGCGGAATAGAGGCCAGATAGAGTCCAGAGTAACACTGCTGCCTCATTAGAGTGAAAGGATCGGGGTTTCATCTGAATCTTGTCACTCAGAGATTTAGATGGAGACCCCAAAGTAAGTGGTCAGCGTAGCGTGCTGGATAAATGTGATCCCAAACATTATGTAAAATGTTCCCAATAAAAGCTTCAACTCAATCGACAAAAAAAGCAAGTCCCCACTCAGGTTTGGCATCTGTTAACGGAAATATAGGGGGCTTCCAAATTACTGGTAGCACTGTAGGGAAGGTGACCTGACGGACGGACGGACGTGTCAGTATAGAGGAAGATAGGTTTGCACAGTTTAGACAGGTGTCAGTTACTATAGTGGGGAAACAGCTAGGAAAGTGTAGTGGACGTGCAGTACCTTGGGTTGACCATTAGATGGCAGGGAGGAGTGTGAGCAAAGGACTTGACATCAGCTTAGGGCTTTAGAAAACGTTGGTCATGGGGGGCGGAGTTACAGTGACAGGGGACCTGGAGTGCTATAAATACTGAGGGAAGGTTCCAGAAGGTTCCAGTCCCCAGGGGGAGCTCCAGTGACAGGAGGACTGTGGCAGTCTGTGCGCTGTGAAGAGAATCCAAACCAGGGGGACTGAGGAGAGAGAACGTCAGGGGGGTGGTCCTGACAGGAATACCGCAAAATAGACGAGACACAGAGGTTATATCGACGAGGCACAGAGGTTATGGATACCGTGTTAAGAAAGACGTTGTGACCAGTGAAATTACTGTTGATTTACGGGCCTAAGGCGGCCACAGTGACGGACCTGTCAAAAGCGTCAACAAAAGTAAAGGGATGGTACGTATATATACGTCCCTGGCGAAAGTGCGGTGTTCTGTGGTGTATTGTAACCGGAGAGCCTTGAGGAAAATTGCGGAGTGCTATGAGGCTGTCAGGCGGACGAGTGAATAAAGCTTGGACCTGTTGCACCCAGAATCTGTCTCCATCTTGTCTCTGTTTCGTCTCTGCGCAGTAAGAAGAGGGACCACCCCCCAGCTCGGCCAACGACCCTACAGCACAAAGGCTCTGGAAGAGCGAAATGGCTCCTCACCCTCTAAAGGAAATTCAGCAAATTCTCCGCTCCCAAATCCAAATGCCCCCTCCCTTCAGAGCCCCACAGTGTACCTAAACCACATATAGCATCAGGCCCGGATTGGTAATCTGCCAAGGTGGGAAGATGCTAGGTGGGCTGATTGCTCTTTAATACAAAGTGGGGTGCCAGTCCTTTAACCCCTTCTTTACCGATGACAGAATAGTACGTCTTCGGTAAGGTCCCCTGCTTTGACGTGGGCTCCGGCAGTAAGCCCACCTCAAAGCCGCAACATGTCAGCTGTTATGAACAGCTGACACGTGCCCGCAATAGGCGCGAGCGGAATCGCCGTCCGCCCACGCCTATTAACTAGTTAAATCCCGCTGTCAAAGCTGACAGCGGGCATTTCCGGCCGCTGAGCTGGAAATGAGCTCATCACCGACCCCCGTCACGTGATCGGGGGTCGGCGTCATGTTGCCTGGACAACCAGAGGTCTCAGAGACCTCTATGGTTGTTCCACGCAGATGGCTTTCAGCGCCACCCGGTGGCCGGCGCTGAAAGCACAGGAGTAAATTTGCAACATATGGGCGATCTGCTCATCGCCCATATGTAGCAGAGCCGATCGAGTATTGCATGCTTCAAGACTCCTGTGGAGGCTATTGAAGCATGCCAAAAGTTAAAAAAAAAATGTTTTAAAATAAAAAAACCTAAAAAAGTTCAAATCACCCCCCTTTCGCCCCAATCAAAATAAAAATAAAAAAAAAATCCCACATACACATTAGGTATCGCCGCGTTCAGAATCGCCAGATCTATCAATAAAAAAAAGCATTAACCTGATCGCTAAATGGCGTAGCGGGAAAAAAAAATTCAAAACGCCAGAATTACGATTTTTTGGTCGCCGCGACATTGCATTAAAATGCAATAACGAGCAATCAAAAGAATACATCTGCACAAAAGTGGTATCATCAAAAACCTCATCCCGTAACGCAAAAAATAAGCCCTCACCAGACCCCAGATCACAAAAAGTGGAGACGCTACGGGTCTCAAAATTGCGCAATTTTTTTTTTTTTGCAAACTTTGGAATTTTTTTTCACCACTTAGATAAAAGAGAGCATAGACATGTTTGGTGTCTATGAACTCGTAATGACCTGGAGAATCATAATAGCAGGTTAGATTTAGCAACTAGTGAACCTAGCAAAAAAGCCAAGCAAAAAAACAAGTGTGGGATTGCACTTTTGTTTGCAATTTCACCGCACTTGGAATTTTTTTTCCCGTTTTCGAGTACACGACATGGTAAAACCAATGGTGTTGTTTAAAAGTACAACTCGTCCCGCAAAAAATAAGCCCTCACATGGCCATATTGAAGGAAAATAAAAAAGTTATGGCTCTGGAAAAAGGGGAGCGAAAAACGAAAAAAGCTCCGGGAGTGAAGGGGTTAAAGGCCTTCCTCCTTCCACAGATGTGGTCCAGGGTGACCAGGTATGTGATGGCGTTGAGCTGCTGGTGCACGAGTAATGAGCCCTCCCAGGCTGCCTGAAGCCTGTTCTGTGGTACGGGGACCAGTACCCATATTTTTTGATCCACCTGGTAGGTCCTCTAAGGCTGTGTTCACACACAGCGTTTTTTTTTTAGCAGTTTTTACCACGGTTTTCACTATAAAACTGCTAAAAATAAGCTTCCCAGTCATTTCTATGCATTTTGCACTTTTTGTGCACATTGATGCGTTTTTTACCGCGAAAAAACCACATCGCGGTAAAAACCGCAGCATGCTAATTAATTTTGCAGATTTTTCCGCAGTTTTGGCTTCTTCCATGCGGTTTGAAACCGCTGTGGAAAAAAACGCATCAAAAACGCGGAAAAATAGGTGCGGTTTCTGGGAAGGGATTCAGGTTTTTGAGCAGAAATTTTCTGCAACGTGTGCACTTAGCTTTACAAGTGTTCTGGTTGTAGCAACGCTTCTGGTCAGTCTGGGCTTGGGCCACATTGACATACACCAGCTGCGTCAAGGCCATCATCTTATCCCAGAAGCACACAACATATTCGATGACCGACACTCCAGGGGTTTCCAAGTCCCCTTCCCATGCCTCTTTCACCAGAGCCAGGGGCCCCCGCACACATCTCCCATACAGGAGCACAAAGGGGGGAGAACCCCATTGAGACCTGTGGAACACCCCGGTAGGCAAATAACAGGTGTCGGAGGTACCGCTCCGAATCTCTCCTGCGAGAGTCAACCAACATCTTAAGCATTTGGTTCAAGGTGCCATTGAACCGCTCGCACAGGCTGGCCATCAGATGTTGTTCATGTATTTGCTTACAGAGGGACTCCATTAGCTGCAACATGAACTGGGTCTCTCGGTCGATGAGCATTTCCTGGGGAAACCTCACTCGTGAGAAAATCTCCAGTAAGGTGGTTGCCACCTTGTCGGCCCGAATGGATGACAAAGCTACCGCTTCCGGATACCGGGTGGCATAATCTACTACCATCAGTATAAAGCATTTCCCAGAGTGGCTGGGAATGGACAGCGATCCATAGCTACCCTCTTGAAAGGCTCTTCAATGATGGGCAATTGCACCAGCGGGGCTTTGGGGCATGGCCCTGCCTTCCCAACCCCCTGACAGGTGTCAAACGAATGGCAGATGGCAGTCATGTCGGCCCCCATTTTAGGCCAGTAGAAATGCTGGACTAGCCTGGCCTTGGTTTTATAGATCCCTAGGTGTCCAGTCATCGGAATCTCATGTGCGATTCACAACAATTCTGCCCTGAACTGATAGGGTACTACTAGTTGTTGGTCCCTGGGCCACGCCTCCGGTGAACCCTGCTGGACTGTTAGACGGTACAGCCGCCCCTGGTCCCAGACCACAGGCTCGTAGTCTGACTCCATGGGAGGGTCTGCGACCTTAATAGCTTTCAGGCTGTCATCAGCTTATAACACCACCTGAAACCCCTGACTAGACGTGGTCAGAATACACAAAACTGTCATGTCTTCCGTCAGTTCTTGCGACCGTGTGTAGTGCCCACTTTCCCTAGTCTCCTGACCAAGTCGCCGAGTCAGGCAGACTTACCTGGCCTCCTGACATCCTGCATGTGGGGAACTCTTTCCCTGGGGGCTCCACGTGTCCTGTGACACCCCCACTCCCCAGGGTCTGTTCTCCCTGCAGCGGTTCTGAACTCAGCAGTCTGGACTCATCTAGGGGCCCTGCACTTCCCATGGCAGCCCACCCCTTCAACTCTGAGTCTCCTCTTGCAGCTTCATGCCACCTGTCTCTGCTACTAGAGGACAATAGATCCCAGCACACTGGGTGATCACACCTGAGGGCATCTTCACACCTCTCGCCTGTCACAGCTGCTGGCCCAGTGCATGTAGTGACAGTGAATGGGAAAGTTTCAGATTTCGCTTCCCCCTCCACAGCAGGAGGCACATTCAGCACATCAACATCAACGGCATTAGCAATGGACATTTCAAGACAGTCTATGGGAGCCGATCTTGGGTGTTTAGTGGCCACATACTGGGGACACTAGCTGCCCCAAATTGTTCCCAAGCAAAACATAGGCGGGAATATTTGCCAATATTCCCACCTCCCGCATTCCCCTCCCAGCGCTCCAGTCCAAATACACTTTGGCAACGGGCAGCGCCGGTTCGACGCCTCCAATCAGAGATGGAAAGGGTTTTTACAGGTACCAAATCCCAGCCAGACACCACCTCAGGCCATACAAGGGTCATCTCAGTGCTGCTGTCCCACAGTCACATGATCGCTGTGCGGCCTATGTTGACTATTTGGTAATTGTCAAGGGTCCTACCAACACCCCCTCCCACACACAAAACAGTGGACGGTTTCGGGGATGGTGCCTTATTGCGCTGCAGACACATAGCTTTGACATGTCCTGGTTGGTGCCAATGATAATATTGGCGGGGTTCCACCCCTGACCTGGAGGGGAGCAGAGGGATGCGCACCCTGCATTCTAGGGGCCTGAGAAACAGGGGCAGGATTGGCTTTCCCCCCTCACCAAGTGCTTCTGATGGCCCTCTTGGCCTCAGGTGCCCTATTGTTGGCGTATTCATCTGTCAGGGCGGTGGTAGCAGAGGCCCCCTTTGGTTTCTGGTCACAGAGAAACTGCTGAAGGTCATCAAGGCAGTTCCACAAGAGGACCGAGCACGGGTGGCGGGCTCCTTGGGGAGCCTTGGCTGGACTTCCCATCGCCTTGAATAACAATTGTCCACCTCCTCCCCATCGACCATACCATTGGCCATTTAATTGACTCTGGCCTTGGATCCTCTGGCCATCCAAGCACTCTTTCGTCACTGAGTGACACAGAGTTGCAACCCCTACACCCATACACCTTATATTATTTGCACTCTGACAGTCTAGTACTGGGCTGATCTTGAGACCCCAGCAGCAAAAGCTACTGCTGGTTGTCCTTAGTGTCTGGGAGTAGGGGTCCCACACACACTATCTCACCGCTGCTACTATGTGTAAGGAAACACGAGAGCCGGGGAATACTGGATATTCCCCTGCTGTCACCAATCTGTGACAGAGCTTACACAGTCACAGCTCTCCCCGTACCCTCAGGTCAGTCAGAGAACTGCACCTAGGGTAAGTAGTCGCCAGAGAGGTTGCCCTGTTGCGTACTGGTTATCGAGGCACTCTGCAGTGAGGGCGGTATATACAGCTCTGGCAAAAGTTAAGAGACCACTGCAGTTTTATAAAAATCAGCTTCTCTACATGTCTGACAGCCATTCTATTCCAGTGTCAGTTGAATTCCAACCAAAGTACACCTCATTCTACTTAATATGCTTCTGATTAGGTGATAATCTGAACCAAAATCTTATTTAAGAAAGTATAAACCCCCCCTGCTGTGGTCTTCTCAATCTTCTTGCAATAGGATAAGCTGAATGGCAAAACATGTGCTAGTAATATCCCAAAAGTAATAAGAATGAAAAAATGGCAAATGGCAGCTGAAGTGAAGTGCACAGCAAATACAGTTCGTAACAGGCTCCTAGAGAGAGGGCTCAAGTCATGTAAAGCTAGAAAAAAGCCTTTCATCAATGAGAAGGAAAGGAGAGCCAGGCTTAAGTTTGCCAAAGACCATAAGGATTGGACCATAGAGGACTCGAGTAAGGTAATCTTCTCTGATGAGTCTAATTTTCAGCTTTGCCCAACACCTGGTCGTCTAATGGTTAGACAGAGACCTGGAGGGGCGTACAAGCCACAGTGTCTTGCACCCTCTGTAAAATTTGGTGGAAGATTGGTGATGATCTGGGGATGCTTCACCAAGGCTGGAATTGGGCAGGTTAATCTTTGTGAAGGACGTATGAATCAAGCCGCATACAAGGTTATCCTGTATAAACAGTTGATTCCTTCTGCTCAATGTTCCCCAACTCTGAGGACTGTTTTTTCCAGCAGGACAATGCGTCATGCCACACAGCTAGGTCAATCAATATGTAGATGAAGGAATACCACATCAAATCCCTGTCATGGCCAGCCCAATCTCCAGACCTGAACCCAATTGAAAACCTCTGGAATGTAATCAAGAGGAAGATAGATAGTCATAAACAATCAAACATAGAAGAACTGCTTACATTTTTGTACCAAGAGTGGCATGAGGTCACCCAAAAGTGGTGTGAAAGACTGGTGGAAAGCATGCCAAGACACATGAAAGCTGTGATTAGAAATCATGGTTATTCCACAAAATATTGATTTCTGAACTCTTCCTGAATTAAAACATTAGTATTGCTGTTTATAAATGATTATGAACTTGTTTTCTTAGCATTATTTGAGGTCTGCAAGTACTGCATTTTTTTGTTCTTTTGACCAGTTCTCATTTTCTGAAAAATAAATACATAATTTTGTGCTTGGGAAATTCGAAGACATGTTGTCAGTAGTGTATAGAATAAAAGAGCAATTTACATTTTACTCAAAAATATATCTATAAGGCCAGTGTCACACTTGCGAGAAACCCGCACGGGTCTCACACGTCAATACCCAGCACTCGGATTTCTGTTTTTTTTCAGTCAAGATACAATGCAATACCAAGACAGGTTATTACACTTGGGGTTATTTAGTTTGGAAAAACGAAAGCTTAGGGGTGATTTTATTACAATGTATAAATATATGTGGGGACAATACAAAGACCTTTCTAATGATCTTTTTACTCTTAGACCTGTGACAGGGCAAGGGGGCATCCTCTACGTCTGGAGGAAAGGTTTAAGCATAATCACAGACGTGGATTCTTTACTGTAAGGGCAGTGAAACTATGGAACTCTCTGCCATATGATGTAATGAGTGATTCCCTACTAAAATTTTAGAAGGGACTGGATGCCTTTCTTGAAAAGTATAATATTACAGGTTATATACACTAGATTCCTTGATAGGGCGTTGATCCAGGGAACTAGTCTGATTGTCGTATGTGGAGTCGGGAAGGAATTTTTTTCCCTAATGTGATTACAGTTTGCCGCATTTTTTTTTTGCCTTCCTCTGGATCAAAATGTTAGGCTATGGGTTGAACTAGACGGACTTAAAGTCTTCCTTCAATCTGAAAAACTATGTTGCTATGTAAGATGGGGTGCAGAGTGTACATTAAAGAGAAAAAAATGAACCTTTTGAATTTACCAAATGGCTGCAATTAAACAGAGCGAAAAATTTAAAGGGGTCTGAATACTTTCCGTACCCACTGTATATAGACATATCCACCCCCACATGCGCAAAAGTGCAATTCCACAATTGTTTTTTAGATTGTTTACCATGTTGAGTAAATGGTAAACCTGACCTGCTAATAGGATTCTCCAGGTCAGTAGGAGCACACAGATATCAAACCTTTTTTTTTTTTTAAGTCGTAAAAAAAAAACAACAAAGATTGTAAGAAGTAAAATGTCTCCATTTTTCGTGATATGGGGCTGGGTGAAGGCATAATCTTTGCGCACCCAGCTGACACTTTTATTGATACCATTTTGGAGTAGAAATAATATTTTGATCGCCTGTAATTGCAATATTGCGGAGACCAAAAAAATGTAATTCTGGCTTTTTGATTTTTTTTTTTCCTCCTTACATTGTTTACCGATCGGAGTAACTTACTTTATGTTTTGATAGATCAGACATTTCTAAAGGCAGCAATCCCAAATGTGTTTTTTTATATTGTTTTATTTTGAATGGGCCAATAGGGGATGATTTGAACTTATTTTTTAAAACTTTTTTTATTTATACTTTTTACTTGCTTCAATAGTACCCTTAGGAGTAGAGATGAGCGACTATTTCAATATTCGGTTCGGATTGTGATCACCGTATTTGCAATATTTGCCGAACGCCATTGGAGTCAATGGGAGTACAGATGAACGAATATGTTCGGAAATGATCGTCAAACATAAAATTGGCACGAATATGTCAAATTCGGCAATCGTTTTCAGAACATATTTGCTCATATTTACTTAGGATACGGGAAGCTGCGATCATCAGATAGCTCTGCTATATGTGGCACAGGCAGTCATTACAACCCATCGGCATCTCGCGATCATGTGACAAGGGTGCAGATGGGCGTGTCTTGTGATGCGTTTCCACTAGGCGCTTGTTAAATGCCACTGTCAGAGATGGACATCGGCATTTAACTTAACAGAAGTGGATGGATTGCAAATCCACCTGCGGCTGTTAGGTGCACATGACAGCTGATCAGATCAGCAGTCATTTGCAGTGGAAGATGGGAGCACTGCATCAGAGACCACATCAAATGCAGACACTTTGAAAGGGCTAAGGGGTGGATTCCCTCTTTTCATTTTTCCCTTATATACAAATCATTATACAGGAAAGTATTAAGTTACGTACCGGTAACGATATTTTTCGGAAGCCCATGACAGCACCACGAGAGAGGGGATCCGCCCTTTAGGAACAGGAAACCTACAGATACAAAAGGGCGGCACCTCTCCCACGCATCAGTTGGATTACAGTGCTTGAGAGGCTACCATGGTTAGTACACAACATATAATATATACAACCTTTCTACCCTATTTACCAGAAATATTTTATACCATCTCCCACATACAGTAAACTGTGGACAATCTTCTAAAGGAGTGCACCCCTATATGTGAACAAGGGAGGGAACTAAGGGTGCTGTCATGGACTTCCGAAAAATACCGTTACCGGTACGTAACTTAATACTTTATTCGGACTCCCATGACAGCACAAGAGAATTACAGAGATGTAAACTAACTTAGGGAGGGACTACAGCCTGCAGCACCCTTAGCCCAAAGGTGAGATCTGAGGAGGCACCCATGTCTAACCGGTAGTGGTTAAAAAAGGTGGAAGGAGATGACCAGGTGGCCGCCTTACATATCTGATCAATTGACACTCCAGATCTTTCTGCCCAAGATGATGCCATGGCACGAGTGGAATGCGCCCTCAGGTTCTGCGGAGCCGGACCTCCACCTGCTGTGTAGGCAAGAGAGATAGCCTCCCTAATCCACCTTGCTAATGTGCGTTTCGATACCCTACAACCTTTCCTGGGACCTTGGAAGGATAGGAATAATGCATTCTCCTTCCAAGGATCCGTGGCTGCTAAATATTTAAGTAAGCATCTCCTAATATCTAATGCCTGAAGTTTTTGCTCCTTAGGGTTGGTCGGATTAGGGAGGAAGGAAGGCAGAACTATCTCTTGTGTCCTGTGAAATTGTGATGCTACCTTGGGAAGGTATGCTGGATCTGGCCTTAGGATTACTCTATCCTGTAAGAACTCTGTGTAAGGGGGCAATCTGGAAAGTGCCTGTATGTCGCTCACTCTATGTGCGGATGTTATCGCTACTAGAAATGCTGCCTTAAGAGATATAATCTTTAATGAGGCAGAATCCAAAGGTTCAAACGGACTCTCTGTCATGGCTGTAAGGACTAAGTTTAAGTCCCAAGGCACACATCTGTCTTTGTGTATGGGTCTCGATCTAGCCGCTGCTTTGATGAACCTTGCTACCCAATAGTTATTGGCAATATCACCTGCAAACAAGGCTCCTAAGGCTGAAACCTGTACTTTTAATGTACTTGTGGAGAGACCCAATTCGAGACCCCTCTGGAGAAACTCCAGAATATGTTTCGTGGGAATTCCGTCTCTGACATCAAACTGAAAGGTGGACAGGAATCGCTTCCAGGTCCTAGCATAAATGTTAGTGGTAGTCAGTTTTCTGCTTTTTAGGAGGGTATCAATTAAATTCTTGGAGAACCCTCTATCCTTTAATAGTGTCCTCTCAAACACCACGCCGTCAAATGGAGTCCCGCTACTTGCGGGTGGCTGACTGGCCCCTGGTAGAGGAGATCCGGAAGGTTTGGCAGTACCCAGGGATCGCATACCGACATGGTCCTCAACCATGCGAACCAGGTCCTCCTGGGCCAAAAGGGGGCAATTAATATGACTCTTGCCCGATCTTCCCTGATCTTCCTCACTACCAGAGGTAGAAGATTTAATGGTGGGAAGGCGTATGCCAGAGAAAAGTTCCATCTTATCAGGAGGGCATCCACTGCCAGTGGATTTTCCCTGGGATTCAGAGAGCAGAACGATTTTTCTTTTCTGTTTTCTCTGGTGGCAAAGAGGTCTACCTCTGGCTGACCCCATCTGCTGACAATCTGGTGGTAAATATCCCTGTTCAAAGCCCATTCTCCTTGCTTTAGAGCCTTGTGGCTTAGAAAGTCTGCCTTCACGTTGTCTTTTCCTTTGATGTGGAGGGCTGTTAAAGATAGAAAACTTTCCTCTGCTAGCTGAAGGAGACGTTCTGTTATCCGCATCAGGGCGTCGGAGCGGGTTCCACCTTGGTGGTTGACATATGCTACCGCTACCTGGTTGTCCGAGAGTATCCTCACGTGATGGCCCTGTAGGTACAAAATGAGTTTTTTGACTGCCCGCTCTATCGCCAATAGCTCTCTCTGGTTGGATGAGATCTCAGCATCAGAATCCCAATGTCCCTGTACCACTATGTTCCCCATATGGGCCCCCCAACCGAAGGGACTAGCGTCTGTGGTTATAATACGGGTTATCTGCGTTACCCAGGGCACCCCTGAGGCTAGGTTCTTGTCATCGAGCCACCATCTAAGCGACGTAACAGCTGAGGGGCTTAGCAACACTCGACCCTGTAAGGAGCTTCCCAAGGCCCTATTAACCAGGACGTCCTTCTGAAGGGCTCTAGTATGGAATTGTGCCCACCTGACTGCTGGGATGCATGAGGTTAGAGAGCCTAACAGGGACATGGCCTGTCTGAGGGTCATAGAAGGATTATCAATCGCCCGAAGAACCTGCTGCTGTATCTTTTGCAATTTATCCAATGGTAATAGACACTGCTGAGTTTCTGAATTTATAAGTAAGCCTAGAAACTTCTGTATCTTTAAGGGCTGGAGTCGGGATTTTTCGTAGTTTAATATCCACCCGAGGTTTTCTAACCTTGATTTAGCTCTATCTGGGATATACAATGGCCCACTGATTTCCCCACAATCAAAAAATCATCTAAATATGGAACAATTAAGATGTCCACTTCCCGTAAATGAGCCATAACCTCGACCACTATTTTTGTAAATACCCGGGGCGCTGCTGAGAGACCAAAGGGAAGGGCTCTATACTGATAATGACGGACTGTGCCGTCTACTGAAACTGCCACTCTCAGGTACTGCTGGAAATCTGCATGGATAGGTACATGATAGTACGCATCTTTCAAATCTATGATTGCCATAAAACACCCTTTAAACAATATTTTTATTGTTGTATTGATGGACTCCATCTTAAAAAGTACGATTAACCAAAAATTTATTAAAGGAAACATAGATTAATAATCATCCTAAATGTCTTATCAGGTTTTTGGATCAGGAATAAGGGAGAGTAGAACCCTCTTCCTCTCTCAGAATCTGGAACCTCTATCAGGACGTTTTTCTGGCAAAGGCTTAAGACCTCCGCTTCTAAGGCTGCTTGTTCGAGGGGTGAAGATCTTAAAGGAGTTGCTTTAAAGGTATCCCGTGGGACCTGGGTAAACTCCAATCTAAGCCCGGTGGATATTACCTTGCGCACCCAGTCACTATTTGTAATCTGTAACCATGCCGGGAGGAAGGATGACAGTCTACCCCCCACGGGAATTACTAGTCATTGATTCTGTCTCTTTTGATCTCTCGACGAGCGTCTGAACATGTAGCCCGTACCTCTTCTTCTATTATTATTATTATTATTATTTATTGTTATAGCGCCATTTAGTCCATGGCGCTTTACATGTGAATCTTCCCATCTGGGACGGTCTCTAATAGGCGAAGAATTGCGCCTTCTCCCCTGACCGAATCTCCTTCTACCAAATGGACGTCGGTAGGACGCAGACCAGAGATTTGGGAATTTTTTCTTGTCGTCCCCAGCTTTCTCAAGCAGTTCGTCCAGGGCTGTGCCGAAGAAATATTCACCCTCACACGGAATAGCACAGAGCTTCGCCCTGGACTGAATGTCCCCTTGCCAGCACTTCAGCCATAGGGCTCTACGAGCCACATTAGAAAGACCTGCTGCCCTGGCGGCCATTCTTACTGCATCCGCTGAGGCATCTGCTAAGAATGCTGCTCCCTCTTGGATTGTTGGAAGGGCCCCAAGAATTGTTTGCCTCGATGTACCCTGTTTTAATTGTGACTCCAACTGGTCCAACCAGACCATCATGGACCTGGCCGTGCATGTTGATGCCACTGCTGGTCTCAAGGACCCAGCAGCCATTTCCCAGGTATTAAGGAAGGTATCTGCCCTCCTGTCTAGGGGATCTTTAAGGGATCCCATGTCCTCAAAGGGTAGCGAGGATCTTTTCGATGCCTTCGCATTGGCTGCATCTAACTTGGGGGCCTTGTCCCAAGTATTCACTGCCGGATCGTCGAAGGGATATCTGCGTTTGAGGGCTGGTGGTAGCGACCCTCTCTTATCCGGTTTTTTCCACTCTCTGTGGATCAGATCCTGGATTTTCTGATTTAATGGGAAGACTCTACGCTTCCTCTGTTCCAGGCCCCCGAACATGACATCCTGCATGGATAACTGGGGCTTAGGCTCCTCTACTTCCATTGTCCCTCTGACTGCTTTGACCAGCTTGTCTACTCGGTCAAGTGGCAGACAAAACCGCCCTGATCCCTCTTCTCCTGAGGAGGACGAGGGAGATGAAGCCTGGGAGTCTCTACTTCTCCTCCATTCTGCCGAGGAATCGGACTCCACCGGGACCTCGCCCCTTAGACTTTCCGGCTAGGACAAAGACTTTAGGGTTTCCTTCATTTCTGCCCTGACTATGTCCCTTAAACTCGCCGCTACCGCGGGCGACTCTTCCGCCACTGTCTGCTGAATACAGGGGGGGCACAATTTTTTGGGGCATGAGTCAGGTAATGGGCATGCAGAGTGCGCATTCCCTGTGTTTAGTTTTACTTGTAGCCTTCTTCCCCTAGAATAAAACACAGAAGGGGGGTCCCGTCACTGAGTGAACTTTCACGAAGATCACTTACCAGTGCCACAATCAAGTACCGGAGAATGAGGGGGATTCTTCTCAGTCGATGCTCCTGTCTGCCTAGAGGAGCTTTTATGTCTGGATTGGTCACTTCGTCCCGCACGTTCCTTACTGCCACAGGACTCTTTCTTTTTCTGCTTGACCTGCCGAAGGTCATCCAGGGGCGGCAGAGATGCTTGTCGCTGCTGCAGACGTTGCTGCTGCTCCTGATCGCTCTCCATTACTGCTCGCAATAATGAGGCCAAGGCAAGGCACCATGCCAGGGCCCTGCCTATATACCCCTCCTCCGGACAGCAGTATTCCTGCCGCGCCCCTCCCCCCTTAATAGGGCTCCCTTCCCCAGCTGGCGCCGCACCTGGCCGGAGAGCCGACGCTTACCGGCGTTTTCGATGGGCGCCGCCATCTTGGTTTCCTCGCGCCTGCGCAGTAGCGCCGCTGACCCGGAAGCGCATCCTCCGCCCGCCCCGACGTCACCGCGACGTGACCGGAAGTCACGCGGGACGCCTGGGCGCTCCGGAATGTAGCGCTCCCCGACCTCAGCACCCCGCAGCCGCGCCGGCCCCCGATACCACCGCACTTGCGCCGCCGGAGCCGGGAGCCCCCCGGGGGGGAATACTCACCGGCGGCGGCCTTACCCTGGAGACGGACCTCCTCCGGACGCCGCTCCCTGCTGCATACGCCACCGCCGTGCCACCCATCCTGGGCCACCGTGGCGTCCTCCAGGAGTTCCGCACCAGGCCGAGGTAGGAGACCCCCTCGCTACCTGTATCGGCCGGCCGGCCTGGGATCCGGTTTCTCTGTAGAATCCCGTCCCCTCAGGAACAGGAAACCAACTGATGCGTGGGAGAGGTGCCGCCCTTTTGTATCTGTAGGTTTCCTGTTCCTAAAGGGCGGATCCCCTCTCTCGTGGTGCTGTCATGGGAGTCTGAAGAATGTTTCCTAACATTTTTCTCTAAAAAATCCATTTTATCTTGTTTTGTATGTTTTATTGTTAGCCAACACTATTCCCAGCAGCAACCTGGGAGTCAGAGAGGCCTCCATGCATCTTCCCATGTTGTTCCCAACACAATTGAATGATCCATTTCAGCATTTTTCCTGCCACCCCCCAGAACTCCCTGATAGGGTCTTCCAGAAAAGTTTGCTACTTACCGGTAACAGTATTTTTTGGAGCCCACGACAGCACCACGAGACAGGGGAGATGCCCTTCAGGGACAGAAAACCTACAGATACAAAAGGGCAGCACCTCTCTCACGCATCAGTTGGATTACAGAGCCCGAGAGGACCTCCGTGGTTAAAGGGAACCTGTCACCCCCCCAGGGCGTTTTTAAGTAAAAGCCACCTTCAGCAGCACTAAGGCTGCATTCTGTGAAGGTGGCTCTTCTGTTTACCCCCTAGTAATGCAGAAATAGTCACATAGAGCCAGCTCACCGACTTCCAAAAGGAGCACGGAACACCATACTGATGTGGCTTGTTCAATGAAGAAAATAGAAAGAAATCCAGCTCCTCGTGAAGATAAAATTTCCAATTTTTATTCCAACATGGATATAAAACAATTCAGCTCCTCAGGACTGCATCAGCTCAGACAGGAGAGACATAAGCGACGCGTTTCAATCGCTACATGCGATCTTTATCAAAGGTAACATACCAAGATCACAATCAGGTTTAAAAAGAGACAGGCACCAATCATCTGTCCAATACAAATCACATGCCCAGGTCCTGTTCTAGTAATAGTTACTATGCAACAAAACTGCACATAATTGACATAATTTCTAGAAAATCATACATAGCAAAAACACAAAAAACATTGTTAATATACAAATGCTCTGATTAATAGTGAAACATGATTTCGTTCTTTTTATTCAATCCGTCAGGAAATCTGGTTCCCAAATTAAAAATCCATAAAGCTTCGAGAGTGAGTAATGTCCTCCTGATATCGCCACCCCTAGAAGATTTCCTAATTTTTTCAATACCTGTTACCTGAAAAGCAACATTACGAGAATGGTAATAAAATGCCTAGCAGAAGAAATATTGCGGACCCCATTTGTCACATTAATCACATCATACAAATGTTCTGCTATCCGTGTTTTTAATTTTCTAGATGTACACCCCACATATGATTTGTTGCACAAAGTGCAATCAATTTTGTAAACCACATAAGTCTTATTACAATTAATAAAATCATTTATTTTAAATAGTGTGGTAGTGTCATTATTACTGAATTTGTTTTTACCATATGCTTGCAAGTCCTACAATTATTGCCCCCACATTTGTAATTACCCTTACTATTCAACCAAGTACCACTATATTTTCTCGATGAAAACAGCTGGGCGATAAAATATTGCCCAAAGTGGGGGCTCTTCGTGCTACCACATTACAACCCTGTTTTAACACTGTAGCCAAGATGGGATCTTCATATAATAATGGTAAAAATCTATTAATGATTCCTTTTATTTCATTAAATTGAGAATTGTACTGAAAACATACAAAAGGATTACTAGACAGATTTTTTCTTTTTGTTACATGCTAATTTAGAACTGTCAGCTGATACCAAATCAAGAGCTCTATTTAACATCCAATTAGGATAATTCTTATTCCTCAATTTATTGCAAGATTTTCTTATTTCATGGTTCAAATTGCTATTATTATTGCAATTCCTTTTTATTCTCGTGAGTTCACCAACAGGGACGGATTTCACTGTATGTCTAGGATGACCACTACTAGCATGCAGGATGGTATTGCGTGCCATCGGTTTGGAATATGTGCAAGTAGAAATGAGTTGACCCGGAATGCCCTGCAAAAATAGATCCAAAAAAGAAATTTCATGTCTGTCACAAACATATATAGTCCTGAGGAGCGGAATTGTTTTATATCCATGTTGGAATAAAAATTGGAAATTTTATCTTCATGAGGAGCTGGATTTCTTTCTATTTTCTTCAACGCAGAAATATTGACTTTTATAAATAGGTCCTCATACATGTAATGCGTCCCATAGGTATGGTGTGTCCCCCTGTATCAGCCGTCCATCATGCCTCTGTCCTGTGTCTGGGTGCCGCCTCCTCCTGTGTAGTAAGCCTGTGCGGTGACAACTCTAGCTGCGTCTTACCCCATCCCCCTCCTCCTTTCTTTTTCCTCCCTCAGCACACAGCGTCTGATGAGCTGACCTGCTTGTGTGCCGAGGAAAAAGAAAGAGGAGGGGGATGGGGAAAGCTGCAACTAGAGTTGTCACAGCACAGGCATACTACACAGGAGGAGGCGGCGCCCAGACACAGGACAGAGGCATGATGGACGGCTGACACGGGGACACACCATACCTATGGAACATATTACAGGTATGAGGAGCTATTTATATAAAAAAGACAATATTTCGGCATTACTGGGGATCAGAAACAGAAGAGCCACCTTCACAGAATGCAGCCTTAGTGCCGCTGAAGGTGGCTCTTTTACTTAAAAACACCCTGGGGGGGTGACAGGTTCCCTTTAATGGCAGAAATATATACAATATTCTTAACACCGAACAATTTCACACAAGTGAAAACTTAAAGGAAGAGAAAGAAGTGCACACCCACACGTGAATCATAGAATCGTAGAGTTGGAAGGGACCTCCTGGGCCATCTGGTCCAACCCCCTGCTCAAAGCAGGATTCGCTAAATCATCCCAGTCAGATGTCTGTCCAGCCTCTGTTTGAAGACTTCCATTGAAGGAAAACTCACCACTTCTCGTGGCAGCTTGTTCCACTCATTGATCACTCTAACTGTCAAAATGTTTTTTCTAATATCTAATCTGTATCTCCTCCCATTCAGTTTCATCCCATTGCTTCTAGTCTTTCCATGTGCAAATGAGAATAAAGTTGATCCTTCTACAATGTGACAGCCCTTTAGATATTTGTAGACAGCTATTAAGTCTCCTCTCAGTCTTCTCTTTTGCAAACTAAACAATCCCAAATCCTGCAACCTTTCCTCATAAGACAGGGTTTGCAGACCGGTCACCACTCTGGTTGCTCTTTTCTGAACTTGCTCCAGTTTGTTGATGTCTTTTTTAAAATGTGGTGCCCAAAACTGGACACAATATTCTAGATGAGGTCTGACCAAAGAGGAGTAGAGGGAAATAATGACTTCACATGATCTAGACTGTATGCTTCTGTTAATACATCCTAGAATTGCATTTGCCTTTTTTGCTGCTGCATCACACTGTTGACTCATATTCAGTCTGTGATCTATTAGTATACCCAAGTCTTTTTCACATGTGCTGTTGCTTAGGCCTATTCCTCCCATTCTGTATATGCTTTTTTCAGTTTTATTGCCCAGATGTAGTACTTTGCATTTTTCCCTGTTAAAAACCATTCTGTTAGTTGCTGCCCACTTCTCCAGTTTATTTATATCTTTTTGAATCCTCTCTCTCTTCTCTAGTATTAGCTATCCCTCCTAGCTTTGTGTCATCAGAAAATTTAATCAGTTTACCCTCAATTCCTTCATCTAAATCGTTGATAAAGATGATGAATACAGGGCCAAGGCCAGAGCACTGTGGTACCCCACTTGAGACATTCTTCCAACTGGATGTGCTGCCAATTACAACCACTCTTTGGGTCCGATCACTAAGCCAGTTATGAATCCACCTAACAGTTGCCTTGTCCATTCCATACTTAGTCATTTTTTCAATAAGGATTGTATGAGATACTTTGTCAAATGCTTTGCTGAAGTCAAGATATACTATATCTACAGCATTTCCTTGATCCACCCAATCAGTGATTCCGTCATAGAAGGAAATTAAGTTAGTCTGACATGACTTATTAGTTACAAACCCATGCTAACTCTGTTTAATCACTTCATTCTTATCCAGGTACTGACATACATGTTGTTTAATAATTTGTTCAAAGATCTTTACTGGTATAGAAGTCTGACTCACCGGCCTATAGTTGCCTGGGTCCACCTTCTTCCCCTTTTTGAAGATAGGAACAACATTTGCTCTTGTCCAGTCTTCTGGGACTTCTCCTGTTCTCCAAGAATTTTCAAAGATTATGGAGAGGGGTTCAAAAATTTCTTCTGCTATCTCCTTCAGTACTCTGGGGTGTAATTCATCTGGACCTGGAGACTTGAATTCATTTAGGTTAGCTAAGTGTTTCCTCACTATCTTTCTGTTTATAGATATCCTGGATTCTTCTATTCCCTTAATAGGACAGTGAAGAACAGTTGATGTTACATTTCCTTTCTGAGAGAAAACAGATGCAAAATAGGAATTTAAAAGTTCGGCCTTCTCAACATCCTGTCTTACCATTTCATCATTTTCATCCTGTAAAAATCCTATAGCATCTTTGACTTTTCTTTTACTTTTGACATATCCCCAAAATCCTTTATTATTGCTTTTGACATCTCTTGCAAGCCTCAATTCATTGTCAGCTTTAGATAATCTGATTTGTGCCCTGCAGGTTCTGCAGACAGCATTATATTCTTCTTTAGGTATGCCTCCCTCTTTCCATTTTATAAACATTTTTTGTTCCTTTTTAGCATGTGCTTAAGTTCTGTGTTCATCCATCCTGGCTTCCTTAAATGCTTCCTATTCTTCCCTCTTTTCGGAATTGTTAACAATTGTGCTTTGAGAATTTCATTTTTCAAGATTTCCCATCCTTCCTGGACATTTTTGTCTTTAAGGAAATCCAGCCATTGGATTCCTCCAATTCTCTTTCTGAATCCCTTAAAATCTGCCTTCCTGAAATCAAACCTTAACGTCTGAGTCTTCGCAGGTCTTCCTCCTCTAGTTATCCAAAATTCTAAAATAGCATGTTCGCTATCTCCTAGGGTCCCAGCCACTTTTACTTCCTCAACCATTTCCTCTCTGTTTATAAGGATTAGATCCAAGGTAGCAGTTCCCCTTGTTTTCTCCCCTACCTTTTGGAAGATAAAGTTGTCAGCAAGAGAGGATAAGAATTTCCTTGACCTGTTAGTTTTGCCTGAGAGATTCCCAACAAATGTCTGGATAGTTGAAATCTCCCATGACAACTATGTCATATTTTTTGGAGAACTTGGCCATTTGATGAAGAGTTCATCCATATCTTCAGCTTGCTCAGGCGGCCTGTAGTAAATGCCTACAATGGTGTCCTTTCCATTGTTCTGTCCTTGTATTCTTACCCAAACAGTTTCCACAGAACTCCCAGTCTCTGAAGTTTCAAGGGAGGGAATCTAAGGGTGCTGTCAAGGGCTCAGAAAAATAGCTACCGGTAAGTAACTAAAACGTTATTTTGTTTCTCATGACAGCACAAGAGAATTACAGAGAGGTAATAACTGCCTTAGGGAGGGACCACAGCCTGCAGCACCCTTATACCGAAGGTGAGGTCTGAAGAGGTACCCTTATCCAACCTATAATGATTATAAAAGGTGGAGAGACCACCATGTAGCAGCCTTACAAATCTGGTCGATTGAGACCTCCAACCTCTCCGCCCATGAGGTTGCCATGGCTCGAGTGGAATGCGCCTTTAGCCACTCCGGTGCTGGCCTGTCACTCGATGCACATGCTAAAGAAATAGCCTCCCTAATCCACCTAGCTAACATACTCTTTGACACCCTAAGACCCTTCCTGGCACCCTGGAAGGACACAAACAAGGCATTACTCTTCTTCCAAGGATTAGTGACCAATACTCTAGCAGGCACCTCCTAACGTCTAAAGTATGGAGCTTCCTTTCTGGTTAGTAGGATTGGGGAGGAAAGAAGGGAGAACTATCTCCTGTGGAATCTGGAGGTTACCTTGGGCAAGCAAGCTGGATCTAGCCTAAGCACCACCCTGTCATCCAGGAACTGTGTATGCAGAGGGAGTCTAGAAAGAGCCTGGATATCACTCACTCTCCGTGCGACTAAGAAGGCTACCTTAAGGGAGAGCACGTTCACCGAAGTGGAGATAATGGGCTCAAACTGGGGCTCAGTCATAGCTGTGAGAACCAAGTTCAAGTCCCATGGCATAATCCTTTCTTTATGAAAGGATCTACTCAATGCTTTAATAAATCTGGCCACCCAGTAATTACCCGTGATGTCACAGCTAAATAAGGCTCCCAGGGCTGACACATGCATCTTAAGGGTACTTGTGGAAAGACCCATTTCCAGAATTTGACCTATTGGCATGCCCTCCCCAGCTCTAAATTGAGGTAGCCATAAATTTCTTCAAGGTCCTGGTGTAGATCCTGGTCGTAATTACATTCCTACTCTTTAGGAGAGTAGCTATTACATTGGGGAAAAATCCTTTATCCCTCAGTAACAAACTTTCAAATTCCATGCCGTCAGATGAAGCCCTGCCACTTGTGTATGGTAGATTGCACCTTGGAAGAGATCCGGATGTTCCGGTAGCACCCGTGGATCGGAGACTGACATGTTCCTTAGCCATGAGAACCCCGCTCTCCTGGCCCAAAAAGGGGCAATTACTATAACCCTTGCCCTGTCCACCCTGATCTTCCTCACCACCAGAGGCAAAAGGGCTAAGGGAGGCAAGGCATAACTCAGGTTGAAGTCCCAATTTATCAAGAAAGCATCTCCCACCAGAGGTTTCTCTCTGGGGTCAAGAGAACAGAACCATTTCACTTTTCTATTCTTTTTGGTGGCAAAGAGGTCTACGTCCGGCTGACGCCATATCTGCACAATCTGGTTGAAGATGGCACTTTTCAGCATCCATTCTCCATGCCTTAGTAGGTTGCGGGTCAAAAATCTGCCCTGTTGTCCTTCCCTCTTACGTGCAGCACTGTCGAAGATAGAAAATGCTCCTCTACTATTTGAAACAGCTGCTTTGTCACTTCCATTAGGGGTCTGTATTGAGTTCCACCTTGGTGGTTGATGTAGGCCAAGGCAACCTGATTTTCGGAGAGGATCCTTACGTGAGGACCCTGCAGGTATATAAGTAGTCCTTTAACTGCCAGTTCTACTGCCGTTAGCTCTTTCAGGTTAGATGAACTCTAACTGTTGATCTCATAGGCTCTATACTATGACCTCATCCATATGTGCCCCCCAACCAGTAGGGCTAGTGTCCGTGGTGATCACACGGGTTATCCTGGACAGGTTATCCTGGTCTAACCACCTCAGGGAACATATAGAAGCTGGGGATAAGGTCAGCAGTCCCTGCAGGTACCCCCCTAAGAACCCTATCATTAACACATCCCATTGTAAGGTTCTTGTATGAAACTGCGCTCACTGGACTGCCGGGATGCTGAAGGTTAGTGAACTCAACAGGGACATAGCCCTCCTTAGGGACATAGTGGGATGGTCTGACACTCTTTATACTTAGTGCCAAAGGTGAATCAACTTATCAGGTGGCAGAAGATTCACTTGCCTCTCTGAGTCCAGAATGAGCCCCAGAAACTGCTGCACCTTTAAGAATTGTAGCCAAGATTTTTTAATGTTCAACATCAACCACAAGCGTTCCAGAGTGGACATCATCCTCTCTACCTGAACTAAGCAATGATCTGCTGACCTGCCTACAATAAGAAAGTCGCTAGGTAGGGAATAATCAGGACGTTGGTTTCACGCAGGTGGGCCATGACCTCGGTAACTACCTTTGTAAAAACACGAGGGGCCACAGCAAAACCAAAGGGGAGATCTCTAAATTGGAAATGCCTAACCGCGTTTCTCATGACTACCGCTACCCTGAGGAATCGCTGATGATCTGAGTGAATAGGCATGTGGTAGTACGCATCTTTTAGATCCAACACAGTCATAAAACTGTTTTTCAAAAATTAGTTTTATTGCCGAACCAATTGATTCCATCTTGAAGGGGTGCACTACCCATTTAGAGCTCTAAGATTAATGATAGTCCTGAAGGAGCCATCCGGTTTCCAAATCAGAAAGAAGGGGGAGTTGAATCCTCTACGGCCCCAGAACCTCCACCAGGAACTCCTTCTGGCATAGCTCTAGGACCTCAGCCTCTAGGGCAGCCGGTTCTGAGGGGGACGACTGGGAAGGGGTTACCATGAATTTGTCCTGTGGGATAGTAGAAAATTCCAACCTCAGCACCGATATCAAGCTATGCACCCAGACACTATTGGTAATCCATGTCCAGGCTGGGTAGAAGGCTGACCGCCATTCATTGGGGCGGTTTCTTACGCTCTCACGATGAGCCTCCAAACGTGAACCCCGTACTTCTTTTCTTCCTCTCATCCCACTTGGCTCGGTCCCTGGAAGGCTTCCTAAGACTGAACCTTCTTCTACTGAAGGGACGCTGGTAGGAAGGGGTCGACAAGCTGGGGAATTTCTTTTTATCATCCTCTGCCTTCCACAGAAGCTAATCCAGGACCGGTCCAAAGAGGTACTCTCCTTCACATGGAATTGAACAAAGTCTGGACCTGGCCTGAATATCCCCCGGCCAGCACTTTAGCCATAACGCTCTCCGAGCTGTGTTAGAGGCCCGCTGCTCTAGCTGCCATCCTGACTGCATCCGCCGAGGCATCAAAGGCTGCGGCACCCTGAACCACAGTTAAGGTGCTTGGAAGTCTCACAAGAGGCTCACACTTTTAACTGAGTCTCTAGTTGGTCCAGTCAGACCATCATTGAGCTGGCCGTACATATGGATGCCACTGCTGGTCTCAGGGATCCTGCCAACATCTCCCATGCCCCCTTAAGGAAAGTGTCTACCTACTTATCCAGAGGGTCCTTTAGGTCCCCAGGTCCTTAAAGGGCAATGAGGATTTTTTTTGATGATTTGGCCACCGCCGCATCAAGTTTTGGGGCTTTATCAAGTATTTACTACAGGGTCCGAGAAGGGGCGTCTTCGTTTAAATGCTGGAGGCAGGGAGCCCCTCTTCTCCGGCCTCTTCCACTCCCGGTGTACCTTCCTCTGATCTAGCCCACCAAACATGACGTCCTGAACAGGACATTCCGGCCTGGACTCTACTACCCCTGACTGCTTTCACTAACTTATCCATGCGGTCTAAGGTCTTCCAAAGAGGAAGATGAGCCAGAGGAGCCCTCATTTCCGATATAGTCATAGAGAATTCTGAATCTGGAAAGCTTGTTTTATGTCCTTTCCCCTTTCTCTTGGAACCCTCTCCCTGGGATACGGACCTTATTGACGCCCTGAGATCTATTCTAATAATCCCCCTCAGGCTTGTGGTGAATTTTGGCGTTTCTTCTGCTACCTGTGGGGGGCAGCAAGCATGAGGGAAAGACTGCATCACCGGGTGAACATTCACGAAGATCGCTTACCAGTGTTGCAGTAAGTACGTACCAGATTACGAGGGGGGCACATCTCAGCCGACACTGCTGAGGACTCTCTACTCTGGAGGAGCTAATGCGGCTGAACGGATCACTTGCCTGACCATCACCAGTATCATCACGAGTCTTTCGCCGGGCAGTACGTGGTTTTTGAACAGTATTTACGTTCTGCTGTGCATGGTTCACCTGCTCCTGCTGCTCACTTATTTTCATTATGAAAATGGGCTCAGAAGCACTGGAGCCTGTGCAGTGTCCATCTTTATGCATGCCTCTCCCCGCATAACAGGGTCAGCATGTCCTGGCTCGGGTGCCTCTTCCTCCCCCAGAACTGTGACGCCCGCAGCTCGACATGGATGCCGACCACGTCAGAGGACCCGCCCAGGACGAGTCACTAGCCGGCACCAGGAACACACCACAGCCCCAGCAGCACGCTGGGCAGTGCCACACCCAGGACCACACAATCTAAAGGGACATACTTACCTTCTTCCGGCGCTGGCCCTCCTGAGTAGGTAATCCTCCTGACACCAATCCACCTGCCCGCTCACTGCCACGCAATCCACCCTGGACCCACTGCGGCATGTTCAGGCACCCTGTACCGGCCGATGTAGGGGACCTCCACTACCTGAACCAACCCGCCGGGCCTGGTATCCGTCAAATCCTTCACAGGTATATCTGTAGGAAAAGGATTCGTGGGAGAGGTACCGCCCTTTTGTATCTGTAGGCTTCCTGTCCCTGAATGGCGGATCCTCTCTCTCGTGGTGCTGTCATGGGAGACCGAATAAATATTCTTGCGTTTCCCATTGACTTCTATTATACTCGTTACATCCGACCTGCTCGATTGGAGCACCGAGCATTTTAGTGCTCAATCATCACTACTGCTTACCATATGGGTTAAATAATGTGATCACTTTAAAGTTCGGGTCATAACAGACATGGTAATACCATCTAGGTGTAATTTTCATTTTAATTTACAAAATAAATCAATTTTAATATGAGAAAATCATTTTTTATTACTTTTCTTTTTATAATTTTCTTAAACGCTAGTTTTCATTTTTTTGTCCAACTAGAATACTACATTCTATACCCGTTGATTGCATAATATGAACACAGTAATATTTTAGTATTGCAGTGTATTATGCCTGCAAGCGTGATGTCTCTTGGTTTCAGGATAGAAAAAGAACAGTAACGAAGCAGCTATTGTTAGAGCCATGGCTGCCATGATGACAAATCGCTCTCGTCTGACCTGTTCGATGCATTTGACACCACTGCAATGGGGTGTCAGCTTTAACATATAGTAGACCCCCACCCACCCGATGTATAAATTACAGGCTCAACTCCGGAGTTTGCAGTATCTACAAGACTTAACTTTACAGCTGACTACAACTAAAGGTACTGTCACACTAAGCGATCACACCAGCGATCACGACAACGACGTGGCCTGGTAGAGATCGTTAGTACATCGCTATATGGTCGCTAGTTAGCTTCCAAACACAAAAATCTAATTAACGACACATCAGCGATAAGCGATCTGTATAACGACTTCGGCGGTCGTTGGGACCTGTCACACTGCATGTATTGTAAAAGACCCCGACCTAGATAGGCGTGATAGAGCGCAACCTTTTCCACGCCCCTCTGCACAGATTGGTGGTCAGTGTATGGCGTGACAGTTTATTGTCACGGCTCTCCTGCTTGGTGATTGGATAATCGCGCAATAGAAGGACGACGTAGCGCTCCCTTCCATAGTTCCAGAGCGCAGTGGTGCTTTCCATATTGCGTTCTGCTACTCTTCTGTGCTTTGCAGCTCCAGTGACCTGTGGCGATCCATTCTGTGGCGCTGTTGTGTTTTGCCCTTACGGATTACATCTGGATCTATATAACGTATAGTAAGGTAGGCATTTATTTAACGTATGTAAAAAAAATTTTAGTGTATCATTTTATGAACTTTCTTTTTATATTTACTATTTTTATCTATTTTTTTTTTTTTTTTTTGCCCTCATCTTAACACTTGTGAGCTCTCTCTGGATTTTTGGGTTCTAGCTCCAAGATTTAATGCAGCTGTAACCGATGTTGTCCATGACTAATATCTTTTTGGGGTAGCCATTTACTTTTTTGCCGCGCCCAGCCCCACCGTCTTATCAAGCTGTGTACAGTGTACTTGTCCATCACCCTTTTTTTTTTTTTTTTTGTAAGGTGGGGAAGCCATTTTAGCCTCAGCCGCGTACAGCACCACCATTTTACCCAGTTGTGTACACTTTTAAATTGTTAATTTATTTTAAATAAAATTGTTATATTGCAAATGTTTAAAGGTCTGCTTTTCTTTATTTTAAAATAACAATAACTATCTGTATGGATAGTACATCTCAATTAACATTATTACGTAATTAATAGACGTCTGGTTTTCTTTGCTTTGTTTGTTCTTTTGACATTGTGGTAGACAACACTACAAAGATGTCCGTTCACAGGAACATCTTTTACTCAAAATAAGATCCAGACACGTTTATCAGAAACTATCAAAATTTTTATTTCTGATCAACTTTAATATCATATTTTTTTTTTTTTTTTTAACTTCACAAAAATTGTGTTAAACAATACAAACATTAAATAAAATATAAAACAAAAAAAAAATTACTGCCTACTGCCACCCTCTTATAGGCCCGCCAAGAACCTCTCCAGCATCACTCCATGTACGTATATGGCCGCCAGAGTGACAGCCATAGCTGCTCTCATCCGCCGGTGAGATGCCAGCAGAGCTTGTGCTGTGGGTATTACTGTAGATGAAATGAGAAACCGTTAACCTGTCAATAATTCAAACACAACAAACTAAAGGAACAGGTTTTTTTTTATACTTACGGAATTGTGGGGGGTCTGTATTCTCAGGTGAGGGGCTAATAGCCCACCCCGAAGCTGTTGCACCAACGGCTATGGGAAAAAAAAAAAAAATTATGTTACGCCAACCTTACACCCTATCCAAACACTACTACTGCTACTTAATAGCTGTCTACAAATATCTAATGGGCTGTCACATTGTAGAAGGATCAACTTTATTCTCATTTGCACAAGGAAAGACTAGAAGCAATGGGATGAAACTGAATGGGAAGAGACACAGATTAGATATTAGAAAAAACTTTTTGACAGTTAGAGTGATCAATGAGTGGAACAGGCTGCCACGAGAAGTGGTGAGTTCTCCTTCAATGGAAGTCTTCAAACAGAGGCTGGACAGACATCTGACTGGGATGATTTAGCGAATCCTGCTTTGAGCAGGGGGTTGGACCAGATGGCCCAGGAGGTCCCTTCCAACTCTATGATTCTATGATTCTACAGTTGAAGTTCGGCTAATTTTCATATTTTCTTCTGCAAAAAAATTGCATAACTTACCGGATGGAGAGCCCACACCAATATCCTCGAGTGATGCTGGAGATTGGCTGGCAGCGGGCGAAGGGGTAGGTGGTGACCCTTCTTGATCAAGCCGAGATGCTGGGGCTGTTACAGCAGCCTGTGATTGTGGGCTTGCTGGTGATGGTTGACCTAGAGATAGGGAAAACAATCCATAGATATCAGCATGTAAAATATAGTTCTGGAACATGTGGAATCATCACTGTTATTTCAACGACGGTAACAGCTATTTTATAATAACAAGTATACCTGTTCTTCAAAATAATGTTAGATGGTACTCTTATTGATTTGGGCTTCTAACCCTCACCTATAAACCAATAGTTTTGTTTTAAAAGTTGCCAAAAAAGTTAGTAAAGAAATATAGAAGTTCATCTTTTATTTGAAGTGACCCACACAAAAAAAAAAAAAGACAAGTTCTTGAAACTTTCACTTTCAGTTCACCATTTTGCAAGGTCCGAGCATAACAAAATGCCATCGTGCCAAGTGTTAACAATTAAACACATAATTGTGCAGAATCTGCAATGTCGGCTATGAAGCGGTGACGCACACGTCAGTAGGCAAATTTAGAAATTTTGAAAACAAATTGCAAATCCTTTCAAAAACACTCACCGTCTCCACTTTGGTTGGCGGACCTGATGTTCTCTATTCGGCTACTGGACCGGTAGCGCAGATCCGCAAGTTTCTTTCGTATTTGGGATGTTGTGCGCTCCACTCCGAACCTGTGCATTAGACCTCTCCTTATTTTTTTTAAAACCTTTTTTTTTTATGGAGCATGGGCCGGGAATGCGTGGCACAATTATAATCCCGTGCATCGACCTCCTGGATCAGAAAGCGAACCTCTGGCTCACCCCAGGGGACAGAACGCCTGGACGCCATTTTTTTATAATACTTTTTCTCTAGGCCGCATTACCGCCGCCCACCCCTGCATCATGACGTCACGGCGCGCGGGAACGCAGATGCGTTTTTGTTATCCAACGGCCTTGTTTAGAACGTATAATGGATGGAGCATGACCCGGGAATGTGTGGCACAATGATAATCCCGTACATCGACCACCTGGATCACAAAGCGAACCTCTGGCTCACCCCAGGGGACAGAACGCCTGGACGACATATTTTTTTTTAATACTTTTTCTCTAGGCCGCATTAACGCCACCCACCCCTGCGTCATGACGTCACGGCGCAGGGGAACGCAGATGCGTTTTTGTTATCCAACGGCCTTGTTTAGAACGTATAATGGATGCAAGTTGGTTGGCTTTGCATCTTTTCTCCATCCGCCCACTGCTTTCAGTGCTGCAATCACACTCCTTTTTTTGAGTTATCCCCTGTACTCCACCCTCCCCATCTCTAACCTCTATTTGCCTTCTCGATATTATTGCCCCCCATCACACCAATGAGTAGCCTAAACCCCATCACTCCCCCCTCCCCATCACACTCCTTTTTTTAGAGTTATCCCCTGTACTCCACCCTCCCAACCTCTTTTTGCCTTCTCAATATTATTGCCCCCCCATCACACCAATGAGTAGCCTACACCCCATCACTCCCTCCTCCCCATCTGACCACCCTTTTGCGATATCAACATTCTTTTCCCACATTGTTGAAATTACAATGACAACACAAAATGTTAGTTATTTTTTTTTTATTTTAAACAAAAAAAATTAAACATGATAACCAATTAATGTTTAACATGATAACTACATCTGATGCTGCCAAGTCACAGCACCAGGCCCGTTGAAGTATTGGCAGTACTTGTCTCGGCAGGCCTTTGCATCGTCTTTGGTCCGGCCAAGATTTACAGGCTGAAGTCCTGCAATAGCGGGATCATTGTCTCGCCATTCTCCCAGCACCACGTCACCACTGCTGTCTGAGTCCATGAAGCCAGGCGGACTGTATGCTGCAGCATCGCGCTGCCGTAGGAAATTGTGCAGCACGCAACAGGCCAACACCACAGAGTCTATAGATTCCAGCTTCATGTTGATTGGAGTGTGGAAAACCCTGAAGCGGTTGGCCATGATGCCGAACGCATTCTCAACTACGCGACGTGCCCTTGACACTCTGTAATTAAAGATGCGCCTTTCCTCTGTCAAAGTCTTTTGTGGGAACGGCTTCAACATATGCACATGAAGGGGAAAGGCTTCATCAGCCACAAACACAAAGTTAAGGTTCGCGGTGGTGTCCATGTTGGTTGGTAAATGCAGTTCTGAGTTATTCAACCGTTCCCCAAAAATAGTGTGCTCCAAAACGCCTCCGTCTGAAACCCTCCCGTTCATGCCAACATCAACGTTTAAAAATTCATAATTGGCGTTCACAAGGGCCATGAGGATCACGCTGAAGTAGCCCTTATAGTTATAGAAAAAACTACCGGTTGGCTGGTTGCGTGATACGAACATGTTTGCCATCCAAAGCACCCCCACAGTTTGGGAACTGCCAAATACGCTCAAAATCAGAAGCAATTTGTTTCCATTCCGCCACGGATTTAGGAAAAGGAACGTAGCTCCGTAAAGTGCGGACGATGGCGTTGCATGTCTCAGGGATTAACACGCTGAGTAGTGATCTAGAAACAGCAGCTGAAAATTCCAAATGTTTCATTGAACGTCCGGTTGCCAGGAATCGCAGCGTTACTGCCAGACGTTCCTCAGCCGAAACTGCTGCACGCATCCGTGTATCCTGCCGTTCAATGAGTGGCCTCACAAGTTCCAGTAAGAGCTTGAATGATTCCTCCGACATCCGTAGATAATTTCGGAAATCATGCGGATTCTTCTCCTGTAACTCCCTCACTGCATGTGGGTGAATTTGGACCGCTGCTCCAGCCATTCTCTGGTCCACATGCGACGCTTTCGTTTGGAGCGCCTCTCTTCCACCCGCGCCTCTTCTTGTCGATCTCCCTCCATCAGTAAAGCTGCCGCCACAATCACACGCTCTGCGGTGGACATGTACATGATGTGAAACCTGCCCGGTTAGAAGAGAAAAGGGATTTAGAAAAATGCACCCCAAAAAAAAAAAAAAAACACAGAAAAAAAAACGAGCTTACAAAAGGCAAAAATGGCGGGAGCGGGCGCTGCTGTGAAAAGATTGCAAGCTTTGAAAAGGTTATTGAGGAGCAAATATTACAAATAGACTACCTCAAGTAAAATGGCAGGGGTGGGCGCGGCAAGGGTATCACACAGCTGTAGATAGAACAAAAAGTATATAAAGGTTTAGAAAGTTATAAAAAAAAAAAAAAAAAAGTAAAAAGAAATGTACCTTGCAAAGATTATTCAAATTCCAGATGGTTGAAATTACAGATGAAGCGCAGTTGTGACTCCGACAGGATCCAAAACCAGCCACACACACGATACTATCCTCGCAACAACGCACAAAGGACTAGAAACAGAGCGTTGGTTTATCCACTAAGCGCGCTGGAACAATGGATGGGGGCGCACTAGACGTTTTCATTTATTGCTGAGGTGATGTTGTGGCCACCAATCGGAGTAGAGGGGTGTTACAAAAGAAACCTAGTCCCGCCTGTGCCGCTGTCATATATTAGTCATCAACGAGGTCACCCGTCGTTCACAAAAGGGGTCAAACACAACGATTCAGGGTCACCAGCGGGACGCCAACGATCGAAATACGGTCCTGAACGTTCATGCACGATCAGCGACATCGCAGCAGGGGCCACGTCGCCGCTACATGTCACACACATCGACATCGCCAGCGATGTCGCTGCTGCGTCCTAAAATCGGTGTCGTTTTAGCGATATCGCTAGAGATCTCGTTTAGTGTGACATACCCTTAACTTGCAATCTAGACACGGCTCCGTTCATTTGCAGGAACGGGTTATAGAGGGCCTTATTATTCTGAAGATCAGTGGGAAATCAGTAGCCCTTATCAAAAACAAAAAAACGGTGGCCGCGACATATTAGCCAGCACAGAATTGTGAAGCTACTTAAAAATTACCACTTTGTTATAGGTTCATTTTTAAGGTGGGGATTCATCCAGCCTTACAAAAATCCCCTGTTGACA
Organism: Dendrobates tinctorius; assembly: GCF_039654945.1. Taxonomy (NCBI): domain Eukaryota; kingdom Metazoa; phylum Chordata; class Amphibia; order Anura; family Dendrobatidae; genus Dendrobates; species Dendrobates tinctorius. Next base: position 1,943,619 of record NW_027361736.1, on the reverse strand, counting down.
CTACTATTAATCCACCCTGCATTCTGAAGACTTGAAAGATTTAGACAGGGTGTGTGTGTGTGTGTGTGTGTGTGTGTGTGTGTGTGTGTGTGTGTGTGTGTGTGTGTGTGTGTGGGGTGGGAGTAGTTTAACTGGTAACTAGGTCGTAATCAGCAGTTTGAATGACAAAGAGATGGACGTTGTGTTCAGGTAAATTCAAAATATCAATATTTGACAACCAATTTTAAAAGTGAAAAAAAACAAACACCTAATAAAGTCAATTTGAACATAACAGTACAGTTTGGACAACTGATTGAGAATGGTATTTTAATAAAGGCTACATATTGGCAAATAACACCAACAAATGTGTCACAAAACTCTTCTTTCCACATGCCTTTAGTGTAATTGAAATCACTAACCATAGATGATTATAATCACGAATAAATAAAAATGTTAAAGAACAGAAAACAACCTATAACAAGATAAAAGATATAAACTGCTGATCACACTGTATTTAGTATGCACGTTTGATTATCTACATGCAACAGGTATGGAAAAAAGTTGCACTAAAAGTGCAAAGTATATTCTGAACAATAATATTATTGAAATGAGGATAGATTAAAAAATATATATTTTTTTTTACTTTGAAAGAAAAGTGAAAATCATTTACATGTGCGAATCATAGAAAACATACACAAGACGAGAAAAGCAAATGTATACAAGCAGGATTTCAAGGGTTAAGTGTACAGTACCTGATACTCATGTTTCCTCTTAGAGGAAATATGAGTATTACATATCTAACATATCTTTCATAAAATTGAAATATTAGAAACTGGAGTTACACCTTGCAACTAAAATCTCATCTTTAGAAGAAAATAAAATTGTGGCATTAATTAGCAAATCATGAAAGGATTGGCCCTCCTGTCACAAGATTTTGCCGCCTGTGATAGATCCAGGACATTGGGAAGGAAGGCACTTTGATAAACTGATTACTTGCAATCCCATAAATGCATTGTAGCAATAATGAAATCTCTAGTATGGCTGTGCGTTGGGGAAATGTGTTGGCTCCGTTCTTGAGGAGGTCAGGAGGGGTAATGCTCAATTTTTATCTTCATTTATGATTGCTGTAACCAGTTCCAATCCATGCTCTGAAAAAAAAACAACAAAAATAATATTGCATTAATATGTCATCATAAAAAAGCAGCCCGCTCGCAAAGAATGAGATAACGTTTCTTAATGGACCTTGTAATATTAAAGAGGTTGTCCGATACCTTCCTGTCAAGCCTTGTATAAATACCTATCTTTAAACCCTAATCACTTTTGTAATTTGCTTTATTGTAAAATTCCTCACCATTCTCTCTGTATGTGCTTTTTTTCATGTGATGTTTTGTTTCAGGAGAATCTCAAATGCCAATAAGGAGGCTGGGGCTACATTCACTTCTCTGCAGCTTCTATCACCCCCTAACACAGCACGTCATCAGGGGGCAGCACTGCAGTCACTTACAACTGCCCCTGTCTCGCCATTCAACATCAATCATGGTGATAGAGGAAGGGAGAAGTCACCGCAGCTTCATTCACTGCCTGCATACTTCTGTGTCAGCCATCCACATCTTTAGTCCCCACCATCTCATTCACTGTAATGAGCAATTATCAGGGGTTGGCGCTCATCCAGATTCCATCCCCTCTGCCTGATGTCTTATTTCAGTAGTGACAAAAAGTGTGGCAGTGAAGACTGAAGATTGGTGGGCGGCGGGAACAGAAGAAATGTGGCGGACAAGAATGAAGCTGTGGCCATGTCTCTCTGCATTGTAAGGCCTCTTTCACACTTCAGTTTTTTACAATCAGTCACAATCCGCCAGGTTTTGAAAAAAACGGATCCTCAATTTTCTTTTGAGGATCCGTTTTTTTTCCCCATTGACTTCCATTACTGGCGGATTGTGACGGATTGCCGTCCGTTGCATCCATTTTTTTTGCGGATCCGCCAAAAGTTGCTGTCCGTCACCATCCTCAAAGATTTCAAAACGGAGCTTGCAACGTTTTTTTCTCTGGTGGATCCTCCAGACACTCATTTAACCCGAAATTCTTTCTGGGTGCCGGACAAAAAATCTCTCTCTCAATCTCTCTCTCTTTTTCCAGGCTGCGATTCCTTTAAAATTCTTCATTTGTCGGATCCGTCAAAAAAACGGACAGGTGGCATCCGTTGTCATCAGTACTACAACGGATCCGCCATCCGTCCTTTTGGCGGATTTTGACTGATGCAAAAAACTGAAGTGTGAAAGAGGCCTAACCAACACTGCAATACAGTTCGGACATTATCGGAGGGTGATAAATCATGTGGGGAAATGGCTGCAGTACCAGAAACCTGTGACACATCATAGGAAGTAAAAAGAAACAGGAAAAAAAGCAAGTTGAAAAAGAGGATAGGGCTTAAAAATAGATAATTATAAAAGGCATTTTGTGTGTCGGACAACCCCTTTAAGGTATATTCCTAAATGTGTGACTTCACTTTGGATAAACTTTAAAGAAAATAAAATATTCATATAAAAGTTTACATAAATAGCAAGTAAGTATTTTGGTAGAATGTTTAGCATTCATAGCAGCATTATGATAATCTGCAGTGCTTCACATAGAAAAGGATCTCAAACCTTCTATCTGCTTTCAAATGCAGGGCTAATCGGAATCCTTTGACTTCGGTCTGGTCAACCTCTAGTTGTATCAATTCAAGATCCGATGTGAAATATACTCATCTTCCACAGCTACAGCCACATAGTGACTTCCCATTGGCTACAGCCAGCACGTGACACAAGGAACTACGCAACTGCGGGAGGCTAATATACACCGTTTTCATTTCATATCAGGTGCTGAACTGATTAAGCTACGGTCGTCCCATAGTGGACAGCCCATGTAACCCTTTTATGACATTTCGTATATATACACACGGCGACGACAGACCTCACCCTGCAGAAACTACCACAATCGGTGCTAGCACCGATTCATAGAATCATAGAATCGTAGAGTTGGAAGGGACCTCCTGGGCCATCTGGTCCAACCCCCTGCTCAAAGCAGGATTCGCTAAATCATCCCAGTCAGATGTCTGTCCAGCCTCTGTTTGAAGACTTCCATTGAAGGAGAACTCACCACTTCTCGTGGCAGCTTGTTCCACTCATTGATCACACTGTCAAAAAGTTTTTTGTAATATCTAATCTGTGTCTCCTCCCATTCAGTTTCATCCCATTGCTTCTAGTCTTTCCTTGTGCAAATGAGAATAAAGTTGATCCTTCTACAATGTGACAGCCCTTTAGATATTTGTAGACAGCTATTAAGTCTCCTCTCAGTCTTCTCTTTTGCAAACTAAACATTCCCAAATCCTGCAACCTTTCCTCATAAGACAGGGTTTGCAGACCGGTCACCATTCTGGTCGCTCTTTTCTGAACTTGCTCCAGTTTGTTGATGTCTTTTTTAAAATGTGGCGCCCAAAACTGGACACAATATTCCAGATGAGGTCTGACCAAAGAGGAGTAGAGGGAAATAATGACTTCACGTGATCTAGACTGTATGCTTCTGTTAATACATCCTAGAATTGCATTTGCCTTTTTTGCTGCTGCATCACACTGTTGACTCATATTCAGTCTGTGATCTATTAGTATGCCCAAGTCTTTTTCACATGTGCTGTTGCTTAGCCCTATTCCTCCCATTCTGTATATGCTTTTTCATTTTTATTGCCCAGATGTAGTACTTTGCCTTTTTCCCTGTTAAAAACCATTCTGTTTGTTGCTGCCCACTTCTCCAGATTGTGAGCGTCTAACCCCTCTGATGCCACTGTCAATAGTGAGAGAGACATCGATGGGCATAGCAGAGGGAGGGAGCAGGGAAAGTTGATGTTCCATACTAGGACAAGGTAAAGAAGTTTTAAAAAAAAGTTTTAAAAATTAGATAAAAAAAAATCAAAAAAGAACAAAAACACAGAAAAAAAAGAAAAATAGTAATCGAATAAATACATTTATGTAAAAAACAAAAAGTAAAAAAAGGTACATATTTTGTATTGCCACGTCCACCCTATAAAAGTGTCCCACTAGTTAACCCCTTCAGTGAACACTGTATTAAAAAAAACAAAAAAAAAAACAAGAGGCAGAAGAAAATGCGTCATCATACTGCTGAACAAAAAAATAAAAATTGTATCACTAAAAACAACATCTTGTCCCGTAAAAATCAAGCCGCCATACAGCTTCGTTAGCGGAAAAATAAAACGTTATAGCTCTTAGAATGAAACGATTCAAAAATAATTATTTTACTATAAAATTGTTTTTATTGTGTAAAAGCGCCAAAACATAAAAAAAACTATACGAATGTGCCATCACTGTAATGACACGAAAAATAAAGCTGTCTTACCAATTTGATCACAAGTGGAAAATCTGATTGTAGACCCTTATGCCTTTCAAAATCGGAATAGAAAGCGATCAAAAAATGTAATTTGCCCAAATATGGCACCAATAAAAACGTCAACTCATCCCGCAAAAAACAAGCCATAGCATGATTGTTAGACAATATATGGAAACATTTTTAGCTAAATATTGAATGAAAAGTGTCTTTAAGTAAGTGACAGCAGCCAAACATAAAAACCCGATGTAAATCTGGTATCACTGTAATCGCAGAGCGGTTTACCCGTCCAGGCCTCCAGACAAATGCACTATCCTGTAACTATCCTGTAAGCTCCTGCTTGAGGGTGCAGTTGGGCCCATTTGGAAGGGTGTCACTACTAGGCTGTTAACCTGGATGCTGTGCATTGCCATAGTGTGAACAGTGCCGCATACAAGATTTTTATTGTGCATTAATATACCAGGCAACCGCCCCCTCCATTTATTGGTAGGCTGTGAGCGGTTGTTTCATCGGTATTCTTGCACCTGTGTTGCAATCTTAATTATATGGGTCCACTGCATACCGATAGTGCATTTGTCTGGAGGCCTGGAAGGGTAAAACTCTCTGCTTTTTTGCTGTTTTCTTGTATTATTGGAGGATTTTTAAGTCCTCTTTTTGTGCTATTTCAGTATCATTGTAATCGCACCAACTCAAAGAATAAAGTTGTCTAATCGCTTATAACGTACAAGGAACAGTGTAAAAATGAATAAAACCAATTCTTCACCTGCTGTCTTTTTTTTCATTCTACCACAGCTCACATTTTCCCTGCACTCTGTGCTGAGCGCTTATACTGGGAGGGGTTCCATGTAATACTCTCAAATACATGATTCAGACAGAACCCCATGTAGAAGATTCGTATAATGTGGCAGATGGAGGCACTGTGGATGCAGTCTGGCCTGTGATTCGGCAGTGTCCATCTATTTAGGCGTGTATAAAAAGCGCAGTCGGCCACAGTTTCGTGCACTTCTGAAAGGAAGGACAACGCTGAACACAGGCCAAACGGCGTCCAGAGTAACTCTGCTACATCATTACAGAGAATGGATCCCACGTGGGGTTTCATTTCAATCATGAAATTCAGAGATTTAGATGGAAACCCGGATGTAAGTGCTCAGCGTAGAGTGCCGGATAAATGTGATACAAAATGTTATGTAAAATATTGCCAACAAAAGCTTCAACAAAATCCACAAAAAAAATCAAGTCCCCACTCAGGGTCGTCAACTGTTAACGGAAATATAGGTGGCTTCCACGGGACTGGTAGTACAAAGGCTCTGGAAAATGCAATGGCTCCTCAGCCTCCTAAAAGAAATTCAGCACTCCCAAATCCAAATACCCCCTCCCTTCTGAGCCCCAGAGTGTGTCTGAACACCACTTTTAGCATCCACATGTTTGGCATTTCTATTGCGATAACAGCCTGCCTAATTTACAAGTGTACGTCTCCAGAAGCATGAGCTGGGCACTACAAATGTACTGCTCGCTACAACATACTGATAACTGAAACATACTGGTCACTACATTGGCAGTTTTCAATTTTCACTTAGCAGCCTCCACTGCTGCTTGCTTCCAGAAAACACCCAAGGAGTCAAAATTGCCACTACATATGTAGATAAATTCCCTGAGGGGTATAACTTCCAAAATGGGGTCACTTGAGAGGGGATTCTCCTCTTCTAGCCCTTGAGGTTATTTATATGGAGTTCGTAAACTATTCTAGGAAAATCTACAATATGGGGCTAAAACAAAATTTTGGTGGTAAAAATGTAATTAATTTTTCATCACTGTCCAATGGTATAAAATGCTGTGACACACCTTTGGTGTCAATATGACCACTACACCCCTAGATTCATTGAGGTGTAGTTTGTATCTGAGGGGCAGAGGGAATTCTGCTGTTGTGACACATCATGGGCTCTACCAATGTGACATGGCACCCTCAAACCGGTCCAGCAAAATGTGAACTCCAATATAGCGCTTTTTCCCATATGAGTCTCAAAAGTAGTTTTCGACCACATATGTGGTATCTGTATACTGAGGAGAAATTGCAAAAACAAATTTTAGGGTCCATTTTCTTCTGCTATCTTTGTGAAAGGAGAACGCCCCTGAGGTGCCAGAACATCAGAACTCCACATAAGATGACCCCATTTTACAAAATACACATATTGATGAATTAATCTAGAGTTGCAGTGATCATATTAACACCACAGTTGTGTCAGTGCATTTTATATCATTGGGCTGTGAAGAAAAAATAAATGACATTTTTAACACAATTTTTTGTTAACCCCAGATTTTACATTTTCACAAGGAGAAATGGGTAAAAATGGCACCAAAATTTGTCCCACAATTTCTGCTGAATATAGAAATACCCTATATGGGGCTGAACAGTACTGCTTAGCCATACAGAGAGACTTGGGAGGGACGGAGTGCTATTTGCCTCCTGAAACGCAGATTTTCCTAGAATAGTTTGCCGACTCCATGTACAGAGCCCCTAAGTGCTAAAAGAGCAGAATCCCCCTCAAGTGACCCTATTTTGAAAATTATACCCCTTTGGGAATTTATCTACAGGTGTAGCTACGATTTTGACTCCATGGGAGTTTTCCAGAAACAAGCAACAGTGGATGTTAATGAGTAAATTGTCAACTACCATTGTAGAAAACAATACGTTCTAGAAACCAGTATGTTGTAGAAAGCAGTAATTGTGCCCAGCTCATGCTTCTGGAGACATGCACCTGTAAATTAGGCGGGCTCTCATCATTACAGAAATGCTAAACATGTGGATGCTAGATGTGGATAAGGCACACTGGGGCTCAGAAGGGAATGGGGCATTTGGATTTTTAGAGCGAAAAATCTGCTGGGTTTCTTTTGGGGTGTGAGGAACCATAGCGCTTTTCAAGAGCATTTGTGCTACCAGTAACGTGGAAGACCCCAATATTTCCATCGACAGGTGACGTACCTGAACTTGCTATTTTTGTGGCTTGAGTTGAAGCTTTTATTGGGATCATTTTACATAACGTTAGGAATCACATTTATCCTGCGCTCTACGCTGAGCACTTACTTTGGGGTAACCATCTAAATCTCAGAGTAAAGCGATTCAGAGGAAACCCCGAGGGAGCTACTCACTATAATGAGGAGGCAGAGTTACTCTTGACTCCGTCTGGCCTCTATTCAGTGGTTTCCTTCTTTTCAGAAGTTCGCAAAACTGTGACCACGCACGCTTTCATGCACTCGTAAAAAGTTGGACACCGCTGAATCACAGGACAGACAGTGTCTACAGTGCCTCCATCTGCCTAGCTATAGGGAATCTTCTGCCAGGAATTCTGTCTGAATCACGTTTCAGAGATTTACACGGAAACCCCGATGTAAGCGCTCAGCGTAGAGTGCAGGATAAATGTGATCCGAGCCTTACGGCGACCTTTGGGAAGCAGTATGAAAAAAATCAACAGCGGGTGAAGAAGTTGTTTAGTTTAATTTTTTATGCCATTCCTAGTGCGGTATAAGTGATTAGACGACTTTATTCTTCGGAGAGGTGAGATTACAGCGATGCCAGATTTGTATCTTTTTTATATTTGACTGTCACACTAAAAGATGCTTTTTATTGCACAAAAACTAGTTTTTGCACCGCCATTTTGAGAACTATAATTTTTCTATATTTCGTCCGACAGAGTCATGTGAGGACTTGTTTTTTTGCGGGATGATTTGACGTCTTATGGGTACTGTTTTCGGTCACAGTTTTTTTGATCGGATTCTATTTTGATTTTTTGGAGATACAATGAGCAAAAAGCAGAAATTCAGGATATTTTTTTTTTTTTCAAGCCAAACCGCATGCGGTAAATTAGATAAGGCAGCTTAATTCTTCAGGTCAGTAAAATTACAACGACACCACATAAAGTTTTTACGTTTTGGTGCTTTTACACAGTAAAAACTATTTTTTAGAAAAATTATTATTTTTGCATCGTTTTATTCGGAGAGCCATGACTTTGGGGATGGGGGGGTAGATGAGGGCTTAGAGTGCCAGAATCAGCTGACACCTGGCGGAAATCATGCGTACACAGCCTCTGTGCATGCAAAATCACCTGGACATCATCAGTACGTCTAAGGTCGGTAAGTATTAGCTGACAAAGATGTACTGAGGACTTCCAAGCTCGTGAAGTGGTTAACCCTTTCCGACATTGGGCGTAAATTTATGCCGATGTCCGACTCCCTCCCTTTGATGTGGGCTCTGGCGGTGAGCCCACATCTTTCCCGGCACGTCAGCTCTTTTGAACAGCCGACATGTGCCCGGAACAGCCGCAGGTGGTATCGCGATCCACCCGCGGCTATTTACCTGTTAAATGCATTTAACATGAACTTCCAGCAATCGTGCTGGAAATACGCCCATCAGTGACCCGTCATGTGATCGCGGGACCAATGGGTTGGCATGACAGCCAGAGATCTCCTGGAGACCTCTATGGTTGTCACTGCTGGATTACTATGAGCGCCGCCTGGTGGTCGGCGCTCATAGCAAGTGAGGTATTCGGCTACATACAGGTGATCTGATCATCGCCTGTATGTAGCAGAGCTGATTGGGTAATGGCAGCTTCTAGTCTCCCGTGGAGACTATTGAAGCATGCCAAAAGTGAAAAAAATGTTTTCAAAAATATAAAAAAAAAAATATAAACGTTCAAATCACCTCCCTTTCACCCCATTCAAAATAAAACAATAATAAAAAAATCTCAAAAGATACACATATTTGGTATCACCATGTTCAGAATCACACGATCGATCAATATAAAAAAAGAATTAACCCAATTGCTAAACAACATAGCGAGAAAAAAGTCAAAACGCTAGAATAATTTTTTTGGGTCGCCGCAACATTGCATTAAAAAGCAATAATGGCCTATCAAAAGATAAAAATGGAGACGCAATTTTTTACTTTTTTTTTTTTCAACAAAGTTTAGAACTTTTTTCACCACTTCTATAAAAAAACAACCTAGACATGTTTGGTGTCTATGAACTTGTAATGACCTGGAGAATAATAATGGCAGGGTCAGTTTAAGCATTTAGGGAACCTAGCAAAAAAATAAAAACAAAAAAACTAGTGTGGGATTGCACTTTTTTGCAATTTCATTGGACTTGGAATTTTCTTTCCAGTTTTCAAGTACAAGACATGGTAAAACCAATGGTGTCATTTGAAAGTACAACTTATCCCGCAAAAACAAGCCCTCACGTGGACATTTTGACCCAAAAAAATAAATAAAAAAAAGTTATGGCTCTGAGAAGAGGGGGAGCAAAAAATGAAAATGCAAAACGATAAATACCTCTGGTCGTTAAAAGGTTAAATAAATTTCTAAATACATTTATGAGCAACTCACAAATTATTTTGTTTAAGGAAGTAATCATTGTAGAACATCAAAATCATTGTTGTCTTATGCCATGTGCACACGTTGTGGAATTGCCGCGGAAATTTCCGCAGGAATTCCGCAACTCCCTGCCGCGGGAAATATGCTAGAATTCCGCATGCGTAATTCCCGCGATAAACTAGCGTTTTGCAAGCGTAATTAGCTTGCAGAATGCTAGCGTTTTCCAAGCGATCTGTAGCATCGCTTGGAAAACTGATTGACATGTTGGTCACACTCGTCAGTGTTTGATTAGTGTGACCAACTTTTTACTATTGAGGCTACCTATGCAGTAAAAAGATATAAAGTTAAAAATATAAAAAAAAAATAAAAAAATGATGTTTTTCTCACCTTCCAGCGTCCCACGCAGCGTTCCCGATCCTCGCCATGCTCCCGGCAAGTCCCGTTCCCAGCGATGCCTTGCGACAATGACCTTTGATGACGTAGTGGTCTCGCAAGACTGCTACTTCATCAAAGGTCATTGTCGCAAGGCATCGCTGGGAACGGGACTTGGCGGAAACATCGCTGAGGCCTGGGGACGCTGCGTGGAATGCCGGAAGGTGAGAAAAACATCATTTTTTTATTTTAATTCTTTTTTTTTTATAGGGATATGGTACCCAAGGCCTGGAGGAGAGTCTCCTCTCCTCCAGACCCTGGGTACCATTCGCACATTTTCCGCTTACATTACGCATGGTGGGCATAGCCACATGCGGAAAGTAAGCGGAAAAATGCATTCCTATGTGTGCGGAGTTCCCGCGATTCTGCACAAATGAGCCTGCTGCGTATTTTTCCGCGATGCGATTTTGCTGCGGAAAAATACGCATTAGCACAGCATGTGCAGAATGCCAGTGAATACAATGGGTTGCTTATTTTATGCATTTTCGCAGCGTTTACGAAGTGTGCACATAGCCTTATTACACTGACAAACTACTGTTAGGCTATGTGCACACGTCCGGAATTCCTGCGGATTTTATGCGTTTTTGCCAAGTTTTTTCACCGCGAAAACGCATAAAATGAGAAACCCATTGTATTCAATGGCATTCCGCACATGCTGTGCTAATGCTGCGTATTTTTCCGCAGAAAAATACGCAGCAGGCTATTTGTGCGGAATGGTGGGAATTCCGCACACATAGGAATGCATTGTTCCGCTTACTTTCCGCATGTGGCTATGCCCACCATGCGCAAAGTAAGCGGAAAATGTGCGGATGGTACCCAGGGTCTGGAGGAGAGGAGAATCTCCTTCCAGGCCTTGGGTATCATATCCCTGTAAAAAAAAAAAAAAAAAAAAAAAAAAAAAGAATTAAAACACAAAATGGTGTTTTTATCACCTTCCGGCGTCCCACGCAGCGTCCCCAGGCCTCAGCGTTGCTCCCGCCAAGTCCTGTTCCCAGCGATGCCTTGCGACAGTGACCTTTGATGAAGTAATGGTCTCTCGAGACCGCTACATCATCAAAGGTCATTGTCGCAAGGCATCGCTGGGAACCGGACTTGCCGGGAGCATGGCGAGGATCGGGAACGCTGCGTGGGACGCCAGAAGGTGAGATAAACACCATTTTTTATTTTTTTTTAATATTTTTAACCTTATATCTTTTTACTACTGATGCCGCATAGGCAGCCTCAATAGTAAAAAGTTGGTCACACTCCTCAAACACTGTTTGACGAGTGTGACCAATGCGTCAGTTTTTCAAGCGATGCTACAGATCGCTTGGAAAACGCTAGCATTCTGCAAGCTAATTACGCATGCAAAACGCTAGTTTATCGCAGGAATTATGCATGCGGAATTCTAGCGTATTTCCCGCGGCAGGGAGTTGCGGTATTCCTGCAGCAATTTCCGCAGCAATTCCGCAACCTGTGCACATAGCCGTAACGGTGAGAATGTGCAGTAAGAAGCTCTGCCCCCTTTCTATCATGTGAAGGAAGATTTGCTCACAGTAAATATGTGTATCTAATACCGGAGATACCAAGGGGGCTGAGAAAAAAAAAAGAGGCTACTCAAACTTCTATCCACCATGTCTATCTGATCAATACTGGAGCTACCAGGGGTGCTGCTGAGGTAAGAAGAGGCTGCTCACACTGATGCCCATCATGTCTATCTGATCAATACTGGAGATACCAGGGGTGCTGCTGAGGCAAGAAGAAGCTGCTCACACTGATGTCCATCATGTCTATCTGATCAATATTGGCGATAGCAGGGGTGCTGCTGAGGCAAGAAGAGGCTGCTCACACTGATGTCCATAATGTCTATCTGATCAATACTGGAGATACCAGGGGTGCTGCTGAGGTAAGAGGCGGCTGCTCACACTGATGTCCATCATGTCTATCTGATCAATACTGGAGATACCAGGGGTGCTGCTGAGGCAAGAAGAGGCTGCTCACACTGATGTCCATCATGTCTATTTGATCAATACTGGAGATACCAGGGGTGCTGCTGAGGCAAGAAGAGGCTGCTCACACTGATGTCCATCATGTCTATTTGATCAATACTGGAGATACCAGGGGTGCTGCTGAGGTAAGAGGCTGCTAACACTGCTGTCCATTATGTCTATCTGATCAATACTGGAGATACCAGGGGTGCTGCTGAGGCAAGAAGAAGCTGCTCACACTCATGTCCATCATGTCTATCTGATCAATACTGGAGATAGCAGGGGTGCTGCTGAGGTAAGAAGAGGATGCTCACACTGATGTCCATCATGTCTATCTGATCAATACTGGAGATACCAGGGGTGCTGCTGAAGTAAGAAGAGGCTGCTCACACTGATGTCCATCATCATGTCTATCTGATCTAATACTGTAGATAGACGAGGTGCAGAGAAAAGAAGAAGAGGTTGCTCTCACTGCTCTCTACCTTTTCTATCTGATCTCATACTGGAGATTTCAGGTATGTAGAGACTTCTGTTGTGCTAAAGTGATTACCTCTCTAGATAAAATGAATGTTATTTGCCAATTAAACATATTTAGGAATTTAATAACATTTTCTTGTTTTTTTTTTCTTTAATATTCTCAGAGAACACCTTCAAGTTTATATGAGCGCTGAACTTTGCAAACCAGTCATGACTGCAAATTGCGGATGTGAATGGCTCTGTGTTAAGTGTGCGCTTGTTTGTAAAGTGGATGATGGCAGTAGCTGCATACTATGTACATGTCCTAGTCTGATCAGCAAATCAGAACAGACGAGTGCATGTTTTTCAGTGCCGTGTGTAAAATAGCCTATATGTACTAGCACAATGCACACATGCAAAGCACGTGGACCGATAGAACAGGAATATATCAAAGCTCCATTATCACAACACGTTTGTTGAAGTGTATTATGGCACCAACAAAGGAGATTTGTAGGGACCTCAGAAGAAAAAGTGGTTGATGCTCATCAAGATGGAAACCGTTACAAAACCATCTCTAACGAGTTCAGACTCCAGCAATCCCGTAAGACTGTGTATATTGTGGTGTAGTGACCACTGTGTCCGCTAGGGGGCGCTGTGTGGATGTCCCAGGAGAGTGGATGAATGGCAGAATACTGAATGACCGTTATGTATCTCAAGGTGGGTGGCCTTGAGATGGAGACTTATGTGTGTGTTGATCAGCAGTGATACTGCTGAGGTGCTGGTTCAATGTGTCAGGGACTAGTTTCCTACAAATCCACCCAGGGGTGTTGTTAAGAACGATATTGTAAAGAGTGTGAGAATGGTTCAAGGACCTGTGATGAGGTTATAGCCATGTGACCCGGTGGGCGTGGCTACGGACCATATAAGGTGGCCAGTGTAGGTCACATGAGTGAATGCAGGGACCTGGTTGGTCCGTTTTGGAAGGCCCCGTCTGGGAGAGATGGGGGCTGTCTTTCTGACAGCAAGGAACGCTGTGTTGAATGGCTGCACGTGCCTGATGATTCCCTGGAGGGAATGGACGTCTGCAGCATGATGAGGTGAAGCAGTCATGAGTAAACCCTGACGTGGGTGAGATAACTGAGGTTGAAGAGCCTGTGTATGCCTTACCTGTGTGACCACAGGAGTTACAGAGCTGAACTCTGTCATGGGCGCTATGCTGATGTGCTGAACTTTATGTTACTGCTGTGGGTTTATGATGCTGAATAAACCGCATGGACTATAATTGATTTATGGAAAACCCGTGCCGGATCTGGTTTTGTGGCTGCTAAGTGAGTATCCTCTACTTGAATAACAGTGCTACCTTACAATATATATATATATATATATATATATATATATATATATATATATATATATATATATATATATATATATATATATATATATATATATATACAGTGCCTACAAGTAGTATTCAACCCCCTGCAGATTTAGCAGGTTTGATAAGATGCAAATAAGTTAGAGCCTTCAAACTTCACACAAGAGCAGGATTTATTAACAGATGCATAAATCTTACAAACCAAAAAGTTATGTTGCTCAGTTAAATTTTAATAAATTTTAAACATAAAAGTGTGGGTCAATTATTATTCAACCCCTAGGTTTAATATTTTGTGGAATAACCCTTGTTTGCAATTACAGCTAATAATAGTCTTTTATAAGACCTGATCAGGCCGGCACAGGTCTCTGGAGTTATCTTGGCCCACTCCTCCATGCAGATCTTCTCCAAGTTATCTAGGTTCTTTGGGTGTCTCATGTGGACTTTAATCTTGAGCTCCTTCCACAAGTTTTCAATTGGGTTAAGGTCAGGAGACTGACTAGGCCACTCCAACACCTTGATTTTTTGCCTCTTGAACCAGGCCTTGGTTTTGTTGGCTGTGTGCTTTGGGTCGTTGTCTTGTTGGAAGATGAAATGACGACCCATCTTAAGATCCTTGATGGAGGAGCGGAGGTTCTTGGCCAAAATCTCCAGGTAGGCCGTGCTATCCATCTTCCCATGGATCCGGACCAGATGGCCAGGCCCCTTGGCTGAGAAACAGCCCCACAGCATGATGCTGCCACCACCATGCTTGACTGTAGGGATGGTATTCTTGGGGTCGTATGCAGTGCCATCCAGTCTCCAAACGTCACGTGTGTGTTTGGCACCAAAGATCTCGATCTTGGTCTCATCAGACCAGAGAACCTTGAACCAGTCTGTCTCAGAGTCCTCCAAGTGATCATGAGCAAACTGTAGACAAGCCTTGACATGACGCTTTGAAAGTAAAGGTACCTTACGGGCTCGTCTGGAACGGAGACCATTGCGGTGGAGTACGTTACTTATGGTATTGACTGAAACCAATGTCCCCACTGCCATGAGATCTTCCCGGAGCTCCTTCCTTGTTGTCCTTGGGTTAGCCTTGACTCTTCGGACAAGCCTGGCCTCGGCACGGGAGGAAACTTTCAAAGGCTGTCCAGGCCGTGGAAGGCTAACAGTAGTTCCATAAGCCTTCCACTTCCGGATGATGCTCCCAACAGTGGAGACAGGTAGGCCCAACTCCTTGGAAAGGGTTTTGTACCCCTTGCCAGCCTTGTGACCCTCCACGATCTTGTCTCTGATGGCCTTGGAATGCTCCTTTGTCTTTCCCATGTTGACCATGTATGAGTGCTGTTCACAAGTTTGGGGAGGGTCTTAAATAGTCAGAAAAGGCTGGAAAAAGAGATAATTAATCCAAACATGTGAAGCTCATTGTTCTTTGTGCCTGAAATACTTCTTAATACTTTAGGGGAACCAAACAGAATTCTGGTGGTTTGAGGGGTTGAATAATAAATGACCCTCTGAATAAACTTTTCACAATTTAAAAAAAAATTAAACAAAGAAATAACATTCTTTTTTGCTGCAGTGCATTTCACACTTCCAGGCTGATCTACAGTCCAAATGTCACAATGCCAAGTTAATTCCGAATGTGTAAACCTGCTAAATCTGCAGGGGGTTGAATACTACTTGTAGGCACTGTATATATATATATATATATATATATATATATATATATATATATATATATATATATATATATATATATAGGAAATTGAAGACCATTATTACCCTCTCCAGAAATGTTTGCATAGCAAGGCTTATAATTGTATGCAAGATCATAAAGGAACCCATGTTAACGTTCATGAGTCCACCATCAGCAGGACACAGAACAACAATGGTCTGCAGTTTGCCAAGGATCACCTGGACAAACCAGAAGGCTATTAGTACAATGTTTTGTGGACGAACGAGATTAAAATAGAAATTATTGGTTAGGCCTCTTTCACACTTCAGTCTTTTGACGTCAGTTGATATCCGCCATTTTTTTAAAAAAAACAGATCCGACATTTTTTTTGGCAGAATCAGTTTTTTTCTATAGACTTACATTAGTGACGGATTGCGACAGATGGTCGTCCGTTGCATCCGTTATTTGACGGATCCATTGGAAATCTCTCTCTCCTTTTTCCAGAGTTCTCTTCCTTTAAATTTCACACACTGGCGGCTGCAAACGGATCCAGTGCATACGTTTTTGGAAGAGCGGAAACGGATCCATTTTTTCACACTTTGGCGGATTTCAACTGACATCAAATGACTGAAGTGTGAAAGAGGCCTTAAAGGAGTAGTGTTAAGTTTGGAGAAAAAGTCACATCTTTAAAAACCTCATACAATCTGTGACACATCCGGTGGTGGTAGTATCATAGTTAGGGCCTGTTTCGCTGCATCTGGGCCACAACAACTGTCATCATTAGTGGAACAATGAATTCTGAATTTTATCAGAAAACTCTAAAGGAAAATGTAAGGAAATCTTCAGGTTCTGAATTTGAAGAGAACATTATTCTCAACAGCTATTCAACTCTTTCATTTCTCTCCTCTGTCCCCCAGCACCTCCTCTCTCTCGCCTTTCAGCTAAAGACTTGCCTCATTCTTCAAGCAGAAGACTGATCACATCAGAGAAAGCTTTGGCCTACAGCCCCTCCTCATAACTACACAGCCCTCCTCCTCGAAAATCAGCTTCTTCAGCATAACAGAAGATCATCTTTCCTCTTTATTCTCCAAATGACATCTCATCACCTGTGTGAACTTAACCCGATCCCATCCCAAGCATCACCACAGTCTTCATCCCAACCCTTACCCATCTTCTTTTATCGTAACAACTAGTGTTCTTCCCTCATGCTTCAAGCATGCCTCAATTACATCCATGCTCAAAAAGCCCTCCCTTGACCCATGCGTTCTGTCTAGTTATCGCACCATATCACTTCTACCCTATGCCTCAAAACTACTGGAACACCACATCCATTTTTAACTGTCCTCCCACCTCTCCTCCTGATCCCTCAATAACAGCTTACAATATGGCTTCCGACCGCACCATTCCACTGAAACTGTCATGACTAAACTCACCAATGACCTACTAACTGACAAATCCAAGTGACACTTCTGCTTCTCCTGGACCAGTCATTTGCCTTCGACACAATGGAGCACTCCCTCTTAGTACAGATTATCTCATCTCTTTGCATCGCAGACTTGGCTCTATCTTGGATCTCCTCACACCTAAGACTGGACATTCAGCGTCTCCCACTCACACTCTACCTCCTCACCTCGACCCCTACCTGTCGGTGTCCCCCAAGGTTCAGTTCTAACACCCCTGCTCTTCTCCATCTACACTTTCGGCCTGGGACAGCTCAGAGTCCCACGGCTTTCAGTATCACCTCTATGCTGATGACACACAGATCTACCTCTCTATATTACCTCCTTACTAACCAGAATCCCACAATGTCTGTCCGCTATTTCATCTTTTTTCTTTGCTACATTTTTACAACTTAACTCCCCCATCTCACTCAACCCCCCCCCCACACACACAACAGACCTATCCATCAAAGTCAATGCTGCCCACTCTAGCACTCCCACGCAAGCTCACTGTCTCGGGGTAACCCTGGACATTGATCTCTCCTTCAAACCACATATCCATGTCCTTTCCACTTCCTGCCGACTCCAACTCAAAAATATTTCCCAGCTCCGCACATTCCTCAACCAAGGATCTGCAAAAGCACTAGTGCATGCCCTCATCTCCCGCCTCAACTACTGCAACCTCCTGCTTTGTGGTCTCCCCTCTAACACTCTCGCACCTCTCCAATCTATCCTAAACTCTGCTGCACGACTAATCCACCTATCCCCCTGCTATTCCCCAGCCTCTCCTCCCTGTCCATCCCTTCACTGGTTCCAATTGCCCAGACTCCAGTTCAAAACACTAACTTTGTCATACAAAGCCATCCACAACCTATTTCCTCCATATGTCTGTGACCTACTCTCACGGTAGTTACCTGCATGCAACCTCCTTCTCTACGCAGCGCTTATTTCCACCGCAGTGGTTCAGAGTCAAACATACATGGCGGAAATCATGCAGCCATTGTCTGATACATCCTGCCTATGGATTGGTCAAGTCAGGTTTACCTTAGCCCTATAGAAATGTTGTGGGAGGGCCTGAAGAAGCAGCTTATGTGACAAGATCATCAATATAACAGAAATCAAGCGGTTTTGTAGGGAAGATAAGTTTCCACAAAAGTGAAGTACAGAACTAATTAACAATTACTGGATACGTTTAGATCCAGTTCTTGCTGCACAATGAGGTCACCAGATATTGAAAGAAAAGGCTCTCTTAATTTTTCAGCTCAGACATTGGATAATTTTTCTGCTTTAAAATATATTTATGACTAATATATTTTTTTTTGTTTTTATGTCATATTTCTACAGAAATATGGAATATTCTTAAGGATTCACAGCTTGCAAGCACTACTGTATGTATAATACTTACAAATTTACACACACTTACAACTAAGCTTTTTTCTTGTTCCATTGTGCTCTCCATTATCAAGGTGCTGAGCTGCTTTTGATAAAACAGGTTTTCATCTATGGCACGTTTAAATGGCTCTCTAAAAATGAGAAAATTATAATTTGTTAATTTATTTATTACACATTAGTTAGAAAATCCATCAAATGCAAAGCGCTTAATGTGCAACGGAGGGAAAACATAAGAGATTTTTAAACTAGAATGCTGGAGTAATATCAGACAAAAATCTGTCTTTCATAATTTATACCCTAACTAGCTGAAGAGCCCGGCATTGCCTGGGCATAGTAACCAACTGTGGATAGTTATAACAAATTATAATGATTATATTGCACATAAAAACATTTCACATCATATATTCAACACTACAGATTTGCAACACAAATTAACTAAACGATTACCCAAGTATTGATAGTATTTTATTTTCAACTCATTCAAGATTTTTGGTTTTTCCTTTCGGTGCAAAGATGAAGAGATTTTTGGCAGTTCCAACTCTTGAACAGACTACGTAAAGTTGACCATGAGAAAAGAATGGAGATTGCAAATCGATCCCTACTACTTTCAAGGTCCTTCCCTGAGCATTGATTAATGGACATTGCAAATAGCAGTTTAAGGGTACCATTACACTAAGCGATGCACCAGCTATCCCGACAACGATATGGATCGCTGGTGCATTGCTAAGTGGTCGCTAGTGAGCTGCCACACAGGCAGATCTCACCAGCGACATAGCAGCGGTCGGGGGTCGCTACTTACCTGTCAGACGCGGCGATCCTGATGTCCTCCCTCCCGCGTCCACGTGTCGCTCGTCGGCGCCACAGGAAGCCCAGCAGGAAGCGCCCGACGAGAAATGATCCAGAACCTTCTCGCGCGATCAGCGATAACCAGCGGGGGAGCCGGTCGCAGGTAAGTATCAGACATAGCGATATCGCTGCTGCGTCACAAAACCAGTGACGTTTCAGCGATATTGCTAGCGATATCGCTGTATCTATTCCTATCCTGTCTGATACTGTCTGCTGAGTCATGTATCTATTCCTATCCTGTGTGATACTTTCTGCTGAGCTGTGTATCTAATCCTATCGTGTGTTACTGACTGCTCAGCCATGTATCTAATCCTATCCTGTGTGATACTGACTGCTGAGCGGTGTATCTAATCCTATCCTGTGTGATACCGTCTGCTGAGCTGTGTATCTAACCCTATCCTGTGTGATACTGACTGCTGAACCGTTTACCTAATCCTATCATGTGTGTTACTGACTGCTCAGCCGTGTATCTAATCCTATCCTGTGTGATACTGACTGATGAGCAGTGTATCTAATCCTATCCTGTGTGAAACTGACTGCAGAGCCGTGTATCTAATCCTATCCTGTGTGATACTGGGCTTCCCCCTCTTCCCCCTGCAGTCTGTGTCAGAGGGTGAAAACCAAAAACAAAACATAAAACAAATATCCTGGAATAAAAAAGTAAAAAAAATATATTGCAAAAATTGCATGAAGGTAGTAATAATAGTAATAAGGGTATTTAGTTAACATAATTTTGATCAAAATTATGTTAATTAAATACACTTATTATTACTACCTTCATGCAATTTTTGCAATATATTTTTTTTACTTTTTTATTCCAGGATATTTGTTTTGTTTTTGGTTTTCTCTGTGTAAAGGTCATGTGTTCATATGCAATTACATTTTGCATGCACATTAATTTACTTTTTCTGCTCAGACCCAGTTTCTCATTTGTGTCAGAGGGTGGTCTGTGTTGGCACAGTAATAAATTGTGTTATTTCCAGCTTTACAGAAGGACGATAACACGATATATATTAGATTATGATAAAGCAGGGATTATGGGGAAAGGAGTGGCACAACATGCAACACTGTGTCAAAATTGTGGCACACATTTGTAACATAGAGCCAAGCAACTAAAATCTAGTGTGAACTTACTGTATAGCTAGTCTTACAACAGTACGCCAGAGTTATCAATACAATAACCACCATGACAAATCTGGAACATTTTTAAACTATATTCCAGTTAAGCTCTTTAGGTTTTTGCTTCAGTTTTTTTGGGGCATGGCACATGTGAAAATACCACTATGACATACCGTAAACTGATGGTGCTTCCCCATGGGGCATGAGGGACACTCCAGGAAGCACCATCAGTTTACGGTATGTCATAGTGGTATTTTCACATGTGCCCATTATGTTTCATACATCCTATCTAGGGCAATAATAGGAGTCTTTTTGCTGGGTACATGCTTTGGTGGACTGACCCATGCTGTATATGTGGAGGGGAGCCCAATTGGGCCAATAGGGGACAGAGTGTATATTACCACCTTAAGGATCATTGTGCCCTACCATTCTTTTGCTCCTTAATAAATTATAGGAATCACTTAACAGCTTCGGCTGTATGTGTTAGGAGACATTAGAGGGTGAGACGTTCCCACATTTACTGGACATATCTGAGGATAGTTTGTTTATGGGTGCAGAGGAAGTGAATTACGTTGGTCTTTCCCTGTGATATGCTTTATACTATGTCCTAATTGTTCTGTCTCTAGAAAAAGTATATTGTTATGTAGTGCTTCCATGGAATTTGGCTGTCTCTTACACTGGTCTAGCACCTTCTTTTTAATGATTGTAAACTGTACTGTTCATAAATAAAGATTATTTTTTTAAATGTACCATTGTGTGGCACCTTCTTATAAATAAGAAATTTAGGTTACCACAAAAGGTGATGATTGTTGTGTGGTACATTTCCCAGCATTGGGTGTTGAAAACTGGATTGGGCAATTTTGGTGACTATAATGCCTCCAGAACTTGTTTTACATGAAAGGGGAGAAACTAGTGAGATGTACAATGGGTTTGTAGATTGTGAGCCCTCGTGGGCAGGGTCCTCTCTCCTCCTGTACCCGTCGTAACTTGTATTGTTTAAGATTACTGTACTTTTTTTTTTATTATGCATACTCCTCCTCACTTGTAAAGCGCCATGGAATAAATGGCTCAATAATAATAATAATAATAATAATAATAATAATAATAATAATAATAATAATAATAATAATAACAGTGTTACCTAGTGTGATATATAATGGTTACCAGTGTGCGGTGTGTGTGATGGCCACTCTGTACTCTCTCCTGATCTCACTGCAGAGCTGTGTGCGATTATAAATGACACATCTACACCTACCCATCTACATGTGTAGATGGGTAGGTAGCTGGCTTAGTGATAGAAAACAAAGAGTAAAGAGTTAATGGTGCATACCAGATTGGGCCAGGGTTACTAGTGGGGTACTACAGGGTTCTGTATTGGGCCCTCTACTATTTAATATATTTATTAATGATCTAGTGGATGGCTTACACAGTAAAGTATCAGTATTTGCAGGTGATACAAAACTATGTAAGGTAGTTAACACAAAGGAGGACAGTTTGCAACTACAGACAGATTTGAGGAAATTGGAGAATTGGGCTGAAAAATGGCAAATGAGGTTTAACACAGATAAGTGTAAGGTTATGCACATGGGAAGGAGAAACAGATGCTACAATTACTTACTAAATGGGAAACTGCTGGGGAAATCAGACATGGAAAAAGACTTAGGCATCTTAGTCAATAAGAAGCTAAATTGGAGTGCCCAGTGTCAGGCAGCTGCCACCAAAGCAAATAGGGTCATGGGATGCATTAGAAGCGGTCTGGGGACACAAGATGAAAACATAATTCTCCCTATGTACAAATCACTCGTCAGACCACACTTGGAGTATTGTGTGCAATTTTGGACGCCGGTGCTTAAGAAGGACATTACTCAACTTGAAAGGGTTCAAAGGCGGGCTACTAAAATGATAAATGGAGTTGGTTCACTACAATACCCAGAAAGGTTATCAAAATTAGGTCTATTTACTCTAGAAAAGAGAAGACTTAGGGGAGACTTAATATATATGTACAAGTATATCAGAGGGCAATACAGAGAACTCTCCAATGAACTGTTTGTACCAAGGACTGTGACAAGAACAAGGGGGCATTCTCTTTGTTTAGAGGAGAGACAATTTCTGCACCAGCATAGAAGAGGATTCTTCACTGTAAGAGCAGTGAGGCTCTGGAATTCTCTTCCTGAGGATGTGGTGATGGCCAACTCACTGAATGAATTTAAGAAAGGAATGGATGCTTTTCTTGTGAGTAACAGTATAGAAGGTTACGAATAACAGAATATTATAGGTAGATGGTTGACCCAGCTTAGGAGAAGGAATTTTTTTCCCTATGGAGAAAATTGGCTTCTACTCTGTGGGTTTTTTGCCTTCCCCAGGATCAACAATGCAGAACAGCTGCACTAAAATAGGCTGAACTAGATGGACATAAGGTCTTCCTTCAGCCTTCAAAACTATGTTACTATGTATCTGCAGGTTCCTCTCAGCTTTGGCTTCCATCTCACAGGCAGACAGGGTTGCATTGTTGTTGCAATACAGCAGAGCTGAGAGAGAGAAGGAAAAGAAGTGTTTGCAAGAAGACAAATTTCATTTCTCCTGTTCTTTGTTGACTACTTGTCTCACAGGTAACTCCCCCTTCATGTAAAACAAACTCTGGAGGCAGAATTTATCGTCCAGGCACCATTCTCCCCATAGCCTGAAAAAGGTCATTTATATGAAGTGATAAAAGATGATTTCTCAGCAACCAGGCAGCTGATATGAGGCATACGGGTATCGCTCGCCTCAGCATTCTATAAACGGTATGCCCATATTAATAGTTTTGATAACTCAAATGTGGTGACAGATGACTGACACTGTAATGATAAATGTGCCCCACTTTCCAAAAAAAATATAGATAATACTTAAAAGGGGTATTCCCATCTCCAAGTCCCTATTCCAATATGTAGTAGATGTAATAATAATATTAGCAAATACCTCCAATCAGAAATGTAGTATAGTTTTTCAGATTCTCTATGTCTCTTTCCTCATGTGCAGTCATTGCAGGACTTTAGTTATCCATGGTTACGACCAATAGCAAGTAGCTGTCACCATATCAGTGGTTGTAACCATGGATACCTAAGGTCCTGTAATGCCTGTACATGAGGAAAGACAAAGAGAATCAGAAGAACAATACTACATTTCTAATCGGAGATATTTGCTAATATTAAAATTGCAACACCTACTACATATTGGGATAGGATCTTGGAGATGGGAATACCCCTTTAATTATAGTGCATCATACCTGTTCTTGTCTTTTGGGATCAGCATGGATGAAAGAGCCTGTGGAGAATTGGGGTCCGGCCACCCTGATGTACGATTCGTTTCTAAGCTGGAAGATCCTAAAGAGCGTGCAGAGCTCTGAGTCTAAAATGAGAAGAAAGAAGGCCGCTATTTGTACACTTAAGATACACACTGCATCGATGATTGTGCCAATGTACTTGTAACAAGCACTCCACCTCTGCATGTCTAGCACATGATGAAAAATCATTTATGTTTCCTTCTACACTTCTCTGCTGTCTTCAGTCTCTTCCCCTCCCTTCTGTTGTTGACCACTACATTTACAATGTGTTAAATATTACTAAATGAAAGCTTCTTGTGAATGAAAGCACCCAGCTTCGTGTCTCTGGATCACTCTGGAATGCCCTCTCCATCTGCAATAAACTCCACGTGATTCACGACCACTTTACCTCTCGTAATCCTTCCTTGCTGGGGATCACCAAAACATGTCTGACACCGCCTACCCTGCTGTGCTATGTTACAGCGGCCTCCACTTCACCCACACTCCTTGCACTGGCAACAGACTTGGTGGAGGTGGTGGAGGAGAGGGCCTTCTCCTTTCTTCCAACAGTACCTTTAACCCAATCCCACCTCTTCCCTCCCTTATCCTCCCCTCTTTTGAAGTCCACTCTGTCCGCATCTACTCTCCCTCCAACCTCCAAATGGCCGTCATATACCAACCTCCGGGCCCGACCACTGCCTTCATAGACCAATTCTCCACCTGGCTTCTTCACTTTCTCTCAGCTGACATTCCCACCATCATCATGGGTGACTTCAACACCTCCACTGACACCCACCAGTCAGCAGCCTCCAAACTCCTGTCCCTTACTTCACCTTTTGGACTTCCTCAGTGGTCCTCCTCAGCCACCCACACAGACGGACACACAGAACTGGTCTTCACCCATTTCTGCTCCCTATCTAACTTCACAACCTCCCCTCTCCCTCTATCTGACCACCATCTACACACTTTCTCATCACTGTCCTCCACACTTGTCACCCATGTCCAGCAACATGCGCACCCCCGCAGAAACCTCGCGCACCCAGACACCCACACGCTCTCTGACTATTCTACCACTGGCATCCATATCCTCACTCCATGACACAGACACTGTCACTAGTTTCTACAATGCCACTCTTGCATCAGCCATCCACTCGGTCTCCCCTGTCATGCATAGTAGAGTGCGATGAATAAATAGACAACCCTTGTACAATCATATCACAAAAAGCTTCGGAAAGTATCCAGAATTGTAGAACGGCGTTGGAAGAAAATGCATTCGCAAGACGATTTCGCTGCACTCAAACAAGCAACAATCACATTCAAATCAGCTCTCCCCTCTGCTAAACAGGCCTACTTTACATCCCTTATATCTTTCTTATCCCATAACCCCAAACAGTTGTTCAACACTTAACTCCCTTCTCCGCCCACCACTGCCCCCTCCAACTTCCCTAATCTCTGCTGAGGACTTTACCACGCACTTCAAAAATAATATAGACCAAACAAGGCAAGTCTTTGTTGTCCGACCACCACAACCCCTTTGTATGCCAGATCAATGCCCTAACCCCATAACTTCCCTCTCCAAAATCACTGGAGAGCTTGCTCATCTTCTCTCCAAACCACACCTCACCACTTGTGCACTTGACCCCATCCCATCTCTCCCAAACCTCACCACTACACAAATCCCATCTCTAACCCATCTCTTCAATCTATCACTAACTTCTGGTACCTTCCCCTCTGCTTTCAAACATGCCACAATCACACCTATCCTCAAAAAGCCATCCCTTGACCCAAGCGCTATGTCCAGCTATCGCCCCATATCTTTGCTCCCATTTGCTTCTAAACTCCTTGAGCAGCACGTCCACACTGAACTTTCCTCTCACCTTGCAACTAACTCGCTCTTCGACAACCTACAATCTGGCTTCCGTGCCCACCATTCCACGGAAACTGCCCTGACCAAACTTACGAACGACTTACTTACAACCAAAGCTAACAGACAGTTCTCTATTCTCCTCCTTCTTGACCTGCCCTCTGCCTTCGACAGTTGACCACTGCCTCCTACTGCAGATCCTCTCTTCCTTTGGTGTCAAAGACCTTGCCCTATCCTGGATCTCCTTATACCTTACCAACTGCACATTTAGTGTTTCCTACTCCCATACTACCTCTTCATATCGCCTCCTCTCTGTTGGTGTCCCTCAAGGTTCTGTCCTAGGACCCCTTCTCGTCTCAATCTATACCCTTGGCCTGGAACAACTCAAAGTCCTATGGCTTCCAGTACCATCTATATGCTGATGACATTCAGATCTACCTCTCTGGCCCAGATGTCACCTCTCTGCGTCACCTCTCTGCTCTCCAGAATCCCAGCGTGTCTATCAGCCATATCCTCCTCCTCCTCTCGCTTCCTCAAACTCAATGTGGACAAATCAGAACTAATTATCTTTTCTCCATCTCCCATACCTTCTGTACCTGATCTATCACAATAAATGAATCCACACTTTACTGTCATGGAAATCAGCTGCCTCGGAGTAACCCTTGCCCTGTCCTTCAAACCGCACATCCAAGCTCTCGCCACCTCTTGTAGCCTCCAGCTCAAAAATATTTCCAGAATCAGTCTTTTCCTCAACCCTCACTCTACCAAAATGCTTGTCCATGCTCTAATCATCTCCCACCTCGACTACTGCAACATCCTCCTCTGTGGCCTCCCTTCTAACAATCTCGCACCCCTCCAGTCCGTCCTTAACCCTTTCCTGACATCCGATGTACTATCCCGTCCACGGTACCCGGGTCCGTATGACCGTGGACGGGATAATACGTCGGGCCCTTTAATGCGATACCGCGACTTAAGTCGCGGTGATCGCATTAAAATTCCGGCGCCATCTCACCTTACAGAAGATGGCGTCGGCATCCCGGGCTGCAATCCCACCCCCCAGCATCCAGAGCGCTGTGATTGGCTGTTCAATTCTGAACAGCCAATCGCAGCGTTTCTCATTGTTTCAGCTTGGCTGAAACAATGATGTCCTAGGCTGGGATCGAGTACCGATGTACTCGATCCTAGAGCCGATGCCTAGCAACGCCAGGCACCGGCAAAAAGCTCCCGGATTGGCGCGATCGCCGATCTAATCGATCGCACCAATCGCAGTGCACAGCGGCGCTATATCGCCGCTGTGCTATGCCCTGCCAGTACCGGCCCGGATCGGTGCTATATTAGCACCGATCCTAGGCTGGAGCCTGATGCAGGCCCAGCAGGGCCTGCAGGAGCTGGCTGGCGCGATCGATTAGATCGGCGATCGCGCCAACCACAGGGCACAGCTGCGGTCACCATGTGACCGCTCTGTGCCCTGCTGGTGACCTGGGCATGACCTGCCTAGTAATTGGAGCTGTGAGCTCCGATTCTAGGCAGTTGCCATGGTCACCAGGCAGATCAGGGATTGGTGGATCGATGTAATCATTCGATCCCACCAATGACAGGTCACAGCAGCGATGTGACCGCTCTGTGACCTGCCCCTGACCTGTCTGCAGGGGTCCTCACTCTAGCTGAGGATTCCTGCAGAGAGGTTGGACGCAGCAAGAGCTCCTGTGCTGGCTATTGTGGTGCCACAGCTTGTAGCATCACAATCCCTGCAGAAAGAAGAAAAAAAAAGAAAGAAAAAAAACGCCAACCGTAAGTGTTCCTGATCCCTGATTCCCTGCCCAATCTATCTTCACCCCCCATCTATCTTCTTCCCCCCCATACCCCTCTCCACCCCACTTTTGCGCCACATCCGTGCGCAGCCGCCGAGCGTTGATCGGTGACGCCGCTCACCGATCAACACTCGTGCTCGCTTTTTTTTTCCTTAGCCCCCTTTGCGCCACCTCCGTACACACATCCCGCAGCTGCAAACCTTGGATAAGTGACAGTTCACTTATCAGAGTTTGTGCCTGCCGTTTTCCTTTTTTTTTTTCCTTTTCCACCCCCCCCTTTGCGCCACCCCGTGCGCACATCCAGCAGCCTAGTTTTGATAAGTGACACTTATCAGCTAGGGCCTGCTGTTTTAGACTTTTTTTCCCCAGCTTTTTCTTTACAGAAAGTTTACACCAATCACTCCCCCCCCCCCTCACGTACACATACAGTTTTCAATAAAGTGTACACCCAAGCACCATATTTACACGAAAATGTCATCAAATTCATCCCAACAGCGCTATTCAATGGAGGAGGCATATGCTATACTTGCCTCCGACACTGATAGCGATTTGGATGAGGATCCGACTTTTCTTTATTTTTCGGATTCTTCATCCTCTTCTTCTTCCCCCTCCTCATCTTCCTCCTCGGGTCCTGCGGAACCGCCACGCAGACGCTCCAGGACAGAAGATGAGGCAGCGCCCACCATGCCCGCAGCTGACCCAGTGCTCCCTGTATGGACCTCGCCCCCCGAAAATTACGAGCCACTGATTCCTGATTTTGTCGCAGAATCAGGAATTAAGTTTGACACCACCGGCCTCACAGAAATTGACTTTTTCAAAGTCTTTTTCTCTGAGGATTTTGTTAACCTCATGGTGGAGCAAACTAATTTGTACGCTCGTCAATTTTTGGAGCAAAACCCGCGTTCAACATTTTCAAACTGGTCTCCTGTAGACGCAGTTGAAATGACGCAGTTTTGGGGCCTGGTCCTCCATATGGGGATACTGAAGAAGCCGGAAATTCGGCAATATTGGCGTGTTGATAATTTATACAACACTCCAGTGTTCCGAATGGTCATGGCCCGGACGCGTTTTGAGGCCATCCACAAGTTTCTGCATTATACTGATAATGCACAGTGTCCCTCACGAGATGACCCCAACTTTGACCATCTTTTCAAAATTCGGCCGGTCATCGAACACTTCAACAAAAAGTTTGCTGAAGTGTACGTGCCCCAAAGGGACATCTGCGTGGAAGAGTCCTTGGTTCACTTCAAGGGAAGGCTGCGATTCCGTCAATACCTGCCCAGTAAGAGGGCCAGGTACGGAATCAAACTCTATAAGTTGTGTGAGAGTACCTCAGGGTACATCCACAAGTTTAGAGTTTACGAAGGGAAGGACACCCGGATTGAACCCCCTGAGTGTCCTCCTTTCCTGGGAGTGAGTGGGAAAATTGTGTGGGATTTGGAGCACCCACTGCTGGATAAAGGTTATCACCTCTACACTGATAACTTTTATACAAGCATCCCACTCTACAAATCCCTCTCTGAGCGACGTACCGCAGCCTGCGGTACTGTCCGCAAAAATCAGAGAGGCCTCCCGAAGACGCTACTTGGGCAGATGCTCCGAAAAGGTGAGAGCAGAGCCCAATGTAGCGACCACCTGCTGGTGGTCAAGTACAAGAGAGATGTCCATCTCTTGACCACCATACACGGTGATGGCAGTACCCTCTGCACTGTACGGGGTACCTCTACACAGGCCCGCAAACCAACATGTGTAGTGGGGTACAACAAAAACATGGGGGGCGTTGATCTCTCCGATCAACTCCTCCAACCGTACAATGCATTGAGGAAGGCCAAGGAGTGGTATAAAAAGCTGGCAGTGCACATCGTCTAAATGGCAATGCTCAACGCATTCCTGCTGTCACAATGTGCATGCCCCAGCGATACGTCGTACCTTGAGTTCCAGGAGGTAGTGGTTAAGGCCCTGATGCTTGGCGCTCAGGAAGGAGCGGGCCCCAGTACTTCTGGAACTGAAGGTGCTGGTATTGTCCCAGGTCAGCATTTTCCGGGGGTGGTCCCGCCAACCCCAAGAAAAGGTAAGCCGCAAAAAAGGTGTCGAGTGTGTTACAAAAAAGGAATACGCAGGGACACCACTTATCAATGCGACACCTGCCCCGAAAAACCTGGCCTGTGTATGAAGGATTGCTTCAAATTGTACCACACCTCCATGCACTACTAATTTACATTAGATTAGTTGGGGGCACATCTAGATTTGTTCTTTGGGGTTCTAGTATCCAAAATGATGTCACATGTGGGTTTTTTCCTGTTTAGGCACATCAGGGGCTCTGCAAACGGAACATGACGCCAGCAGACCATCAAAGTCTGCATTCTAAAACAACACTACTTCCCTTTCGATCCCCGACGTGTGCCTAAACAGTTTATTCTCACATGTGGGGTACCAGAGTACCCAGGACAAATTGGACAACGACTTTTGGGGTCCAATTTCTCCTGTTACTCTTGAGAAAATTAAAAATTGGGGACTAAATGATCATTTATGTAGGAACAAAACAGAATTTTATATTTTCATATTTATATTTTCGGGCATTATAATCTTTAGTGAAACACTTGGGGGTTCAAAGTGCTCACCACACATCTAGATAAGTTCCGTAGGGGGTCTACTTTCCAAAATGGGGTCACTTATGGGGGGGTTTCTACTGTTTAGGAACATCAAGGGCTCTGCAAATGGAACATGACGGCCGCAGACCATTCCATCAAAGTCTGCTTTCCAAAACGTCATTACTTCCCTTTCGAGCCCTGACGTGTGCCCAAACAGTAGTTTTCTCCCACATGTGGGGTATCAGGGTACTCAGGACAAATTGGACAACAACTTTTGGGGTCCAATTTCTCCTGTTACTGTTGGGAAAATTAAAAATTGGGGACTAACTGATCATTTATGTGGGAACAAAACAGGATTTTATATTTTCACGCCCGTGCATTATAATCTTTAGTGAAGCCCATGGGGGTTCAAAGTGCTCACCACACATCTAGATAAGTTCCTTAGGGGGTCTAGTTTCCAAAATGGGGTCACTTGTGGGGGGTTTCCACTGTTTAGGCACATCAGACGCTCGTCAAACGTGACATGGCGACCGATATCAATTCCAGCCAATTTTAGGTTGAAAAAGTCAAACGGGGCTCCTTCCCTTCTGAGCCCTGCCATGTGCCCAAACAGTGGTTCCCCCCCACATATTGAGTATCAGCGTACTCAGGACAAATTTGACAACAACCTTTTGGGTCCAATTTCTCCTGTTTCCCTTGGGAAAACAAAATATTGGGGACTAAATGATCATGTTTGTGGAAAAAATATGATTTTTTATTTTCACACCCGGGCGTTATGAACTTCTGTGAAGCCCTTGGGGGTTCAAACTGCTCACCACACATCTAGATAAGTTCCTTAGGGGGTCTAGTTTCCAAAATGGGGTCACTTGTGGGGGGTTTCCACTGTTTAGGCACATCAGACGCTCGTCAAACGTGACATGGCGTCCGATCTCAATTCCAGCCAATTTTAGGTTGAAAAAGTCAAATGGGGCTCCTTCCCTTCTGAGCCCTGCCATGTGCCCAAACAGTGGTTTCCCCCACATATTGGGTATCAGCGTACTCAGGACAAATTGGACAACAACCTTTGGGGTCCAATTTCTCCTGTTACCCTTGGGAAAACAAAATATTGGGGACAAAATGATCATGTTTGTGGAAAAAATATGACTCTTTATTTTCATGCCCGAGCGTTATAAACTTCTGTGAAGCCCATGGGGGTTCAAAGTGCTCACCACACATCTAGATAAGTTCCTTAGGGGTCTAGTTTCCAAAATGGGGTCACTTGTGGGGGGTTTCCACTGTTTAGGCACATCAGACGCTCGTCAAATGCGACATGGCGTCTGATCTCGATTCCAGCCAATTTTAGGTTGAAAAAGTCAAACGGGGCTCCTTCCCTTCTGAGCCCTGCCATGTGCCCAAACAGTGGTTCCCCCCACATATTGGGTATCAGCGTACTCAGGACAAATTGGACAACAACTTTTGGGGTCCAATTTCTCCTGTTACCCTTGGAAAAATAAAAAAAAATTGTTGCTAAAATATTATTTTTGTGACTAAAAAGTTAAATGTTCATTTTTTCCTTCCACATTGCTTCTGCTCCTGTGAAGCACCTGAAGGGTTAATAA
Source organism: Dendrobates tinctorius (assembly GCF_039654945.1). Taxonomy (NCBI): domain Eukaryota; kingdom Metazoa; phylum Chordata; class Amphibia; order Anura; family Dendrobatidae; genus Dendrobates; species Dendrobates tinctorius. The sequence goes on along the minus strand of NW_027361736.1, from coordinate 1,912,049 downwards.
ATCTTCTTGAATGTAGTTTTGAGTAGCTTCAGGGGTGCAGTTTTTAGAATGGTGTCACTTTTGGGTATTTTCTGCCATTTAGACCCCTCAAAGTGACTTCAAATGTGAGGTGGTCTCTACAAAAAAAGGTTTTGTAAGTTTTGTTGTAAAAATTAGAAATCACTGGTCAACTTTTAACCCTTATAACTTCCTAACAAAAAAAAATGTTTCCCAAATTGTGCTGATGTAAAGTAGACATGTGGGAAATGTTATTTAGTAACTATTTTGTGTCACATATTTCTCTGTTTAAAGGGCATAAAAATTCAAAGTTTGAAAATTGCAACATTTTCAAAATTTTCGCCATATTTCTGTTTTTTCATAAATAAACGCAAGTTATAGAGAAAAATTTTTACCACTAAAGTGAAGTACAATATGTCACGAGAAAACAGTCTCAGAATCGCCTACATCCGTTGAAGCGTTCCAGAGTTATAACCTCATAAAGGGACAGTGGTCAGAATTGTAAAAATTGGCTCGGTCATGAACGTGCAAACCACCCTTGGGGGTGAAGGGGTTAACTCTGCTGCCCGACTAATTAATCTCTTTGCAAGTCCCTTCACCGGCTCCCAATTTCCCAGCGTATCCAGTTTAAACTAACACTGACCTACAAAGCCATCCATAACCTTTCTCCTTCGTATATGTCCGAACTAATCAATATCAATATCTTCCCTCACGTAATCTCCGGTCCTCCCAAGACCTCCTTCTCTCCACCACACTTATTCACTCCTCACCCAATCGCCTGCAAGACTTCTCCCGAATATCCCCCATCATCTGGAATTCTGTGCCCCAACACGTCTGGTTATCCACCACATTTGGATCCTTCAAACGGAACCTGAAAACCCATACTTCCATGTCATACACCACAATTCACCCCTACTAATGTATAGGAGAAATGAAGTGAAGTACCATAAAAGTTAAAATTAATTTTTATTGAAACATCTTTAAAAATAAGTACAGCAAGAAAGGTGCAAGTACAAAAAAAGAGAGAGGGATTTATTGCCATATCATGTGATGCCAAAAACAGCAATAATATGCATGGAATTTAATTACAGATGCCCTATAGTTCACTCCCAATAAATACACACCATGAAAAATCAATGGTTTACGGAACTAATTAAACACCTGTATTAAGCCTCAATTACTAAGATAACACCAACCAGGAATAGTGAAAGCCAATAGTTTGCTGAAAGTTCCCCGAAAAAAACCTTGTATCTATACCAGTAACACTTAGACATAACAATCGTCATAAGGTAAGGTGCGGTTCATAGGGGTCCATATTGCACTATAGAAAAGTGTCATTACCTGGATGGCTCGTTGTTTGCTCACATGTAAGACGCCCCTCTGCCCCAACGCGCGTTTCGCTTTCGATTCTTCCGGAGATGCAAGGTTTTTTTTCGGGGAACTTTCAGCAAACTATTGATTTTTCATGGTGTGTATTTATTGGGAATGAACTATAGGGCATGCGTAATTAAATTGAATGCATATTATTGCTGTTTTTGGCATCACATGATATGGCAATAAATCCCTCTCTCTTTTTTATATTTGCACCTTTCTTGCTGTACTTCTTTTTAAAGATGTTTCAATAAAAGTTTTCTTTTTGGTTATCCCAGAGATTTTTTGTCCTCTTAATCTACTCGGAGCCACAAGGTTTCAAATATTGGGCGGTCTCCTAAAAGTAACACCTGGGGTTTTTGGTAAAATGGTTTTTAAAAGAAAAGAAAACTACAGCACTACCAGGAATTTATAGATGTGGGAAAAAGAAATGTTTGTGTTGTAGGGGCATTGGTCATAAAAAACCCTCTTTAACTCAACATCAACGGGTGAAATTTTTACAGTTAAAGCCAATCTCACTTGTGAATCAAGTTTTATTATATATTTAATACAATGTATTTGTGGAAAACAATATGTGGGACGAACTACTCAGTGTTTTCGAAAAAGGATGAACTCCCACAGGCACAATGTGAGGATTGGCTATATGAAACATGGACTTTCTAGACATTGTGCCCTACATCATAAAAATGACTTTTCTCTCCTAACATTTTTTCCCATTGACCATATACCGGAAAATGCTCCGAATAGATTGCTACAACTTAGTAGAAAAGAAATATATTGGATTTATCGACTTGATCCAAAAGGTTTAAATGAAATATGCGATATTTTTATATAAGTCTTATTTTGAGGAATGTTTTTCATTTTTTATATTAATTTTAAATATATTTTTATTTAACACTTTGGTTTTATATTTATCTGCATATTTGCACACTGGTAATTGTGGCAATATGCGCTTAGTTCTTTCATAGATCTGCTATGAGAATGGCAACATATACAAAAAAAATCGGTCTTTTTTTCTGAAGAAGGCTCCCTGCCTTCATTCCTCTCCATTCTTATTTAGTAGCCGCTCTGCCCGTTTTTTTATCGGGACAGAGCGGTATACACACTTGAACCCATTAGATATGGGTTCAGTGTGTTGCATACTTCTAACTTTCCAATTAGATTGTGTTGATGTAAGAGACTAGCTTGCCTTTTTTGGCGACTATTGTTCTCCACACTTATGTAGGGAATATACAGTGGTTACTGTCACCATGATAGCCCATCTTTTTGACTGAAAGGAGAGACTAATTATTCTCTCCCTAAATATATTATAAAGTATGGCCGCTTATATATAAAGAGGAAAGAAATTATCACTATTATTGGTGAAAGGATACCTTTTGCACTCTTTATTTATACTAGTTATATCAAATGAGTAATTACTCTATATTACTTTTCACCACTGATAACTGATCACTTATGATGGCTCAGTGGTGAAATCGTCAGACATTGGTCTTAAACTCACCACGATGAAATTGGTTCTTATCCTCTTTTGTTTCCTTTTTTTTTTTGTTTTGTTTTATATATTTCTTATATTTATTTTATATATTTTTTTTATTTAATTCTAGAAGTCTGTTATCATATTGATTGTCTGAATGGGATACACAATACTATCACTATCTGGAATATATGGCTTTTGGATATATATGTTATTTTGCCTGTTTTTGTTTTTCTTCTTAAATATCTTTATGTGCAACATGTGTGGGTTGACGCCCTTTTCTTACGATGGGGGGCCATGTCCACACAGCATATAAAGTTATCACTTGTATAGACCCCGATTACAACTCTGTACTGTAACCTGAAGAAGAGGTGCGGTTTGTCTCCTCGAAACGCGTAGTTTTTGTAGTACATTTAATAAAGAACTTGAAATATTTATATGGATTTCTGAAGAATTTGTGTCACTGTAGCAGCGCGGTTGCTCAGAAGTGCTTTTCTTGATCCTCAACTTGGGATTCTTAGTGGACGTTTCCACCTGCACGAGCTCTGCAGCAGCTATACAACTGCAAAAAATGTTGTGAGTGGTTGTTTCTGAACACAACCCATAAAGGGTGAGTACTTCAGAGTACTTTTTTCATTTTCATTGATTTATACCAGGTGAAGCCCTATGTCTGCGCCCCCTCCCTTGTTTTTTCTTTTGTAGTGATCTCAGTGGATCCAGTGAGGAAGGATCAAAGCTGGATTAGGTGTTTAACAGCATCAACGTTTGGGGAGCTGCAATTTTTTTGGTATTTAGGCTTTATCGCATTAACCCCTTCCTGACATGAGACGTACTATCCCGTCCATGGGACCTGGGCCCCTATGCCCATGGACGGGATAGTACGTCTACCGCGATCAGCGGCGCCCACGTGGTGAGCGCCGCTGATCGCGGCCGGGTGTCAGCTGATTATCACAGCTGACACCCGACACGTTAACCCCTTGCACACCGCGATCAAACGCGATCGCGGTGTACCGGGGGTTAAAGGGAAGCATCGGCAGGGAGGGGGCTCCCTCCGTGCTTCCCTGAGCCCCCCACAGCAGCGCAATGTGCAGCGCTGCTGCGGGGGGCTCCTTTCCTCCAGGCCCCCGAATCCAAGATGGCGACGGGGGCCTTCGGGGGCCTGAGGAAGCTGGCTTCCTCAGTGCCTGCAAAGCGCAGGGCATGAGGAAGTCTGCAGCAGTGCCTGTGACAGATCGCTGATCTGTCACAGTGATCTGTGATGTGACAGATCAGCGATCTGTCACAGGACAGTGATGTCCCACCTGGGACAAGGTAATAAAGTAAAGAAAAAAAAAAAAAAAAAAGTGTTAAAAATAATTAAAAAAAAAAAAATCGCTAAATAAATTAGTAAAAAAAAAAAAAAAAATATTCCCCAATAAATCCATTTTTTCAAAATAAAAAAAACCAAAAACAATAAAAGTACACATATTTGGTATCGCCGCGTCCGTAATGACCTGCCCTATAAAACTGTCCCATTAGTTAACCCCTTTAGCAAACCCCTTAAAAAATAAAAATAAAAAACGAAGCAAAAAATAATGATTTATTATCATACCACCGAACAAAAAGTGCAATAACGCGCGATCAAAAAGACACATATAAATATCCATGGTACCGCTGAAAACGTCATCTTGTCCCGCAAAAAACGAGCCGCCATACAGCGTCATCCGCAAAAAAATAAAAAAGTTATAGCTCGCAGAATAAAGCGATACAAAAATAATTATTTTTTATATAAAATTGTTTTCATTGCAAAAAACCGACAAAACATAAAAAAACGACCTAAATGAGGTATCGCTGTAACTGTACTGACCCGAAGAATAAAACCGCTTTATCAATTTTACCGCACGCGGAACGGTGTAAACGCACCCCCCCAAAAGAAATTCATGAAATGCTGGTTTTTGTTCATTCTGCGTCCCAAAAATCGGAATAAAAAGCGATCAAAAAATGTCACGTGCCCGAAAATGGTACCAATAAAAACGTCAACTCGTCCCGCAAAAAATAAGACCTCACATGACTCGGTGGGTCAAAATACGGAAAAATTATAGCTCTCAATATGTGGTGATGCAAAAACTACTTTTACAATAAAAAAGCGTCTTTTAGCGTGTGACAGCCGCCAAACATAAAAACCGCCATAAATAGTAAATCAAACCCCCCGTTATCACCCCCTTAGTTAGGGAAAAATAATAAAACTAAAAGAAAATGTATTTATTTCCATTTTCACGCTAGGGCTAGGGTTAGGGCTAGGGTTAGGGCTAGGGCTCAGATTAGGGTTAGGGGTGTGTTGAGGTTAGGGTTGGAGTTATAATTGGGGGGTTTCCACTGTTTGGGCACATCAGGTGCTCTCCAAAGGCAACATGGCGTCTGATCTCAATTCCAGCCAATTCTGAGTTGAAAAAGTCAAATGGTGCTCCTTCCCTTCCAAGCTCTGCCATGCGCCCAAACAGTGTTTTACCCCCACATGTAGGGTATCAGCCTACTCAGGACAAATTACAAAACAACTTTTGGGGTCCAATTTATCCTGTTACCCTTAGGAAAATAAAAAATTGGGGGCAAAAATATAATTTTGCGGAAAAAAATGTTTTTTTTTATCTTCACGCCCAGGCGTTATAAACTTCTGTGAAGCACTTGGGGGTTCAAAGTGCTCTCCACACATCTAGATAAGCTCCGTGGGGGGTCTAGTTTCCAAAATGGGGTCACTTGTGGGGAGTTTCAATAGTTTAGGTACATCAGGGGCTCTCCAAACGCACATGACACCCGCAGACCAATCCATCAAAGTCTGCATTCCAAAACGTCACTACTTCCCTTCCGAGCCCCGACGTGTGCCCATACAGTAGTTTTCTCCCACATATGAGGTATCAGCGTACTCAGGACAAATTGGACAACAACTTTTGGGGTCCAATTTCTCCTGTTACCCTTGGGAAAATAAAAAAATTGGGAACTAAAAGATGATGTTTGTTGAAAAAATACGATATTTTTATTTTCACGCCCGGTCGTTATAAACTTCAGTGAAGCACTGGGGGGTTCAAAATGCTCACCACACATCTAGATAAGTTCCTTGGGGGGGTCCAGTTTCCAAAATGGTGTCATTTGTGGGGGGTTTCTACTGTTTTGGTACATCAGGGGCTTTCCTAACGCGACATGGTGTCCGATCTCAATTCCAGCCAAAAACGTCAAATGGCGCTGCTTCCCTTCCGAGCTCTGCCATGCGCCCAAATAGTGGTTTACACCCACATGTGGGGTATCAGCGTACTCAGGATAAATTGCACAATATCTTTTAGGGTCCTGTTACTTTTGGAAAAATAAGAATTGAGGGTGAAAAGATCATTTTTGTGGAAAAAATATGATTTTTTAATTGTACTGCTGTACGTTATAAACTTCAGTGAAGCACTGGGGGGTTCAAAGCGCTCACCACACATCTAGATAAGTTCCTTGGGGGGTCTAGTTTCCAAAATGGTGTCATTTGTGGGGGGTTTCCAGTGTTTTGGTACATCAGGGGTTTTCCAATCGCGACATGGTGTCCGATCTCAATTCTAGCCAAAAACGTCAAATGGCGCTGCTTCCCTTCCGAGCTCTGCTATGCGCCCAAATAGTCATTTACACCCACATATGGGGTATCAGCGTACTCAGGACAAATTGCACAATAACTTTTAGGGTCCTGTTACCCTTGGAAAAATAAAAATTGGGGGTGAAAAGATCATTTTTGTGGAAAAAATATGATTTTTTAATTGTACCGCTGTACGTTATAAACTTCTGTGAAGCCCTTGTGGGTTCAAAGTTCTCACCACATATCTATATAAGTTCCTTGGGGGGGTCTAGTTTCCAAAATGGGGTCACTTGGGGGGTTTCCACTGTTTAGGTACATCAGGGGCTCTCCAAACGCGGCATGGCGTCCGATCTGAATTCCAGCCAATTTTGCATTGAAAAAGTCAAACGGCGCTCCTTCCCTACTGAGGTCTGCCATGCGCCGAAACAGTGGTTCCCCCCCACATATCAGGTATCAGCGTACTCAGGACAAATTGCACAATAACTTTTGCAGTCCAATTTCTCCTGTTACCCTTGGTAAAATAAAGAAAATTGAACCTGAAGTATTTTTTTTGTGAAAAAAAGTTAAATGTTCATTTTTTTTAATATTCAAAAAATTCCTGTGACGCACCTAAAGGGTTAATAAACTTCTTGAATGTGGTTTTAAGCACCTTAAGGGGTGCATTTTTTAGAATGGTGTCACTTTTGGGTATTTTCTATCATATAGACCCCTCAAAGTGGCTTCAAATGTGAAGTGGTCCCTAAAAATAAAATGGTGTTGCAAAAATGAGAAATCGCTGGTCAATTTTTAACCCTTATAACTTCCTAACAAAAAAAAATTTTGGTTCCAAAATTGTGCTCATGTAAAGTAAACATGTGGGAAATGTTATGTATTAAGTTTTTTGTGTGCCGTATCGCTGTGATTTAAGGGCATAAAAATTCAAAGTTGGAAAATTGCGAAATTTTCAAAATTTTCGCCAAATTTCCGTTTTTTTCACAAATAAACGCAAGTTATTTGAATGCAATTTTACCACTAACATGAAGTACAATATGTCACGAGAAAACAATGTCAGAATCACCGGGATCCATGGAAGTGTTCCAGAGTTATGACCTCATAAAGGGACAGTGGTCAGAATTGTAAAAATTGGCCCGGTAGTTAACGTGCAAACCACCCTTGGTAGTGAAGGGGTTAAAATAAATTTAAAAAAATCGCCAAATTAGAAAAAAAAAATATTCCCCCAAATAAATCCATTTTTTAGAAATAAAAAAAACAAAAAAACAATAGAAGTACACATATTAGGTATCGCCGCGTCCGTAACGACCCGCCCTATAAAATTGTCCCATTAGTTAACCCCTTTAGCGAACCCCTTAAAATATAAAATAAAAAACAAAGCAAAAAATAATGATTTATTATCATACCGCCAAACAAAAAGTGTAATAACGCGCGATCAAAAAGACGCATATAAATATCCATGGTACCGCTGAAAACGTCATCTTGTCCCGCAAAAAACGAGCTGCCACACAGCATCATCAGCGAAAAAATAAAAAAGTTATAGCTCGCAGAATAAAGTGATGCAAAAATAATTATTTTTTATATAAAATAGTTTTCATTGCATAAAATCGACAAAACATAAAAAAACGACCTAAAGAAGGTATCTCTGTAAGCGTACTGACCCGAAGAAAAAAACCGCTTTATCAATTTTATCGCACGCGGAACGGTGTAAACGCACCCCCTTAGTTAGGGAAAAATAATAAAATGAAAAAAATGTATTTATTTCCATTTTTCCATTATGGTTAGGGTTAGGGCTAGGGCTGAGATTAGGGTTAGGAGTGTGTTGGGGTTCGGGTTGGAGTTAGAATTGGGGGTTTCCACTGTTTGGGCACATCAGGGGCTCTCCAAATGCAACATGGCGTCTGATCTCAATTCCAGCCAATTCTGAGTTGAAAAAGTCAAATGGTGCTCCTTCACTTCCAAGCTCTGCCATGCGCCCAAACAGTGTTTTACCCCCACATGTAGGGTATCAGCCTACTCAGGTCAAATTGCAAAACAATTTTTGGGGTCCAATTTCTCCTGTTACCCTTAGGAAAATAAAAAATTGGGGGCAAAAATATCATTTTTGTGGAAAAAAATGATTTTTTTATTTTCACGTCCGAGCGTTATAAACTTCTGTGAGGCACTTGGGGGTTCAAAGTGCTCACAACACATCTAGATAAGTTCCTTAGAGGGTCTCGTTTCCAAAATGGGGTCATTTGTGGGGGTTTCCACTGTTTAGGTACATTAGGGCAGCGTCGGACTGGCCCACCGGGGAACCGGTGGATTCCCCGGTGGGCCCTGGCACCTGCAGGCATACAGGGCCAGCAGTTGCCTAGGGCCCCCGCTGCTCCAGGGGCCCCCAGCCAGTGGTGTGTCGCACACCATGCAGCTGCTATGGGGGCCCCTGCCAGCGGAGCAGCAGCGGGTGTCAGGAGGCAGGAGCCCCTGTCCCCGCTGCTAAAGAGAAATGAATATTCACTGCGAAGCAGTGAATATCATTTCAGGTCTCCACCCCCCAGAGGCCCCGCCCCCAGCCCAGTAAGCTGCTCTGCATCAGGGCCGGCGCCGCCCTCAGTCCTCTCTGCTCCTGGCTCACAGCCAGTGCACGATGACGTCACTACATCGCGCACCCGCTGTGTGTCTGGCAGAGGGGGCAGCTCCTGACACTGAAGCCGGGATCAGCGTGGGAGCGAGGAGGAGAGGTGAGTATTGTGATTTGTTTTTTTTTATATCTCTCTCGCTCGCTCTGTCTCTCTCTCTCTCTATCTATCTCTATATCTCTATATATCTCTCTCTCTCTTATATCTATCTATCTTTCTATCTCTATCTATTATCTATATCTATCTATTTCTATATCTATCTCTATCTATCGCTCTATCTTTATATCTATCTTTCTATCTCTATATCTATCTTACTCTATCTCTATATCTATTATCTCTATATTTATTATCTATCTAGCTACCATCTATATCTATCTAACTTTATCTATATATATCTCTATCTAATATCTATATCTATCTCTATACCTATCTATTTATCTATCCGTTATCTATCTATATATCTTTTCTCTGTATCTATCTATCTCTATATCTATTTCTCTCGCTATCTATCGCTCTATCTCTATATCTATCTCTATCTTTATATATCTATCTCTATCTATCTCCATATCTATATCTATTTCTCTCTATATCTATCTATATATCTCTATCTATCTCTATATCTATCTCTCTGTATATCTATCTATCGCTCTATCTCTATATCTATATATCTATCTATCTTTCTCTATCTATTTATCTCTATATCTTTTCTCTGTATCTATCTCTATATATATCTATTATCTCTATATCTATTTCTCTCTATATCTCTCTCTATATCTATCTATTTATCTCTATCTCTATATCTATCTCTCTGTATATCTATCTATCTTTCTATCTCTATATCTATCTTTCTCTATCTATCTATCTATATCTATTATCTATATCTATCTCTATCTATCGCTCTATATCTATCTTTCTATCTCTACATCTATCTCTATATCTGTCTTTCTATCTATCTCTATATCTATTATGTCTATCTATCTAGCTATCTCTATTATCTATATCTACCTATCTCTATATCTTTCTGTCTTACTCTATCTCTATATCTATCTGTTATCTCTATATTTATTATCTATCTTTATCTATCTATTATCTATATCTATCTCTCTATCTATTTATCGATCTCTGTATCTATCTCTCTCTATATCTATCTCTCTCTATATCTATCTATCTTTATATCTATATCTATCTCTATATCTATCTATTATCTCTATATCTATCTACCTATCTATCTCTATATCTGTTTCTCTCTATATCTATCTCTATATCTCTCTATAGCTATCTATATATTATCTCTCTATCTATCTATATATTATCTCTATATCTATCTATCTCTATATCTATCTATCTCTATATCTATCTGTTATCTCTATATCCATATCTATCTCTATATCCATATCTATCTCTATAACTATCTATCTCTATATCTATCTTTCTATCTAACACCATATCTCTATATCTATCTCTATATCTCATTATCTATCTATCTCTATCTCTCTCTCTTTATCTATATATCTATTGATCTATCCATCTATCTCTATATCTATCTCTATATCTATCTATTATCTCTATTATCTCTATCTATCTATCCATTTATCTATCTAGCTATCTCTATCTATCTCTATATCTCTCTATATCTATCTATCTTTCTAACTATATCTATTTCTATACATATCTCTATATCTAGCTATTATCTCTATATATATCTCTATATCTATCTTTCTATATCTGTCTTTATATCTATCTATCTATCTCTATATCTATTATCTCTATATATCTCTATATCTATTTTTATTTATAGCCATCTATCTATATATATTTATCTCTATATCTATCTATATATGTCTATATTATTATTATTATTATTATATCTGTATATCTCTGTCTATTATCTATCTCTATTATCTATCTCTATCTATATATCTCTATATCTTTCTATCTATAGCTATCTATCTATCCATTATCTATTTTCTATCTATCTCTATATCTATCTACCTATCTATCTATATTTCTTTCTATATCTATCTTTATATCTATCTCTATCTATCTCTATGAATCTTTCTATCTATATCTATCCATTATCTACTATCTATCTCTATATCTATCTATTTCTACATCTATCTTTCTATCTATATCTATCTAACTCTATAGATCTATATAGCATTATACCCTATGAGGGGGCAGCATTATACCGTATGAGGGGGGCAGCATTATACCGTATGAGGGGGGCAGTATTATACCCTATGAGGGGGCAGCATTATACCCTATGAGGAGGCAGCATTATACCCTATGAGGAGGCAGCATTATACCCTATGACGGGGCAGCGTTATACCCTGTGAGGGGGCAGCATTATACCCTATGAGGGGGGCAGCATTATACCCTATGAGGGGGCAGTATTATACCCTATGATGGGGGCAGCATTATACCCTATGAGGGGGCAGCATTATACCCTATGAGGAGGGCAGCATTATACCCTATGAGGAGGGCAGCATTATACCCTATGAGGAGGGCAGCATTATACCCTATGAGGGGGCAGCATTATACCCTATGAGGAGGCAGCATTATACCCTATGAGGGGGGCAGTATTATACCCTATGAGGCAGCATTATACCCTATGAGGGGGGCAGCATTATACCCTATGAGGAGGCAGCATTATACCCTATGAGGAGGGCAGCATTATAACCTATGAGGGGGCAGCATTATACCCTATGAGGAGGCAGCATTATACCCTATGAGGGGGGCAGTATTATACCCTATGAGGGGGCAGCATTATACCCTATGAGGGGGTGCATTATACCCTATGAGGGGGGCAGTATTATACCCTATGAGGGGGCAGTATTATACCCTATGAGGGGGTGCATTATACCCTATGAGGGGGCAGTATTATACCCTATGAGGAGGCAGCATTATACCCTATGAGGGGGGCAGTATTATACCCTATGAGGGGGCAGCATTATACCCTATGAGGAGGCAGCATTATTCCCTATGAGGGGGGCAGTATTATACCCTATGAGGAGGCAGCATTATTCCCTATGAGGAGGCAGTATTATACCCTATGAGGAGGCAGCATTATACCCTATGAGGGGGGCAGTATTATACCCTATGAGGGGGTGCATTATACCCTATGAGGGGGTGCATTATACCCTATGAGGGGGTGCATTATACCCTATGAGGGGGTGCCTTATTCCCTATGAGGGGGGCAGTATTATACCCTATGAGGGGGGCAGTATTATACCCTATGAGGGGGTGCATTATACCCTATGAGGGGGTGCATTATACCCTATCATTATACCCTATGAGGGGGGCAGTATTATATTCTATGAGATGGCTGCATTATATTCTATGAGGGGTCTACATTATATTCTATGAGGGGGCTACCCCAACTCCTGCTACATAATTAAGACATGTACAACCTTATATTATACCCGGATATTAGTGTGTTTTACCGCACAATTGGTGGTCTGGTATTTAACTCTATGCAGCTACATAGTGGGCCCCAAGAATGATTTTCTCTGGTGGGCCCAAGGTGTTCCAGTCCGACGCTGCATTAGGGGCTCTCCAAAGGCAACATGACACCCGCAGACCATTCCATCTAAGTCTGCATTCCAAAACGTCACTACTTCCCTTCCGAGCCCTGACGTGTGTCCATACAGTAGTTTTCTCCCACATATGGGGTGTCAGCGTACTCATGACAAATTGGACAACAACTTTTGGGGTCCAATTTCTCCTGTTACCCTTGGGAAAATGAAAAAATTGGGGACTAATTGATCAGGTTTGTGGAAAAAACACGATTTTTTTATTTATTTTCATGCCCGGGCGTTATAAACTTCTGTGAAGCACTGGGGGGTTCAAAGTGCTCACCACACATCTAGATAAGTTCCTTAGGGGGTCTAGTTTCCAAAATGGTGTCATTTGTGGGGGTTTCCACTGTTTTGGTACATCAGGGGTTTTCCAATCGCGACATGATGTCCGATCTCAATTCCAGCCAAAAACGTCAAATGGCGCTGCTTCCCTTCCCCAAATAGTGGTTTACCCCCACATGTGGGGTATCAGCGTACTCAGGACAAATTGCACAATAACTTTTAGGGTCCTGTTACCCTTGGGAAAATAAAAATTGGGGTGAAAAGATCATTTTTGTGGAAAAAATATGATTTTTTAATTGTACCGCTGTACGTTATAAACTTCTGTAAAGCCCTTGTGGGTTCAAAGTTCTCACCACATATCTAGATAAGTTCCTTGGGGGGTCTAGTTTCCAAAATGGGGTCACTTGTAGGGGTTTTCCACTGTTTAGGTACATCAGGGACTCTCCAAACGTGACATGGCGTCCGATCTGAATTCCAGCCAATTTTGCATTGAAAAAGTCAAACGGCGCTCCTTCCATTCTGAGCTCTGCCATGCGCCGAAACAGTCGTTCCTCCCCACATATCAGGTATCAGCGTACTCAGGACAAATTGCACAATAACTTTTGCAGTCCAATTTCTCCTGTTACCCTTGGTAAAATAAAAAAAATTGAACCTGAAGTATGTTTTTTGTGAAAAAAAGTTAGATGTTCATTTTTTTTTAAATATTCAAAAAAATTCCTTTGATGCACCTAAAGGGTTAATAAACTTCTTGAATGTGGTTTTGAGCACCTTAAGGGGTGCAGTCTTTAGAATGGTGTCACTTTTGGGTATTTTCTATCATATAGACCCCTCAAAGTGACCTCAAATGTGATGTGGTCCTAAAAATAAAATGGTGTTGTAAAAATGAGAAATCGCTGGTCAACTTTTAACACTTATAACTTCCTAACAAAAAAAAAATGTTGGTTCCAAAATTGTGCTGATGTAAAGTAAACATGTGGGAAATGTTAGTAATCAAGTTTTTTGTGTGCTGTATCTCTGTGATTTAAGGGCATAAAAATTCAAAGTTGGAAAATTGCGAAATTTTCAAAATTTTCGTCAAATTTCCGTCTTTTCCCACAAATAAACGCAAGTTATTTGAATGAAATTTTACCACTAACATGAAGTACAATATGTCACGAGAAAACAATGTCAGAATCACCGGGATCCATGGAAGCGTTCCAGAGTTATGACCTCATAAAGGTACAGTGGTCAGAATTGTAAAAATTGTCCCGGTCATGAACGTGCAAACCACCCTTGGGGGTGAAGGGGTTAAGGAGGATAAAATGGATTATTTCCAATTCCGGTTGTCTACAAGGGAAAGACTAATATTTCAGTCTATTGGAAACCCCTTGAAGCATCAAACTGTGAGTGAAAATGAGACTATTAAATTCTCTGAGGAGGAAACAACTCAAATGAAAAACTTGTTCCATGATTTGGATAGAACTATTAGGGAAGAATTACAACATAGTCTGGATGCCAGATATTTGAGCATATACTTAGATGAAAATATCTGTCCAAGGGGGCTGATAATCAATCACAGATCCCCCTTTCCCAATGATTTGGCTTTTAATATTGAATGGGACTCTATTTTAAAAAATTGTATGCAGAACTTACTCGCATGTTTGTTTAGGAAACGGTCTGAATTAAGTGAGAAGGCTACAAATTTACCGTATATACTCGAATATAAGCCGAGATTTTCAGCCCGTTTTTTTGGGCTGAAAGTCCCCCTCTCGGCTTATATTCGAGTCATATACACCGGGGGGTCGGAGGGGGAGAGGGGGCGGGGGTGTCAAGTCATACTTACCCGTCCTGACGCTGTCTCTTGAGCCCCCAGTTTCTCCACGCTCTCTGTTCCTGCCTTCAGCGGTCACGTGGTATCGCTCATTAAAACTCATGAATATGCGCATATTCATGAGTTTTAATGAGCGGTATCACATGACCGCTGAAAGCAGGAAGAGAGAGCGCAGAAAAGCTGGGAGCTCCAGCGACAGGACGGGTAAGTATAGCGATACTCACCTGTCCTGCGTCCATGGCTGCTTGCTGCTGTCTGTCATCGGTCAGTGACTTGAGACAGCAGAGGGCTCGGTGACGTGATTAGTGCGCGCTGCGCCCCCTGCAGTCTGAACGTCACTGACTGATGACGTGGCAGATAGCGGTGAGCAGCCATGGACGCAGGACAGGTGAGTATCTGACACCCAGCGACGGAGAGGTGAGTATGTCATTTTTTTTATTTTTACATGCTGCAGCAGCGGCAGCACATGGGGGAATAATCTTAAGGAGCTTCTAATGGGGGCAGTATATGGGGGAACAATCTATGGAGCTTCTAATGGGGGCAGTATATGGGGGAATCTATGGAGCTGCTTATGGGGGCAGTATATGGGGGAACAATATGGAGCTTCTTATGGGGCAGCATATGGGGGAATAATCTATGGAGCTTCTAATGGGGGCAGTATATGGGGAAACAATCTATGGAGCTTCTTATGGGGGCAGTATATAGGGGAACAATCTATGGAGCTTCTTCTGGGGACACCATATGGGGGAATAATCTATGGAGCATTTCCCACCCTAGGCTTACACTCGAGTCAATAAGTTTTCCCAGTTTTTTTGTGGCAAAATTAGGGGGGTCGGCTTATACTCGGGTCGGCTTATACTCGAGTATATACTGTAGTAGAGAACATTACATCTAAACTGCAAATATTCAAATTACATCCTGAGTACACAAAGATAAATGTAAATATATCTACTAGTGTGCTCAAACAAGAGCATAATGCGGTTATGCGAAAAACTAGCAAACTGTTGAGAGATAGGAAATTTTATGAGGATAAAACAAATATAGGACTAAATGAGAATATTGAAAACAAGGGAAATGAATGGTTATCTAAATTTACTACAGATGGAGAAAATCCCATACCGTTTGTGAGAAATAGAGTTTTTTCTAATAGAAATAATTTAAGAGAAAAAGAAAAAAATAAAAAACTCAGAAAAATGTCAGAAAAAAATCCAGTTATTAAAAAATCTATAGAGCAAAAATCCTCTAAAAAAGGAGTGGAGAATAATATAAATGGTAAAAAAATTATACAAAAAAATTGATAAAAAGTCTGAAAAATCTACTGTTAAAAAGGAGGATATACCTGATATAAGAGAAAAACCTAAAGGGAAAAACTTGGAATTAAAGAATGGTTTTAATATCATTGAGAGTAATATGAATAAATATATAGAGGATTTTGAAACCCGAGATGTTGAGGTTTTAAAAAAACCAGTATATGGAGAATAGGAGAATCTCTACTTCTTTCTCAATGCCACTATTTAACCCAGGTGAGATTCCCAGTACCTCCTCTGATCTGATTAATCTAGATGAAATACAGGTAGAAGACTTACTGGATCTCTCCCTACATGAGAACACACAACTGAGTGAGAGCCAAAACCCTGTTCTCATAGATAACAGTAGAAATAATTCTGAGTGCCTAGTACCTTTTCTGCCAGGAGCAATATCCAAGAAAAATAATATTGAGGATTTCTTTCTGGTAAAAAAGAAAAAAAGAAAACTCCCTATAGAGGTTGCAGGGGGGGGGGGGGGGGGGGGAGGAAGAAAAAATCGTAGTAAAGAGAGGAAAAATAGATCCGAACAAAAAAACTATGGATCAAACATTTTCAACCTCTCCTCCTATAATCTAAAACCATTAGAAAAACAAGTGTTGTCTAAAGGACTTTCTTACTGTCCAACGTACACACCCAAGGATTTTGATACTTTCTTGGACATTCAAAAGTTTTTAAGAAATCTCACCTTGAAACGACATTTCATTATGAATAAAAATAAAACCGCTAACAAATTAGAACAGGCACCAACACATGTAAACTCAGAAGTAAATGCACATTTGAGGTAAAACCCAAATGAGGTTTTTATCCCATTGAAAGCAAAGGGAACTATATAACTGTATTTGGGGATATCATTCTCAATGAGATGAAACAATTGGGATCGAAAAAAATCTGGAATAAAAAATAGATACAAAAACAATTTAACAAAGGAGGAAAAAAATGCCATTCAGGATCTTCTAGAGAATAATGAAATTGTTATACGCCCTGCTGATAAGGGAGGAGGTATAGTGATTCAAAACTATGATATATATTGCCAGGAAGCTAACCGTATCTTATCGGATCCAGAATTTTATAGTGTTGTAAAAAATTACCCTTTAATTGAATTAACAACAACCTATTCGGATTTAATAAAAAGAGGGACTGAGGAAGGAATATTTAATGAAAAAGAAAGCAAATTTCTGAAAATAAAAAATCCTAATATACCCTTCTTCTATCACCTCCCAAAATTACACAAAGATATTAATAATCCCCTCGGATGTCCGATAATATCTGGAATAAATTCCATCTCGAGTAATCTTGCAGAGTATATTGATAAACTAATGAAAGTACATGTGACTAATTTACCCAGTTACCTGAGGGATTCATCTCATCTTATAGAATTATTGAATGAATTTACATGGAAAAAGTCCTATGCATTTTTTACTTTAGATGTAGCAGCCCTATATTCGAATATTCAACATGAATTGGGATTAACAAGCTTTTATTATTATGTTAGAACTGATGAGCATTTTTCAGTGGCACAAAAGAGGTTTATTTATGATGGATTATTATTTATTCTTAAGAACAACTATTTTACTTTTTTTAAAAAACACCTATCACCAAGAGAAGGGAATGGCAATGGGGTCAAAAGTGGCGACAACTTTCGCAAATCTCTTTATGGGGAGATTCGAAGAGATTTTTATTTATAAATCACGCTTTTATAATTGTATAAAATTTTTTAAACGTTTTATTGATGACATCTTCACAATATGGGATAGTAGTAAACGGAATATTGAGGATTTTGTCATATATCTGAATAATAATGATTGGGGGATGTCTTTTTCCATGCCACAATGAGAAAGAAATTAACTTTCTAGATCTTAATATTTATGTTCAAAATCTTCAAATTAATACTAGAACATATTTCAAGAAAGTGGATGCGAATAGTTTTTTGCATTACCACAGTGGCCATTATAACAAATGGCTGGTAAATATACCTCTGAATCAGTTTAAACGAATTAGGAGAAATTGCACTACAGAAGTTGATTTTTTTAAATCAAGCTAGAATACTAGAAGAAATAATTGAGGAACAAAAATATCCTAAGAAACTAATAAAGGAATCCCTGGGTCATGTGCAAAGTAATTAAGATCAAAAATCACTTTTAGCTAAAAAGATTATGACTAATACTGATGGTTTTAATCTTAATTTTATCACCACTTTTAATAAATACCATAAGGAAATGCGTGAAATTTTAAAGGATAATTGGCACATTCTTTTAAATGACCCCATCTTAAAAACAATTTTACCAAAAACCCCAGGTGTTACTTTTAGGAGACCGCCCAATATTAGAAACCTTGTGGCTCCGAGAAGAATAAGAGGACAAAAAATCTCTGGGATAACCAAAAAGAAAACTACAGCACTACCAGGAATTTATAGATGTGGGAAAAAGAAATGTTTGTGTTGTAGGGGCATTGGTCATAAAAAAACCCTGTTTAACTCAACATAAACGGGTGAAATTTTTACAGTTAAAGCCAATCTCACTTGTGAATCAAGTTTTATTATATATTTAATACAATGTATTTGTGGAAAACAATATGTGGGACGAGCTACTCAATGTTTTCGAAAAAGGATGAACTCCCACAGGCACAATGTGAGGATTGGCTATATGAAACATGGACTTTCTAGACATTGTGCCCTACATCATAAAAACAGGATTTTTGGGTTGCTTACCGTAAAAGCTGTTTCTCGGAGCCTTCATTGGGGGACACAGAGACCATGGGTGTATGCTGCTGCCACTAGGAGGCTGACACTATGCACAAAAAAAGGTTAGCTCCTCCTCCGCAGTGTACACCCCACCGACCGGCAGGGAATTCCTCAGTTAGTGAGAAAGCAGTAGGAGAAGTAACAGAATAGATTGAAAACAGAACAAACAACTCAACTGTAACCAATCAACCAAAGTAAGAACAGGAGTTGTAGAACATGGGAGGGTGCTGTGTCCCCCAATGAAGGCTCCGAGAAACAGATTTTACGGTAAGCAACCCAAAAATCCTGTTTTCTCGTTCGCCTTATTGGGGGACACAGAGACCATGGGACGTCCCAAAGCAGTCCCTGGGGTGGGAAACAAACTTCCATCAGGCCAGTGGACTCACCACCGCTGCCTGCAGAATCCTTCTACTTAGGCTGGCGTCCGCCGAAGCGTAGGTGTGGACCCTGTAGAATTTCACAAACGTGTGAACCGAAGACCAGGTTGCAGCTTTGCAAAGCTGCAGCGCGGAGGCTCTGTGGCGTACCGCCCAGGAAGCACCCACTGCCCGGGTAGAGTGCGCTCTGATCCCCGGAGGGGCCACTCGATGCTTAACCCGGTAGGCCTCCAAAATTGCCGATCTGATCCAGCGAGCAATAGTAGCTTTGGAAGCTGGGTGACCTTTCCACGCCCCATCTGGAATGACGAAAAGAGAGTCTGTGTTTCGCAAGGAAGACGTACTAGACAGATAGACTCTCATCACCCTGACCAGAACCAGCTTGTTCAGGGACCGCTCCCGAGGGTGAGTTGGACTCGGACAGAAGGACGGCAGAACAATATCCTCATTGAGGTGAAAGGAGGACACCACCTTCGGAAGAAAAGAGGTCGGAGGCCGCAGAACTACCTTGTCCTGGTGAAGTATCAGGAAAGGAGAGCGGCAAGAAAGAGCCGCCAATTCCGACACGCGCCGGATGGAGGTGATGGCCACCAGAAAGGCTACCTTCCAGGAGAGAAGGGAAAGGGAGACTTCTCTGAGAGGTTCAAAGGGAGAACCCTGCAGAACCTCAAGAACCAGATTAAGGTCCCATGGATCCACGGGCGCTCGATACGGAGGAGCTGTGTGAGCCACGCCCTGAAGAAAGGTTTTGACCTGAGGGCGGGAGGCCAAAGTCTTCTGAAATAAAATGGACAGCGCCGAAGCTTGACCCTTCAAGGAACTGAGAGCAAGCCTCGCATCCAACCCTGCCTGAAGAAACGCCAGAACGGAAGGGAGCGAAAAGCACATAGGCACGATGTTATTGGCCTCACACCAAGTGAAATAGGCCTTTCAAATACGGTAGTAAATTTTGGAAGATGATGGCTTCCTGGCTCGGATCATGGTATGAATTACTCGACCGGAGAATCCTGCTCGTTTCAAAACCTTGGTCTCAACAGCCACGCCGTTAAATTGAGCGGCCGAGAATTGGGGTGGCAAATCGGACCTTGAGACAGCAGATCTGCCCTGTCTGGAAGCTTCCAGGGGGCGTCCGCAAGAAGGTTGACAATGTCCGCTAACCAAGACCTTCTGGGCCAATTCGGGGCACTGAGGATGACTGGAATTCCTTCTGCTTTGATCTTCTTCAACAGCTTGGGAAGAGGCAGGGGAGGAAACCGGTAGGGGAGCTCGAACTGTGACCAAGGAATGGCCAGAGCGTCGGCGCCCACTGCGAGAGGATCTCGAGCTCTGGATACAAACTGTGGGCCCTTCCTGTTGAGGCGAGAAGCTAGATCTACATCCGGGGTTCCCCAACGACTGCAGAGCTGAAGAAATACCTCCGGATGTAGGGACCACTCTCCTGCCGCGAGACCCTCGCGGCTGAGAAAGTCGGCGGCCCAGTTGTCTACGCCGGGAATGTGTACCGCGGAGATTGTCGGTACCGAAATCTCTGCCCACTGAAGGATCTTGGACACTTCTGCCAGGGCTGAGACACTCCGTGTCCCTTCTTGGCGGTTGACATATGCCACCGCTGTGGCATTGTCTGTCTGAATCCGGACAGGCAGGCCCCTGAGGAGCCTCTCCCAGTGGACGAGAGCCAGATGGATTACTCGTATCTCTAGGACGTTGATCGGCAGAGAAGATTCTTGAGTCGACCAACGACCCTGAACAGTGTGATTGCGGAACATTGCACCCCAGCCGAGGAGGCTGGCATCCGTTGTTACAATCTGCCAGTGAACAGGAAGAAAAGACCGCCCCAAGAGGATGAGAGGTGACGTCAACCACCAGTTGAGTGACCGCTTGATCCGGCATGAAAGAGGAACAGGGCGATCCAGGGACAGAGCCGACCTGTTCCACCTCGACAGAATGGCGTGTTGGAGAGGTCTGGCGTGAAATTGGGCAAAGGGAACTGCCTCTATCGCCGCCACCATCTTTCCCAGGACCATCATAGCTGTTCGGAGGGACGGAAATCGTGTGGTCTGCAGCGATCGTACAGCCTGCTGCAGGGAGAGAATCTTCTCTTGTGGGAGAAAGACCCTTGACCGACAAGTGTCGAACAGTAGGCCCAGAAACACAAGACGTTGAGTAGGGACCAGACAGGACTTTTTCCTGTTGACAATCCACCCGAAATCGGAAAAAGTGTCCAGGACGATCGTCAAACTTAGGCGTGCCTGTTGGAAAGAGGGAGCTTTGATCAGAATATCGTCGAGGTACGGAAAAAGAACGAGACCTCTGATCCTCAACAAGGCCATCAACGCAGCCATGATCTTCGTGAAGACTCTGGGAGCGGTGGCGAGACCGAAGGGCAGCGCGACGAACTGGTAATGTTCCTGGCGAACCGCAAAAAGCAGGAACTTCTGATGTCCGGAGAATATGGGAACATGTAGATAGGCATCTTGGATGTCTATCGAACACATTAATTCCTGCTCCTCCATGGAAGCGATTACCGAACGAACCGACTCCATCCGGAAGTGGCGAAGACGAACTCTCTTGTTGAGCAGCTTGAGATCCAAGATGGGTCGGACCGCCCTGTCTTTTTTCGGCACGACAAACAGGTTTGAATAAAACCCTGTAAACCGCTCCGATTCTGGAACAGGCACAATCACCCCGGAACTGAGGAGAGAGTCGATGGCAGTAAAGAACCTCGGGATCAAAGCTGGATCTTTTGGAGGACGGGATTCGAAGAAACGATCCCGTGGAAGAGAGACAAACTCTATCTTGTATCCTGACGATACAACCTCCCTGACCCAAGCGTCCTCTACGGAGGCCAGCCAGACGTCCTTGAAGAACAGGAGTCGACCTCCCAATTGGAAGGGACCCTCGGGAGTCCGAGGATAGTCATGCTGATGTGGGCCGTCCAGATCCGGATCTGGATGGTCTGCCCTGCAAAGAGTGGGAGCGCCAGGAGGGAGTGGGTCTGAAGGAAACTTTCTTCCTATCTTGGCGTGCCTGTGGTCTTTGTTGGTTGGAGGAGGTCTCCGCCGTATTGAAACGGCGGTAAGCCCGAAAGGGTCGAAACTGACGCCTCAGTGGGGGTCTGCGAGGCTTGGACTGAGGCAGGAGAGAACTCGTGCCTCCGGTGGCGTCCTTAATAATTTGGTCCAATTGGGATCCAAAGAGGCGCCTCCCTGAAAAGGCAGATTAGTAAGAGACTTTTTAGATGACAGGTCCGCCTGCCAGGCCTTGAGCCAAATTGTACGTCGGATTGCCACAACGTTACTTGACGCCTGAACTGCGCAGGATGCGGCATTAAAAGAAGCAGAAAGCAGATAATCCCCCGCATGGGAAATCTGATTGGCAAGATCGGGCAATCGATCTGGTTGTGCTTTCTCTAGGATGCCCTGACGAAGATCCTCTGCCCAAGTGGCTATGGCTTTTGCTGCCCAAGATGAAGCAAAAATTGGGCATACCGCCGTCGAAGCCGCTTCGAAGGCAGACTTCGCTAGGGATTCTATGATCCTATCATTAGAATCCTTAAGAGACACCACGCCTGAAAGCGGGAGAATCGTGTTATTAGAAAGCCTGGACACGGGCGGATCGACCGAGGGAGAGGCAGACCAGTTGTCCGTGAGCTCTTTAGCAAACGGGTACAGAACGCCGAGACGCTTCCCTCGTTGAAAGCGTCTGGTCGGATCCCCTCTTTCCCTGGTAAAAATCTTTCCAAACTCGGAATGTAAAGGGAATACCCTGGAGGGTGTTTCCTCCCGTCTGAACGAAACCTCCTGATCTGAGGATTTCGCAGGGGGGTCAGCAATGTCGAAGGTCTGATGGATCGCTGCAATGAGGTTCTGCATAGTAACTCTCATGTTCGCATCCTGGTCCGAATCCAGCTCTAAGATCCCCTCAGATGACCTGTCCGAGAGCGCTTCACCTGACTCGGGAGAGGAGGCCCGGGAGGGAGGCTGCCGACAAGGACTATGTGGTGACATGGGGCGAGGAGAGGAATCCGGCTGGAGATCCTGCCTGGGTCTTTTGCGACTAACGCTGGCCGACTCAGATGGAACCTCTTGAGGCCTGCTGGACCCTGTAGAGGTGTCCAGGGGCAACTTATCCAGGACGGCTACTAGGGACTGAGACACCCTGGTGAGGTCTGCCATTGACTGTGATAGAGACGAGGCCCAGCCAGGCATGGGGGGTTCACTCTCGCCTGGGGCCCTAGATGGCTCCTGGGCGGCGTCAGGTTGAATAGGATTGCTACAGTCCAGGCAGAGGGAAGTGGACTGACCTGAGGGAAGTTTGCGATTGCAAGAAGAGCATGCAAACAACTTGACGAGAGTGCAGGAGGGGGCCGCAGGGCGGTTACGGTCAGATTTGGAGTTAGACATAGTGAAATCTGAGGTAGTGCCGGAAGGTTGGGGGACAGGGTGCAGAGAAGGGTGTCAGCCTGCAGATGCAGAGCTACTCACGGTCCGGTGACCCCAGAGAAGAAGGTATCCACCTCTCTGCAGCTGCAGGTCAGAGCGATATCCGGCTGACAGGCCCAGGGAGCGATATCCGGCTGACAGGCGAGTCCGGCTGTGCGGCTGCAAGATGGCGACCGCCTGAGAGGAATCAGGGAAAAAACGCGCTCCCAGGGGAAGGAGGGCGGAGCTAACCGCCTGCTGAATCCGGCACCGGCCCTGGCCAGGAACAGGCTGAGAAGAGCGGTGGGAGGGCCTGGAACGGGCGGGAGAGAAGCTCGCTTAGTAGAAAGGGGCGGGGGGCGTGACCACGATACAGGAGTAGGCCCGAACTGAAGCCGGGGCCTAAATTAATCGCGACGGCCGCCTGTCAGCACAGGGTCGGCGCGGAGGAACCGCAACATGAGCGCTGCCGGGGAAAAGACCCCTGTCCGGGATAGGGACAGCGGCTGACCCCAAAAAAGGCTACCTGGAGGCGCGGGACGGCCACGGAGACCCGCAGTGCTACCGCATCCTAGCTCCAAGGGAATCTCTCCTGACCAAGTCCAGAGAAGAGTGGGGATCTAATACTCACCCTGTCCCGGGCCCGAACCCTGAAAATAAAGGTACCTTTTGATTGAAGCTTGTCTGCGTCTCATCCGACCGACAGGCTCTGGCAGGCGAGTGGGTGGGAGACGGACGACCAGGACTCTCAGAAAAGCCGACACGTATACATGTTGGCTTCCGCCGGAAGGCTGCTGGTACTGGTGCAGAGAGCTGCGAGGATACGGGGCGGCAGTACGCGCCGTACTCGCAGCCTCTTCGTGGGACTACAGAGGTGACTATTCACCCTGCATCCCTCCGGAGAAACCTGAAAAGGAATGACGCACATCGAGGTAGATATGGGTCTAATGAAAGACCCGTGTCCACCTCCTACTGACACTAAGCTAAACTGAGGAATTCCCTGCTGGTCGGTGGGGTGTACACTGCGGAGGAGGAGCTAACCTTTTTTTGTGCATAGTGTCAGCCTCCTAGTGGCAGCAGCATACACCCATGGTCTCTGTGTCCCCCAATAAGGCGAACGAGAAAATGACTTTTCTCTCCTAACATTTTTTCCCATTGACCATATACCGGAAAATGCTCCGAACAGATTGCTACAACTTAGTAGAAAAGAAATATATTGGATTTATCGACTTGATACTATTAATTCAAAAGGTTTAAATGAAATATGCGATATTTTTATATAAGTCTTATTTTGAGGAATGTTTTTCATTTTTTATATTAATTTTAAATATATTTTTATTTAACACTTTGGTTTTATATTTTTTATCTGCATATTTGCACACTGGTAATTATGGCAATAAGCGCTTGGTTCTTTCATAGATCTGCTATGAGAATGGCAACATATACAAAAAAAATCGGTCTTTTTTTCTGAAGAAGGCTCCCTGTCTTCATTCCTCTCCATTTTTATTTAGTAGCCGCTCTGCCCGTTTTTTTATCGGGACAGAGCGGTATACACACTTGAACCCATTAGATATGGGTTCAGTGTGTTGCATACTTCTAACTTTCCAATTAGATTGTGTTGATGTAGGAGACTAGCTTGCCTTTTTTGGCGACTATTGTTCTCCACACTTATGTAGGGAATATACAGTGGTTACTGTCACCATGATAGCCCATCTTTTTGACTGAAAGGAGGGACTAATTATTCTCTCCCTAAATATATTATAAAGTATGGCCGCTTATATATAAAGAGGAAAGAAATTATCACTATTATTGGTGAAAGGATACCTTTTGCACTCTTTGTTTATACTAGTTACCGTATTTTTCCGACCATAAGACGCACTTTTTTCCCCCAAAATTTTGGGGGAAAGTGGGGGGTGCGTCTTATGGTTGCAATACACGGTCTAACCTGGTGGCTGGTGGCAGCGGGCGGGGCTCTGCGGTGGTGCTGCAGCTTCAGATTTCGTCCCGAGATCTCGGGTGACGAGATCTCGTTGCAGAGATTTGAATCTCGCCCCCCGAGATCTCGGGACGAGATCTGATCCCGCGCATGCGCCGTCCCCGGACCGGCGGCCATCTTTCCGGCGTCCATGCTCCCGGAGGCCACCGCAACATGGCGGCGGCCAGCAAGGGAACTGCGGGGGCCTCCGGGCTGCGAAGAAATGCCGACGGAGCCGCCGCCCCTGCACCGGGAGCACAGCCCGCTGCCACCACCGCAGGGCCCACCTGCCCCAGCCCCAACACTGCTGCCCCTGCCTCAGCACAGCTGCTACCACTGCAGAGCCCACCTGCCCCAGCACTGTTGCCCCAGCCCCGGCACAGCTGCCCCTGCCCCTGCACAGCTGCCCCTGCCCCAGCACAGCTGCCCTTGCCTCAGCACAGCTGCCACCACCGCAGAGCCCACCTGCCCCAGCACAGCTGCCCCTGCCCCAGCACAGCTGCCCCTGCCTCAGCACAGCTGCCCCTGCCCCAGCACAGCTGCCCCTGCCCCAGCACAGCTGCCCCAGCTCCAGCACAGCTGCCCCAGCCCCAGCTGCCCCAGCTGCCCCAGCACAGCTGCCCCTGCCTCAGCACAGCTGCCACCACCGCAGAGCCCACCTGCCCCAGCACAGCTGTCCCTGCCCCAGCACAGCTGCCCCAGCCCCAGCACAGCTGCCACCACCGCAGAGCCCTACCTGCCCCAGCACAGCTGCCCCTGCCTCAGCACTGCTGCCCCAGCTCCAGCACAGCTGCCCCAGCACAGCTGTCCCTGCCTCAGCACAGCTGCCCCAGCACCACAGCTGCCCCTACCCTAGCGCAGCTGCCCCAGCACAACCAACCTGCCCCAGCACAGAGCCGCCACCGCACGAGCCTGGACCACTGAATGACCCCTGTGACTACTTCTCCACCTGTGCCAGATCCCTTCCCAGGTAAGCTGAATTCGGACTGTAAGACGGACCCCCATTTGACACATTATTTTTTTTTTCCTTATTTTCCTACTGAAAATTGGGGTGCGTCTTATAGTCCGAAAAATACGGTATATCAAATGAGTAATTACTCTATATTACTTTTCACCACTGATAACTGATCACTTATGATGGCTCAGTGGTGAAATCGTCAGACATTGGTCTTAAACTCACCACGATGAAATTGGTTCTTATCCTCTTTTGTTTCCTTTTTTTTTTGTGTTTTATATATTTCTTATATTTTTTTTATTTAATTACAGAAGTCTATGTTATCATATTGATTGTCTGAATGGGATACACAATACTATCACTATCTGGAATATATGGTTTTTGGATATATATCTTATTTTGCCTGTTTTTGTTTTACTTCTTAAATATCTTTATGTGCAACATGTGTGGGTTGACGCCCTTTTCTTACGACGGGGGGCCAGGTCCACACAGCATATAAAGTTATCACTTGTATAGACCGATTACAACTCTGTACTGTAACCTGAAGAAGAGGTGCGGTTTTTCTCCTCGAAACGCGTAGTTTTTGTAGTACATTTAATAAAGAACTTGAAATATTTATATGGATTTCTGAAGAATTTGTGTCGTTGTAGCAGCGCGGTTGCTCAGAAGTGCTTTTCTTGACACCAGCTATAGTCAGTGGAGTAGGGTCAGAATTAGTGAAACCAATCAATACACTGTTCTTAAAATAACAGCAGGTCCCATTGGTTAAATCACATCTACTATACTTTAAAGGTTTATCGTGTGGTTATACCATAAAATCAAGGAATATCACTATAAAGGACTTTGTCAAACTATTTTTTTTATTTTAGAATTTTTTCATATTGTACATTTTATTCTATCATTTTTTTCCTTTGGAACCTGAACATTTCTTTTTTTTTTTTTAATTTCCAGGGTTCATGCACATGGCCACATTAAAAGGTGCTACCATCTACTGCACCTACATAAAAAACCACAGTCATCGCATGCGTCATCAGACTTGGGTAGTGTAGAGCGAGAATATCACTAAGCACCGAGGCTGTATGGCCTCACACATAGGGAATCATACAGGCATGTGGGAAAAAAGGGAAAACTCCCCAAACACGTAGAGAGCAGAATATTTTACAATACTTACACAAGCTATTTTCAGAAGGTGCCAGATCTCTCGCTGCCTTTTAGCCTGCATCTGCATCAGCGAATTGTCAGCTTCCTTTATATTATTCACAGTCATCTCAATTTGAGGTAGTAAGTCAATAATTTTCTGTTTACAGCCAAGAAGCCGGCTAAAAAAACAACATATAGTATATGGATCAGACTACAATAAAAAAGGATTGCATTCTCATTGTTGAGTTCATGGAGGGCAGTGGCACCTTTGGTACAGGAGTCTAAACCTATGTCCCAAAAAGTATGCTCTTCTCAGGCCATATCACTACTGCAAGTACTGAGCTAAGCCAGCATGTACTCAGGCAGCAGGATGAGAGGGAACAGAAAAGTGACCACTTTCTGGAGGGATAAAAAATAACATAAAAAACCCCAAAACACTCCAGGGTCAAGAATATAGGGACAATAAAATGAGAATCAGGCTGGTTAAAGGTAACTACAGAAACATGTGTGGGAGACATATCTCCTAATTAATTCAAATGTGAAAAGAATTCAATAGTAAGTGAGAAAAAAAAAAGTGTTTAACTGGAGGACAGAAGCAACTTGGCATGTCCTAAAGAAAGGGTGGGGAACCTCAGACCCGTGGGCCAGTTACAGCCCTTGACCTTTTCTACGACCCCAGGGCAGATTCCAGGGGACCACAGTGCTTGGGATGGCAGCTGTGTTTTCATGGCCACCAGCATTTTAATATCTTCTTGCTCACACAGCGTTCACTACTACTACACCAGTGCCCGCATCAACACTTACTTTGTAAGCGGAGTTAGTGTACAATTTGTACAGTTACATTACACACTTAATCAGCAATCTTTAGGTCTTAAATATTAATACAAAAGTGGGATAAGAAGTTCTACAACCCTCTAATTAAAGGGAATCTGTCACCTCCTGGACAATTTTGCTCTATTACTATGGGCATACAGATAATAGAATGGTTAAACCAGTCTTACCTGTATGCTTCATAGCTGCTGTGTATATCTTGAGAAATTCATTTATAATGTTATATGCTAATGATTTCTTCCTGGCTACGGGGCGTGCGGTGCCTAGAAAAAAGCACTGACTCCTCACTACATTACATTGGCACCCACCACCCATCAGCATTACACTGACCTGTTCGGCACTGTAAACACATGCATGTGCTATGCAGGCATGTGGTTACGCAAACCCTGTCCGCCCTCCTATGGGCAGTGTCTGCATTGAACTTCTGTGCATGTATGGCGAGTCACTTACACGCAATAGCCAAGACTCGTCGGCAAGGGGAAAAAAAAACAAAACATAAAAGGATTTTTGGTACTCACCGTAAAATCTCTTTCTTGGAGTCTTCATTGGGGGGCACAGGTTACCATGGGTGTATGCTGCTGCTGCTAGGAGGCTGACATTATGCAAAATAAGAAATGTAGCTCCTCCCTCTGCAGTATACACCCACCAACAGGCACCAAGTACCTCAGTTGGTGAAAAAAGCAGAAGTAATATGAACTCACAAATTATGTACCAATAAGAGGCTCGTAGGCCCCACATAGTACAACTTAAACAGGGAGGGTGCTGTGTCCCCCAATGAAGGCTCCAAGAAAGATTTTACGGTGAATACCAAAAAACCTTCTTTCTTTATCGCTTCATTGGGGGGGACACAGGTTACCATGGGATGTCCCAAAGCAGTCCCAAGGGTGGGAAAATTATCTTAGGCAACGTGAAAAAAGGACTCAGGTCGGTCGGTGGATACCGACGCCTGCGGTACCTTTCTACTTACACTTGCATCGAACGAGGCCTGGGCATGAACCCTGTAGAACCTCGCAAGGACGACCAGGTCACGGCCATGTAAATCTGTAAAGTCGAAGCTTGGTGACTTACAGCCCAAGAAGCCCCTACAGCTCGGGTGGAGTGGGCTCTCACTCCTGCAGGGGGCCATTTGTCCTGAGCACGTTATGCTTCCAGTATCACAGAACAAATCCAACGAGCGATATCGGAATTGGAAGCTGGGAGCTCCTTCCGGCGACCTTCTGAGATGAGAAGCAGGAAGTCGAATTGCTACAGAGAGACTTGTTCTAGAAAGATAGACTGGAATGGCACCGATCCAAGCTACACGCACCTCCTGTCTAAAGGTGCTCCACCGCTGCTTGGAGAATCCTTCTACCCAGGCTCGCGTCCGCTGAAGCCTGAGTATGGATATTGTAGTGCTTGGCGAAGGTGTGCAGGCTGGACCAGGTTGCCGCCTTACAAACCTGTTCCACCGATGCCTGGTGCCGAAGAGCCCAAGAGGCGCCCACCGCCCGAGTAGAGTGTGCTCTGATCCCTGCTGGAAACCAATGCGCCTCTGATGCGGTGAGACTCCTGAATAGTCAAACGAATCCACCTGACTATGGTCGATCTTGAGGCAGGAAGTCCCTTCCTGCGACCCTCAGGGAGCACGAACAGTGTGTCTGACTGACGAAAGGGTGCCGTCCGTGACACGTACCTCCTGAGAGCTCTCACCAGGTCCAACGTATGAAGATCCTTTTGCACACGGTGTACCGACGCTGGACAAAAAGAGGGCAAGACAATATCCTCATTAATGTGAAACGAGGAAACTACCTTCGGCAGAAAAGGAGGAGCTGGTCTGAGAACCACCTTATCCTTGAGGAAAATCAGAAACGGGGCTCGACATGATAAAGCTGCCAGCTCCGAGACCCGCCTGATTGAGGTTATAGCTACGAGGAACACTACCTTCCAGGAAAGGTGTGACGAAGACATTATGTAGCGGTTCAAATGGAGCTTCCTGCAGAACGCTTAGGATCAGGTTAAGGTCCCAGGCATCCAGGGGCGCCCTATAGGGAGGTATCAAGTGGGAGACCCCCTGTATGATGGTCTTTACCTGCAGATTGGTAGCTATCCTGCGCTGGAACATAGAATCATAGAATCGGAAGGGACCTCCTGGGCCATCTGGTCCAACCCCCTGCTCAAAGCAGGATTCGCTAAATCATCCCAGTCGGATGTCTGTCCAGCCTCTGTTTGAAGACTTCCATTGAAGGAGAACTCACCACTTCTCGTGGCAGCCTGTTCCACTCATTGATCACTCTGTCAAAAAGTTTTTTCTAATAACTAATTTGTGTCTCCTCCCATTCAGTTTCATCCCATTGCTTCTAGTCTTTCCTTGTGCAAATGAGAATAAAGTTGATCCTTCTACAATGTGACAGCCCTTTAGATATTTGTAGACCGCTATTAAGTCTCCTCTCAGTCTTCTCTTTTGCAAATTAAACATTCCCAAATCCTGCAACCTTTCCTCATAAGACAGGGTTTGCAGACCGGTCACCATTCTGGTCGCTCTTTTCTGAACTTGCTCCAGTTTGTTGATGTCTTTTTTAAAATGTGGTGCCCAAAACTGGACACAATATTCCAGATGAGGTCTGACCAAAGAGGAGTAGAGGGAAATAATGACTTCACGTGATCTAGACTGTATGATTCTGTTAATACATCCTAGAATTGCATTTGCCTTTTTTGCTGCTGCATCACACTGTTGACTCATTCAGTCTGTGATCTATTAGTATACCCAAGTCTTTTTCACATGTGCTGTCACTTAGCCCTATTCCTCCCATTCTATATATGCTTTTTTCATTTTTATTGCCCAGATGTAGTACTTTGCATTTCTCCCTGTTAAAAACCATTCTGTTAGTTGCTGCCCACTTCTCCAGTTTATTTAAATCTTTTTGAATCCTCTCTCTCTCTTCTCTAGTATTAGCTATCCCTCCTAGCTTTGTGTCATCAGCAAATTTAATCAGTTTACCCTCAATTCCTTCATCTAAATCGTTGATAAAGATGCTGAACAATACAGGGCCCAGGACAGAGCCCTGTGGTACCCCACTTAAGACATTCTTCCAACTGGATGTGCAGCCATTTACGACCACTCTTTGGGTCCGATCACTAAGCCAGTTATGAATCCACCTAACAGTTGCCTTGTCCATTCCATACTTAGTCATTTTTTCAATAAGGATTGTATGAGATACTTTGTCAAATGCTTTGCTGAAGTCAAGATATACTATATCTACAGCATTTCCTTGATCCACCCAATCAGTAATACCGTCATAGAAGGAAATTAAATTAGTCTGACATGACTTATTAGTTACAAACCCATGCTGACTCTGCTTAATCACTTCATTCTTATCCAGGTATTGACATACATGTTGTTTAATAATTTGTTCAAAGATCTTTCCTGGTATAGAAGTCAGACTCACCGGCCTATAGTTGCCTGGGTCCACCTTCTTCCCCTTTTTGAAGATAGGAATAACATTTGCTCTTCTCCAGTCTTCTGGCACTTCTCCTGTTCTCCAAGAATTTTCAAAGATTATGGAGAGGGGTTCAAAAATTTCTTATGCTATCTCCTTCAGTACTCTGGGGTGTAATTCATCTGGACCTGGAGACTTGAATTCATTTAGGTTAGCTAAGTGTTTCCTCACTATCTTTCTGTTTATAGATATCCTGGATTCTTCTATTCCCTTAATAGGACAGTGAAGAACAGTTGATGTTACATTTCCTTTCTGAGAGAAAACAGATGCAAAATTGGAATTTAAAAGTTCAGCCTTCTCAACATCCTGTCTTACCATTTCATCATTTTCATCCTGTAAAAATCCTATAGCATCTTTGACTTTTCTTTTACTTTTGACATATCCCCAAAATCCGTTATTATTGCTTTTGACATCTCTTGCAAGCCTCAATTCATTTTCAGCTTTAGGTAATCTGATTTGTGCCCTGCAGGTTCTGCAGACAACATTATATTCTTTTGATATGCCTCCCTCTTTCCATTTTATAAACATTTTTTTCTTCCTTTTTAGCATGTGCTTAAGTTCTGTGGTCATCCATCCTGGTTTCCTTAAATGCTTCCTATTCTTCCCTCTTTTCGGAATTGTTAACAACTGTGCTTTGAGAATTTCATTTTTCAAGATTTCCCATCCTTCCTGGACATTTTTGTCTTTAAGGATATCCAGCCATTGGATCCCTCCAATTCTCTTTCTGAATCCCTTAAAATCTGCCTTTCTGAAATCTAACCTTGACGTCTGAGTCTTCACAGGTCTTCCGCCTCTAGTTATCCAAAATTCTAAAATAGCATGGTCGCTACCTCCTAGGGTCCCAGCCACTTTTACCTCCTCAACCATTTCCTCCCTGTTTATAAGAATTAGATCCAAGGTAGCAGTTCCCCTTGTTTTCTCCCTTACCTTTTGGAAGATAAAGTTGTCAGCAAGAGAGGATAAGCATTTCCTTGACCTGTTAGTTTTGCCTGAGAGAGATTCCCAACAAATGTCTGGATAGTTGAAATCTCCCATGACAACTATGTCATATTTTTTGGAGAACTTGGCCATTTGATGCATAAAGAGTTCATCCATATCTTCAGCTTGCACAGGCGGCCTGTAGTAAATGCCTACAATGGTGTCCTTTCCATTGTTCTGTCCTTGTATTCTTACCCAAACAGTTTCCACAGAACTCCCAGTCTCTGAAGCTTCAATCTCTGTGCAGATATACGCGTTTCTAACATACAATGCGACACCCCCTCCTCGTTTATCAAGTCTGTTTCTTGCAAATAAGTTGTATCCTTCTAGTCTTGTATTCCAATCATGTGTATTGTCCCACCAAGTTTCAGTGATTCCAATGACATCATATTTCTTTTCCTGCTTTAGTAGTTCCAATTCTCCTTGTTTGTTGCCCATGCTTTGTGCATTAGTATAGAAACATTTTCGTTTGTGATTGGTTTCTCTTTCTCCAATATTTTTATTAATTAGATTATTTCGTCT
This sequence comes from Dendrobates tinctorius, assembly GCF_039654945.1. Classification (NCBI taxonomy): domain Eukaryota; kingdom Metazoa; phylum Chordata; class Amphibia; order Anura; family Dendrobatidae; genus Dendrobates; species Dendrobates tinctorius. Next base: position 1,878,623 of record NW_027361736.1, on the reverse strand, counting down.
TTGTTCTTCCTTTCCACTTCTAATAGCAAAGTTCTCAATAGCATTTGTTAGGTGTATGGCTTTTTCTGGTCTTTTGCTTCCCTTCCCACGATGTTCTAGTTTAAAGCTCTCCTTACAAGTGTAGCAAGGCGACTTCCAAATACCTGCTTTCCAGTCTTCGTAAGGTGCACCCCATCTCTAGCAAGTAGTCCATCGTATAAGTAGTTCACTCCATGATCCAGAAATCCAAATCGTTGCTGACGGCACCATCGACGTAGCCATTTGTTCACCTGCAGAATCTTATTCCACCGCCTTGTTCCATGGCCATCCACTGGGAGGATGGAAGAGAAGACCACCTGCGCTCCCAGTTCTTTCACTTTCTTGCCTAAGTCTTCAAAGTCTCTGCAGATGGTTTCCAGGTCGTTTCTTGCGGTGTCATTTGTCCCCACATGTAGTAGCAGGAATGGGTAGTCATCTGTAGGTCTGAAGAGTCCTGATATCCTGTCAGACACATCTTTAATTTTTGCACCTGGAAGACAGCACATTTCTCTTGAAGTTATATCCGGTCTGCAGATAGCGGCCTCTATTCCTCTCAACAGGGAATCCCCCATGACCACCACTCTCCGTTTCTTCTTCACAACATTTTTCTTTCTCCATCCAGGAGGACTCTGAAGGCGTACAAAGTTGCTGTTTGTTGGCAAAGTCTTATCCTGATGTATTTCTTCATCGTTTTCCTGCGTGAGAGCCTGGTACTGGTTTCTGAGCAGTATGGGTGCCTCCTGATCCTCCTGCTTCTCTGGGTCACATGTCTCCATTCCTCTGTTTCTTCAGGTGCACTTCGAATTTCTTCTCTTTCTGTAACATGAAGAGATAATTCTGCTCTGTCCAAGAACTCTTCACCTTCCTTAATGATCTTCAATGTAGCTAACCTCTCTTCGAGATTTTGCAACTTTTCCTCCAACAGGGTCACAAGCTTGCATTTGTGGCATGTGAAGTTTGGCTTTTCCACTGGTAAATCTGTGAACATGTAACAAGAAATGCAGCTCACCAAATGGCTCCTGGTCTCTTCCATCTTGAGATTTCTTAAAAACGATGAAAGATCAGCCAAATTTCCTCTTTTCAGCTGCAACGGCCAAAACCCAGTGATCGTTGAGCTCGCGGAGACTCTTCACTTATCCCAGAAGGCACTGGGAATATGCAAATGATCTCCTCAAGACTCTTGCCCTGGTTTTCCGATTTCCTCTTTTCAGCTGCAACGGCCAAAACCCAGTGATCGTTGAGCTCGCGGAGACTCTTCACTTATCCCAGAAGGCACTGGGAATATGCAAATGATCTCCTCAAGACTCTTCCCTGGAACAGGATGGATAAGGACGATATCTGTCTCCTGAGGGAACTTGGGGCTACACCTGAGTCTAGGCCAGACTGGTGAAAGGTCAAGATGATGGGAATGGAGAGTCTCAGTGGAGAACAACCGTGGTCCCAACACCATGTGAAGAAAACCTTCCAGGTGTGGTGGTAAATATGTGCTGAGGTGGGCATCCGAGCGCTACCCATTGTAGCAACAATCTTGCGTCCGAACCCAGCCTGGGTCAGAATCCAAGATTCAACGGCCAAGCCGTCAAACACAGGGCCCCTGAGTTCGGGTGGTAGATCGGGCCCTGGGAAAGTAGGTCTGGGCGCTATCGCAGCCGCCAAGGAACGTCGGCGAGTAGCTGCACCAGGTCTGTGTACCATGCCCGACGAGGCCAATCTGGGGCAAGCAGAATCACTGGAACCCCTTCTGCCTTGATCTTCTTGATGACCCTCAGAAGTAGTGGTAGCGGGGGAAATAGGTATGGGAGGCGAAACTGGTTCCATGGCAGAACCAACGCATCCACGGCGATTGCCTGCGGGTCCTGGGACTGAGCGACAAATGCGGGCACCTTGGCATTCACCCTGGAGGCCATCAGGTCCACATCCGGCGTGTTCCCCAATGTTGGCAAATTTGCCGGAAGACCTCGGGTTGTAGTGACCATTCCCCAGATGCAAGAGCTTGCCTGCTGAGGAAGTCTGCTGCCCAGTTCTCTACGCCCGGGATGTGGACTGCCGATATCACCAAGTGGTTTCTCTCGGCCCAGTGAAGGATGTCCCCCACCTCGTGCATGGCTGCCCTGCTGCGGGTGCCCCCCTGATGTTTATGTAAGCCACAGCAGTGGCATTGTCAGATTGAATCCGGACGGGGCGGCCTGCTAGAAGATTATGAAAATGTTGCAGAGCCAGCCGGATCGCTCGTATCTCTAACAATTTGATTGGGAGGCGTGCCTCCTGCTGCGACCACCGTCCCTGGGTCGTGTGATGGCGAGAAACCGCTTCCCAGCCGAGGAGGCTGGCATCGGTTGTGACCACCAGCCAATGGTCTGGGGGAAAAGGTTTCCCCTGGAGAAGGGAGGAACTGATTGTCCACCACCAGAGTGCCTGCCTGACCTGCGCGGACAACTGGCACCGGCGATTGAGAGTGAATGGGTTCTTGTCCCAGGATGACAAGAGGGCGTGCTGCAGGGGCTGAAGATGGAGCTGGGCAAACTGAATCGCTTCCATTGCTGCCACCATTCTTCCTAGGATCCTCATGCAGAAATGGATGGTATCAGGGACTGGTTGGCGAAGTGTCTGGACTCCTTGCCGGAGAGCTAGGGCCTTGTCCTGAGGGAGAATTACCAACTCTCGAGAAGTGTTGAAGATCATCCCTAAAAAGGAAATCCTCTGAGAAGCAACAGGGGATGATTTCTTCAGGTTGACCAACCACCCTAAGCGGGAAAGAGTATCTAGCATGATGTTGACACTCTCCTCGCATGCCCGAAATGAAAGGCCCTTGACCAAGAGGTCGTCTAAGTAAGGTAAGATGACTATGCCCTGGGAGTGCAGGATGGCCATGACGACCGCCATGACCTTTGTGAACACACTGGGGGCGGTGGCTAGCCCGAAGGGCAGTGCTGCGAACTGGAAATGTAGGCCGTTGATGGCGAAGCGTAGAAGTCTTTGATAAGGAGGGAAAATGGGGATGTGTAGGTAGGCGTCTTGGATGTCGATAGAGGCCAAATATTCTCCCCGCTCCATGGCAGGTATGACTCAACGGAGAGACTCCATTTGGAAATGTCTGATCCTGATAAATCTGCTCAAGAGCTTCAGGTCCAGAATAGGCCTGACAGTTCCGTCCTTTTTGGGGACTGTGAACAGGTTAGAGTAGAAACCCTGAAATTTCTCGTTCTCCGGTACGGGAACAATGACTCCGCTGTGCTGGAGCAATTTGATGGCCTGTAGTAAAGCCCTTGCCCGGGCATCTACTTTGGGAGGACGGGAAAGAAAAAACCGTCTTGGGGGTACTTGACAAATTCTACCTTGTACCTCGAGGACACCAGCTCTCTTACCCATGTGTTGTGTGTAACGGTGAGTCAGACGAGGCGAAATAAAAGTAGGCGACCGCCTACCTTGCAGGTGTCGCCTCGAACGTGCCTCGAGTCATTTGGCTGAAGATCTCTGGGACCTAGGTCCCCTTGACCTGGGCTGGTGGGTACGCATTCTCCCCAAAGGGTTAGCTCTATATGAGACTTGACGATCCCTGTCCTGGCTGGGACGACCTGAAGCGGTCGCTGCAGCCCACCCGGAGTTGCGAAAGGACCGGAAACGTGCCTGAAGCTGGTGACGAAACGGCTGTTTGACCCTTTGCTGAGGGAGAAAATTGCTCTTGGCCCCTATGGAGTCAGATGAGCTGATCTAACTTCTCCCCGAATAGGCGGCCGCTCTGATAAGGCAAAGAAGTCAAGGATTTCTTGGAGGTTGAGTCTGCCCGCCATCTCCTCAACCATAGAGCCCTCCTAATGGAGATTGCATTTGCGGCAGCGAGTGTCGTGCAGTTGGCCGCATCCAAAGATGCACTGATTAAGTAGTCTCCGTCCAAAGTGATCTGATTTGCGATCTCTGATACCTCTGCTGGTAGGTCCATACCCTGCAAGGCTCTGTTCAATGATTCTGACCAAGAAACCATGGCCTTGGCTACCCAAGTTGCCGCGAACGAGGGAGAGTGCTGAACCTGATGCCTCAAATACTGAGCGAGCCAAGCTCTCTATGAGGCGGTCAGTGGGATCTTTGATAGAGGAACCACTAGGTATGGATAACAGGGTTTTATAGGCCAAGCATGACATGGGTGGATCTACCATTGGGGATTCTGCCCATTTTTTACAGAGATCAGGGGCGAACGGGTATCTTTGCCACGAGCGCCTTCTGGCCTGAGAAACGCTTGTCTGGCTAATCCCTGTGTAGTTGCACTATGTCCTCAAACTCTGGGTGAGAGCCAAATACTCTGAGGCCGCTTGACTCGCTTAAATGACACCTTGTGACCTGAGGACAAGGTGGAATCATGTTCAATCCCAAGAGGCTGGCTGACTGCCTCAGTGAGGCTGTCAACTGTTTCCTGGTACCCTGGAGTATCTATATCAAGCGGCTCATCCGAGTCGTAATCTGAGCTTTGCACATTATCGACTACTGGTGAAGGCGAGTGAGAGGCAGAGCTCATGGATGCCGAGGCACCGGATGGACCGGGAGACGCTGTGTGGGTTCGTCTCCCCCGCGTCTGCCTGGAGTGAGAGCAGCCCCTGCAGGCCGGAGGCTCCTGTGAAGTGGAGAACCCCTCTAAGACAGGCGAGCCACTGTCCCTGCCCCTATCTGGGGCTCGAAGGGACTCTATTGCTCTAGTGATGCCATAGACTGCGACAGAGATAGAGCCCATTCTGGGGGACTTGGTACTATCGGCTCGGTCACAGGGGAGGGCTCCTGGGCGCGCTCGGAATCGCAGGCTTCGCATAATAGCTTGATCTGCGCCTGCGGAAAAGAGGACCGACATGAGATGCATGCAGCGTATAGAAACGTGTGCATCTTAGCTTTTGAGGACATGCTGTATCTGCCAGGCTATAGCGCTGCAGACTGTAGGGGTGGAGTATGCATGCCCCACTTTCGCCTTGAGTGGCCTCTGGAAAAAAGGACCGGGCCTATAGACAATCGGGGGTTTGGGGGTAGCACCATCCCAGTCCTGTGCCCCCTCACTGTCCTGGAAGTGCAGAGCGCTGCTCCCAATTCAGAATGCGAGCCTCAGCTGCGGCCGCCGGAAGAAGGAGTCCTGGGGCGGTACTTCCGCCCGCGGCCTAGCATCGGCCCGAAGCCGGGGGCTAAATTTTTTGGCGTCCGCCTGAGCCATAGGGGGTGGGCCCGCCGGAAGTGACGCGTCGCAAGGGGGCGGGACTTCCGACCACGGCCTAGCCACGTCTGAAGCCGGGGGCTGGACTTTTGATGTCCGCCCGCGACGGGGGGCAGGCAGGCCCACCAGACACAGAGGCCAAGGCCGGGGATGCGTTGCACCTAGGATCCGTCTCTGCCAGACACCCGGAAGCGCTCGACGATGCCCTCTTGCAGCGGAGGCTGCACCGCTCTGGCCCCAGGGAAATGGGGCTACAGGAGCCCTCCCAGGCCACCCTCCTCCGTGATCCCTCATGACGCTTCAGCTCCAGCTCAGGTTAGAGGGGAGGAGGGGCTGCATAAAAGGACGGTGCAGGCACGCTAGCTCCATCTTTCCTATAGGGGATGAGGAGAGGGACCGTCCGCCACCTTCGATAACCACAGTCTGTCTTTCGTGATGCAGTGGGGGCCGCACGGACTATTTCTAGGCCTCTGTACAGCCTAGGGTTTCAATACCTTGGGGTGGTCAGGGCTGAGTCTGGCATCTGTCCCAAGTTGCGGGAGAGGATACGTGGAGGCGACACTCGCACGTGCTCGCCCATTGTTGATTTGGGGAGATTGGACCCGTCGCCCCTGTCTCATCTTCATGGAAGGAAAAAAAAAAAAAAAAAAAATGAAGAAAGTCTGGGAAAAAAAAACAGACATGTGCCTCCAATGGACACTAAGCATGAACTGGTTTTCGCCTGCAATCGGGGCGAGGGTGTATACGGCAGAGGAGGAGCTAATCTTTTTTTCATTCACTTAGTGTTAGCCTCCTGGCGGCAGTAGCATACACCCACAGTCCTGTGTCCCCCAATGAGGCGAAGGAGAAAAGACTGGCGTCGGTGCTAATGACCTGCCACTGAGGAGGGAGAAAGAATCTCCCGTGTAGGACTGAAGAAGGCAAGGTCCCCCACGGCCTCACCCTGAGAGGCTGGAGTATGGGTTGGTCCAGAGAGACTGAAGACACGTCCCAGGCAGAGAGTAGGGACAGGAGAAGAGGACGGGTGTTGAACTGGGCAAAGGGGACGGCTACCGTGGCGGCTATTATCTACCCTAGGATCCTCATGCAGGACCGAAGGGGAATGAGAATTGGACGTTTCAAAGATCGAACTACTTTCGAGAGAGCGGAAAACTTGTCCCTGGTAACGAACACCCGGGTCAGATTCATGTGGAACTTCATGCCCAGGGAAAACTAGTCACTGAGTTGGGTACAGAGTGGACATCTCCCTGATGATTATCCAGCCGAGGCGGGTCAGAGTGCTCAGAGTAATCTGCAGATTCTGAACGCATTCTCGGCAGGACGGCCTTTGATTAACAGATCGTCCAGGTAAGGAAATATTAGAATCCCCCTGAGGCAAAGGATGGCTATAATAGCTGCCATGACCTTGGTGAGGACCCTGAGGCCGAAGGAAGGAGCTGTGAATTGGTAGTGATCCTCCTGGATTGCAAATCGAAGGAACATTTGGTACTGTACACAAATAGGGAAGTGGAGATACGCCTCCTGAATTGGATAGGAGGGAAGAGACAACCCGGAGGAAAACTGGTGTCTGAGATGGCTGTTTTGGTAGGCGAGACAGAAAGAAGTGTCTCACTGGGAGTGAAGAAATTTTATCTTGTAACCGAAAATGATGATTTCCCTTACCCAGGCGCCGTTGAATACTGACAGCCACTTCCCTGAAGGAAAGACGTCTGCCTCCCACCCTGGAAAGACCTCCAGGTGGGGGTGACCCGACACTCCCTTCTGGAGCAGGAACCTGAGGGCTTGGGGGTCCTGCTCTTTAGTCTCCAGTTGGGCGAGTGTTTGAATGATGGTCTCCTCCTCTCTCTGGTGGTAGAAGGACGGTCCTGCTGTGAGGAACTTTCCGAAGAATGGAAAGGTCGAGAGAACCTAAACGGCCAGTGAGCCTTCCCGTTAGAAAAGGACTTCTTAGAGATGGTGTCCGCATTCCATATTTTCAACCAAAGGATGCGGCGTATGGCCACGATGTTACTGTTTGCTCTTGCGGAACACCCGGCTGAATCATTGAGGCAGCTAGAATGTATTTGGCGGCATGATCAATTTTGTCTGCTAAATCAGCTAGCGCATCTTAGGAGCTGACGCTAAGATACCCTTACAAAGTATCTTTGCCCAGGCTGAGATGGCTCTCGCCACCCAAGTTGAGGCGAAGTTGGGACAGAGAGAAGACGCCAGTGGCCTCAAAAAATAAATTTGGACAGTGATTCGATTTGACTGTCTGTCGAATCCTTCAGTGACGCACCATCTGGTAGCGATTGAACTGTCTTGGAAGACAGGCGAGAAAATAGCCGGATCCACCTTAGGGGACTCAGCCCACTTTGTGAGGTGCACGTCTACATGATTTTGTCCTGAAGAATGCTTTTCTGGATGTTCCCATTGTTTGCTCAAGTTAGTCTCGAACTCTTATTGATTTGGAAAGGTTCGGGAGGGAGGAAGGATCTCATCCTCCTTTAGCTTGAGTGTTTGGATAATAGCCGATATAAGGCTATAAACCATGTACGTGAGGGCTGTATCTGAGTCATACCCGGACTGTGAAACTATATCTGACCCCATGGTCCTTCTCAGAGAGGGGATTTGGGACGAAGAGAGCAGCCTGGATGCTGCGGAGGTCTTGGTGAGCTGAAGAAGAGCCAGACAGAGCCCTGTTCCTTCAGCTCCTACCCGGTCTGTCCCTTTGGAGGACGCGGTAAGGTGCCGGCGACTCACCGTAACGGTCGGAGCACTGGTGGCTGTAGATAGCTGGAGAAGAGTCATACCTGACCCGTGAATCTATATCTGACCCAAGGTTCTCCTCCTCCGAGGGGAGCTGGGATGAAGAAAGCAGCCTGGATGTTACGGAGGGTCCTGGTGAGCTGGAAGAAGAGCCAGGCAGAGCCCGCTTTCTTGAACTCCGACCCAGACTGTCCCTATGGAGGTCGCGGTCAGGTGTTGGCGGCTCGCCGTGAGAGACGGCCGGAGCACTGGTGGCTGTAGACGGCTGTGGAAGTCATTCTAAGACCTGGGACCAGGGACTGGGATACCACTTTAGTCAGGTCTGCGACCGACAGAAATTGCAACGGCCCACTCCGGTGGAGGGGGAGTGCTCTCATCCCGGGAGTCAGTGTGCTCTTGTGGGGAAGACATGGTGGAGGTACTGCAGGACGGGCAGAGAGGATACGACCAACCTGACGTCATCTTTTTTTTTTTTTTTTTTTATGTACAGCGTGCACAGGTGTAATGAGAGAGGGTGTGCCTAGCAAGGGGAGCCCTTGTGGAATTGGACAAATGTAGAGAGTAACAATCTCTAGTGAGGTAAAGATACTGCAGGGGAGCGAGTAACACGCTCTCATGAGGTAAAGATACTGCAGGGGAGAGAGTAACACGCTCTCGTGAGGTAAATATACTGCAGGGGAGCGAGTAACACTCTCTCGTGAGGTAAAGATACTGCAGGGGAGAGAGTAACACTCTCTCATGAGGTAAAGATACTGCAGGGGAGAGAGTAACACTCTCTAGTGAGGTAAAGATACTGCAGGGGACTGTATAGTGGCCCAGGGAGAAGGACCGAACCTACCTGTTACCAGCGATCCGAATTGTAAGCACGTGGGCTGCCAGGGTAGTGCACGAGGTGCTGGGCAGCGTTATGACGCTGGAGCAGTGAAGGACCTTAGAGGTGGGTGTGGCTAGTGTCCGACTGGCGTGATGGGCTGAGGGAGAGGGGCGTGCATCATGCAGGCTTCCAGGCCTGACTATGCAGGAAAAATAAGCGCCAAAAAAGCGCGCGCTGAACAGGGAAAACCCCTGTGACAATGAAAGTGAAGCCGCCTATGCCAGCGCCTTACAGGAAAAGCACTATGTACTAGGGTGAAGCCGATACCCCGGAGAGAGGAGGGGGATCGGTGATAACGGTGGGGACACCGCAGGGCCCCGGCGCAGAGTGAACTATGAATCTGTTATTAATAAAGTGCGCAGCCATAAGGGGTTGTGGTACCGTAGACTTCTATGTGGAGCGTCCGTCTTCTTTTCCAGCTTAGTATATATTGGGGAGGCACACCGCAGGGGCCCCTGGATGGAGAGGGTCGCTGGGAGACAATATCCTCCTTCCCACACTGTCACTACAGTGCAGAAGACGACATCAACCCCTTCAGCGAAGGGGGGAGGTCACCACTGGTAACCACAGTCTTCCTCACAGCCCTCTCTGGAGAGAGGGGTGAGAGGAATCGGCAAGGACTAGCCACCGGTTATCGCCCAGAAGCACCCATGAGGGTGGTAGGGGATAGAATCCTGCCTGCGGCCTGAGGGATGCGATGTGGGCGACACCACACTGCTAGCTCAGCCGCACATGGGAAGGCAGGGTGAGAAATTACACCCTGAAGCTGTATCTGAAAAAGAAATGGAAAAACATTAATAAAAAACAACAAAACCTGAAAGGAAAAAGGTTAGTTGCGGATCTGGGGAGATACAGGTCCGCCTCCTACAGACACTAAGCACAAAACGGAGGTACTTGGTGCCTGTCGGTGGGTGTATACTGCCGAGGGAGGAGCTACGTTTCTTATTTTGCATAGTGTCAGCCTCCTAGCAGCATACACCCATGGTAATCTGTGTCCCCCAATGAAGCGATAAAGAAATAGTATTTTCCTGTAGAAAAGCATCAATGTCTACCACATACACACACCAACCTACAAAATGAATTTTTGCAGGACCTGAAGGAGGATCACAGTCTGGTAGAAATCAAACCTTTTGCTTAGTATTAGGCTCCCAGTAGCAACAGCCCATACCCAATGACTGAGAATAAGATAATACATTGTATACATTTACTAAGTGCTGGAGGCTTTTTCAAGATGGAACAGTGTAGTGGTCATATGGAACTACTGCCAGTAAATAGATTTTATAGGAGTCTCAAATTTTGCATTTATGATTCTACTTTATAGCATAATTGTATAGCAATTTCATCACTTATGAATACATCCAGCTCCTTCTCAGGTAGGAAATCTACAGAATATTACATCATTCTAAGGGCTCATACTCACATGCGAGAAACTCGGACGAGTCTCGCATGTTAATACCTGCCGCCGGCACTCGGGACCGGAGCATGGGGGTGCACGTATTTCTATGCAGCTGAACGCTCCGATCCGAGTGTCGGCGGCAGTGTCGGGTATTGACGTGTGAGACTCGTGCGAGTTTCTCACATGTGAGTATGAGCCCTAACACTCACAATGGCACTTTATCTTTTTCCCACTCATCTAAGTACCTTAAATGTCCAAAAAGCTCCTTTAGAACCTTATCCTGGCCCTGCACAGTGAGTACAATTGTTTTAACCATCTCTGTACTATCACTGTAGGCATTATCTGCAAGAAAAAAAACTGATTAATATTTGTGTTAACTCATAATCTGATGTGTAGACATCACGCAGAGTGAGGTACTGTACCTGGAGCCCGTGGCTTTAATTGCTTGTATAATTCAATAGCCTTCTGTTCCCTGGATAAAATGAAAGGAAAGATTACATCAGGGATAAAGTTTCTCCTACCTTAGGAAATGCTATTTAAAAAAAAAACAAAACACACTTTACAAAAATCTGGTGTCTGGACAATACTGATTTTTTGTAATTTGTACCACATAAATTCTGCAAAATGGCAGCTACCGGTGGCGGTCATCTTGCTGAACAGTAGAAGGCTAGCAGAAAAAAAACAAACAAAAAAATATATTTCATCTCTCCGGTCCTCCCCACTGTCACCTGCCTGCTGTCCGGTTCGCCCCTGCGTTGTATCTCCTGTCTGATTTTATCTCTAGGCCGGAGAGTAAAGGCCCCGTCACACTAAGCGACTTACCAGCGATCCCGACACCGATATCAAGGTGTCAGGATCGCTAGTAAGTCGCTATGTGATCGCTGGTGAGCTGTCACACAGACAGCTTCACCAGCGATCAGCACAGCGATCCCGAGCGCCCGGCATCGCTGGCCATCGCTGTAAAAAATAGAATCAAAATAAAAAATATAGTTATTCTCACCTTCCGACGTCCCGTTCAGCCATCCTGGCTCTCTCCACGCTCCGGTCCCAGTAATCCTTTGCGAGAATGACCGCGAGATGTCACGGTCTCGAGGGATAACAAAGTCTCGCGGTCATTCGTGCAAAAGATCACTGGGACCGGAGCGTGGAGAGAGGCGGCATCGCTGAACGGGACGTCGGAAGGTGAGAATAACTATATTTTTTTATTATTTTTTACACCTGATCGCTGGTCTCCCGCCTGTCACACACAGCGATGCGTGCTGGCCAGCGGGAAACCAGCGACCAAAGAAATATCCAGAGGTTTCTTCCAGCGATCAGCGATACCGGCAGGGGGGCCGCTCGCTGATCGCGGTCACACACAGCGATCTCGCTGGTGAGATCACTGTTACGTCACAAAAGTTGTGACTCCGCAGCGATCTCGCTACCGAGATCGCTTAGTGTGACAGGGCCTTTATAATAATAATAGTAAATTTTATTTCTATAGCGCCGACATATTCCATATTCCACAGCACTTTACATTTCAGAGGGGACTTGTACAGACGATAGACATTACAGCATAACAATAATCACATAGATCATAGCAGATACCAAGAGGAAAGAGGGCCCTGCTCGCAAGCTTACAATCTATGAGGGAAAAAGGGGAGACACGAAAGGTGGGTGGTAACAATTGCCCTGATTGTTTGGACCAGCCATAATGTTAAGTGTGTAACAGTACGGACACAGAGGGCTAATAGATGCATAAAGCATGTGGGAACATGATACGGGGAACCTGGTTATGAGTACAACCAAGAGCAGGCCTTGGAGTTTACAGCACCTGCTCTGTGGCCTACTTATGTCCACAAGTCCAACCTATAGTAGGCATCAGGCCATGACTTCTGGGAGCAGTGATATCTAAGGCTGGAGTCACACATAGCGACTCACCAGCTATCCTGACAACGATATCAATGTGTCAGGATCGCTGGTGAATCGCTATATGATCGCTGGTGAGCTGTCAAACAGACAGCTTCACCAGCGATCAGCACAGCGACGTCCGGCGTCGCTGTGCACGTTAGTAACCAGCGCGCTGATGCAGGAAGCTGGTAACTAACGTACACATCGGGTATCCAAGGGACGTGCGTCCCTAGATACCCGATATGTACGTTAGTTACCAGCTCCCTGCATCAGCGCGCTGGTAACTAACGTCCACATTGGGTATCTAAGGGACGCACGTCCCTTGGATACCCGATGTGTACATTAGTTACCAGCAGGTCGCTGGTCTCCCGCCTGTCACACGCAGAGATGCGTGGTTGCCAGCAGGAGACCAACGACCAAAAAAAAGTCCTGGCCTTTCCTGCAGCGATCAGCAATACCAGCAGGGGGGCCGGTCGCTGATCGCTGTCACACACAGCGATCTTGGTGGTGAGATCGCTGTTGTGTCACAAAAACTGTGACTCAGCAGCGATCTCGCTAGCGAGATCGCTATGTGTGACGGGGCCTTAAGGCCTGCTTGCGGGAGTAAGGGGAACGGCATGATGTAGATGCAGTAGACTGGACATTGAGGTGAGTATAAGTATTTTAATTCTTACACTTTACATTAATTATGCTCAAGTATTGAGAAAACCCAGAGCATAAGGAACATTAAATTTGTGAAGCACAACTTCACACGAAATCTCCCAGAAAAATTCTAATTCTGTCTCATCCGTTTATCTCTAGTGAGTATGCTTCATTATTGCATATGTTCTTACATTTGACTGTGCCACATTTATACTTCAAATTGACATGGCATTTTGGAAAGCATCACACTATTGACCAGCAGCTGCTTAGAACAGACTCCCAGACTCAAACTGCGGTTCACAACCAAATCAAATCAATATTGTAACCATCTACCTTACTTTAGTAGCTTCTTATGGCCTGCTAACTCGTCTTTAAAAAATATCTGCTGCTGTAATCTCACTACACGTCAAGAATGAGATACATGTGCTGCAATACTGAATAGAAAAATTGTTAAGGTACTGTCACACTAAGCGATATCGCTAGCAATATCGCTATATCTTGTGACGCTATAGCGATATTGCTGTCTGATACTTACCTACAACCCACTCCCCCGCTGCTTATCGCTGATCGCGCGAGAACGTCCAGGACTGTTTCTCGTCGTCAGCTTCCTGCGGCGCTTCCTGTGGAGAGACGAGCGATGAGCGTGGAGCCGGGCGGGAGGACGCAGGATCGCCTAGTGTGACACGTTAAGTAGCGACCCCCGTCCCCAGCGGTGTCGCTGGTGAGATCTGCCTGTGTGGCAGCTCACTAGCGACCACTTAGCGATGTACCAGCGATCCTGACCGCGTCATATCGCTGGTCGGGATCGCTGGTACATCGCTAAGTGTGACAGTACCATTAGCCTTTACTTTCCAGGTTACCTTGGTATTTTTATAATTAAAAAAAAAAGTCTTGCCATTTCACATTTCCTCAAGCCAGATAAGGTTCACAATCCAAAGAAAACCCCAAAACATGCAAATATTGAATCTTACAGATGCTCCATAACGTCCCCTTGTCTGCGAGCATATGGACTCCTCTGTAGTTCAACAATCTCTGTGTGAAGGCTCATTATTTGCTCATCCAGGAAGGATATTTCTCCAGCCTGTGTATACATAAACCTGCATTGTAATAACATAAAACTGTACTTGTCTGATGACGAGTTTAGGAACCCCAAACCATGAACAAAATAGTAGAGCTAGTGGCAAAGGAGGGAGTAAGTCATCAACATAAAAAAATCCATGTTGCACCGCATTATGATACATGATATCAAGGACTTGGAATATACTTTGATCCAGATTCTTGCTTCTCTGGGAACTATTGCATTGTATTTGTAACATTTCCAGCAACTAGAATTCATGTTCATTGAATTCAGAAGGTAAAAAAAATATATCACTGCTGGGAAAAAAACTCAACTTCTATGTCGAGTTTCAACTTTGCAAAACTTATGCAGTTTTTGAGCCTAAACTTGTTAACACTTCCCCCCAGTCAAACCTTGCTACACACAAAATCGTGACTGGATACAAAAATGGTTATGCTTTTTTACTTTGTGATTGGAAAAAAAATGTTTTTAAATTAAAAAACAAATAAAATCCCAAAACATAATACCTTTGCACAACCAACTGCTCGATCTTCCATTTCTTTCCAGGCTCGCAACATCTTTTCAGATGCTGAAATACAACATAAAATTCACCATATTATAAAACTGAGTAATCAAAAAACAAGAACAGTCCATTTTTTATGCCAACATCTGGTACATTTCTAGAGTCGTCCAAAATAACAAAATAAAAGAAATATAAGAACTTATCCACAGCTGATGGTACAGAACAGCACAATAATCACTGTATACAATTACTACTTCGACTTAAAGCATGCTCACACCAAGCGATATCGCTAGCAATATCGCTATAACTTGTGACGTTATAGCGATATTGCTAGCGATATCGCTGTGTGTGATACTTACCTACAACCCGCTCCCCCGCTGGTTATCGCTGATCGCGCGAGAACAGCCTGGACTGTTTCTCGTCATCAGCTTCCTGCGGCGCTTCCTGCCGTGACGACGAGCAACGCGTGGAGCCGGGCGGGAGGACGCAGGATCGCCTGGTGTGACAGATAAGTAGCGACCCCCGTCCCCAGCGATGTCGCTGGTGAGATCTGCCTGTGTGGCAGCTCACTAGCGACCACTTAGCGATGTACCAGCGATCCTGACCGCGTCATATCGCTGGTCGGGATCGCTGGTACATCGCTAAGTGTGACAGTACCTTTATATTTAGGAGCAAACTATTGGTTGTGACAATCTACACTTTGAATTAAATGAGCTTCATGAGATTGGTACACCCACCCAGAAGGAAAATCAATATGAATATCCTGAAAAGACTAACGCGTGATAATCTCATCTTCATAAATACGGTATATAGATGAAGTTATAAGTCTACATAGACTTAGGTTGAAGTCATTAAAACTATGGCAACAAAATACAATTTAAGCATTTTTTCCAACAAATGTTCACAAACCAATATTTTCATTTATAATTCACAATATCAGTATGTAACTGGGTCAGAAGTTTACATACACCAAGTTGAACAGCTTAGGAATTTCCAGAAAGTTTGTTGTGGCTTTAGAAGTCCCCAAGTCGACCAATTGACCAAAGTCAACCTAATTGGATGCGTACATGGTGCAGGACTTTATCGCCTACCTTCAACGTCTTTTTGCTTAATATTATGGGAAAATTAAAAAATTAATCGGATAAGACATCGGAAAAACAACTGTGGACCTGTTCAAGTCTAGTAAATCCAGTAGGGACAAATTCAACATGCCTGAAGCTACCAGAGTTATTCAGGATGTCAGAAGCTGGTGCCGTAGAAACACCTGACACAGGACATGGGTAAGAACACCTGGAATTTACACTTTACTTTGAGGATAATAGAAGGGAGATTTTTTATTTTTTTTTAGAACTTTTTTTTTCCCTCAGTGTTAATGACAATAAAACTCAGTCACGAACTGAAAGAGTATGGCTGGTAATACGATTCTACAAGTGAGATCATGTCATCCTAAACATGTCACTTTAGAGTTACCACTACAAAAACCAAGCAATGCAAGTTTTATCCCAGAGCAAGATGCCATATACGGTATATATAACGTAAGTCTGCTATAAATCTAAGCATTCTGACAATACAAAATCCTTAAACTTGTTTTTGTAATTTCAGCTAGTAAGGAATATATTATATAGTCATAAACCTATAAATAATTCACCAAAAAGACTGAAGTTACATACCAAGGCAACAGGATCCAAAATATATCACAATTTTATTAATTATCATTAATAATACTCAAATACAATAAAAACATAAGAAAATACCCCATAAAACCCAAATAAAAAGAGAAGCCAATGTGGTAAACAATAAACATTAAGGCAAGTACAAACCCATCAGTACATCAGAATAATGAGGGTATAGGGAACTACATTCACAAACATGAATTATAGAAACCTAGAGTTTTATAAAAACATTGAACGAAAATCAGATGAGTGAGCGTGCTCAGATATCATGTTATCCGAGCATGCTCGGGTTTTATCCGAGTATCTCTGGCGTGCGCGAATAATATGTTCAGGCTGCAGGTTTTGCAGATGTTAGACAGCCACAACACATGCGAGGATTGTCTAGTAAAGAGGCAATACAGGGATTTTTGTGTACTCACTGTAAAATCCTTGGACACAGGACCTTGGGTGCTATGCGCTGCCACTAGGAGGCTGACACTAAGTGAATACAAAAAACATTAGCTCCTCCTCTGAAGTATACACCCACACACTGGCTCCAGCCGAACCAGTTCAGTGACAAAGCAGTAGGAGATCATAAACATCAAATAAGGGTACAACACGCCATATCAAGGAACATACACCTTCAGGCAAACAGGGTGGGTGCTGTGTCCCCCAATGAATGGCTCCGGTGATCCTTATTTCCAGGACGTCGATCGGAAGAAGAGACTCCCGAAGCGACTAGCGCCTCTAGGCGATATGATGATCAGAAGACAGCCCCGCCCGTCGAGGAGACTGGTGTCGGTGGAAACCACCAGCCATTGAGCCGGGAGAAATAAATTCCCCTGAGAGAGGAAGGAACGAAGCGTCCACCACTTGAGCGCCCACTTGATCTGCAGAGACAGGCGGCACAGATGACTGAGAAGCGGAATCTGCAGATGATGGAAGTGTAGCAGGGCAAACGGAACAGCTTCCTTCGCTGCCACCATCCTGCCGAGGACCCGCATCCCGAACCGGATCGAACGAGGAAATGGGCTATGATCTTTTCCCTGAGGGCGAAGTACCAACCCTTGGGAGGTGTCCAAAGTCAACCCTAAAGGGGGTATCTGCTGAGTCGAGACTGGGGAAGACTGTTAAAGTTTATCAGCCAGCCCAGACGAGAAAGTGTATCCAAGGCTAAACGGACACACTCTGCATTGGCCTGAGGGTAAAACCCTTTGATTAAAAGGTCTTCCGGGTATGGAAGGATGACCACGCCCTGAGTGCAGAATGGACATGACGGCCGTCATGACCTTAGTGAACACTCTGGGAGCAGTGGCGAGACCGAACAGCGAAGTGCAGGAACTTTTGGAGTAACTTCAGGTCCAGGATGGGTCGTACTGTTCCATTTTCCCTCGTGTCAGAGGTAGGTAGAAAACTCTAACCTGTATCCGGAAGACACCAGGTCTCTGACCCATTCTTCGTGAATGACAGTCATCTGACCAAATTTCTGTGGGACTTGTGTCCCTTAGATTTAGTTTGTCTGGACTGGCCCTTCCAAGATTGGTTGGTTTTAAGCGAGAAAGGGGTACTTCTGTCCCCGCGAGGGGAACGCCCCGAACCGGAAGAGATGGCTGCATTGGTCCAGCCCGAAAAGCTACGAAAGGAACCAGAAACGTGTCCCTTTTTTTTTTTACACCGTCTTTATTGAGTGTAATACAAAGTATACATATAATGTCCAATAACATAACAGAAGAACATTTATGCAATATTAACAACATTAGAAACGTGTCTGTTGTTGATGATGAGAAAAGACTCTCAGTCCTTTGCTGGGAAAGGAATTTATATTTTCCTCCTGTGGCGTTAGGAATAAGCTGATCCGGCTTCTCGTCAAATAAACACCCGCTCTGGTAGGGCAGAGACGTCAAGGACTATTTGGACGCAGAGTCCGCTTGGCATTCCCTGAATCACAGTGACCGTCGGATGGCGAAGGCATTTGCGGCTGCAAGTGCAGCACAGTTAGCCGAGTCTAGGGACGCGTGCAACAAATATTCCCCATCCAAGGAGATCTGATTGGCTGGTCTGCTTCTTCTGGAGGAAGGTCACTGTCCACGTATGGTCCTACTCAGGGTATTGGGATTCTGTCCATTCCTTCCACAAATCAGGGGAAGAGAGGGTATCTCGCCTTTATAGTCTGCTGACCTGCAAAGCTTTTGTCCGGTTGTTCTCTGTGCCAGTGAACTATGTCCTGGAACTTTTAAAGAGCACCGCGTTATCCATGACAGAACAGAGTCTAGGCAAAGGTGCATGTTCTGCCCGTCCCGGGGTTAGACAAGGGGAGAAGGGCTGTCCGCCTTCCAGCCATCGCCGCTGTTCATCAGGGGCGATGGGGAGGGGTCTGCAAGGACATGGGAAATGCTTCTGGACATCCAAGGAGTTAACTCCCCAAGGATGGGTCAGGGCTGTGGGTCAGGGCTGTTGGTCCGGTGCAAGGGCGGTATGTGGAAGCGACACTCCACGCTCCCGTCTGTTGCTGGTGTGGGGAGAACGGTACACTGAAAGGATCCGTCACCCTGGAAAATCACAGGCATGCCCATAACATGAAAACAGTGCAGGAGGGGGTACGTGGAGGAAACACTCCGCCTTCCCGCCTGTTGTAGATTTGGGGAGAACAGAGCCCTTAAGGGATCCTTGGCCCCTCCTGTAATCTGCGGATTTTTCGACTGAGATCGACCCCTGCTGACCGATTGATCCTGTGAGATGGAGGAGTCCTCCGAGGCAGACTGGCAAAGACCCCTTGCCGATAGAGGGATCATGAAGGGCTGCATCGCTTTGACATATCAATTTTATTAGAAGAAAAAAACACAATAAAAACATTTTAAAAAAAGCATAGCACACCCCCAAATGTCCCAAACAGGTCAGACAATAAACCCTAATAAACAGACATCACTAGTAAGAGATGTGTAATTACACAAAATGTACATAATAATACATAGAACATGACCCAACAACCCTAAATCTGAATCTGGGCGTCCCCAAAAAAAAAAAAAAAAAAAGAGCTGCTCACTAAAAAATGAATATCAAGAGACCAGGAGGAGGCACTATAGGTGAAGTAGCCATCCACTATAACAGTAGATGGAGTAATACACCAACACACACTCCAAAAAAAGGCCACATAATATAAGAGGGGCACTATAGGGGACCC
This sequence comes from Dendrobates tinctorius, assembly GCF_039654945.1. Classification (NCBI taxonomy): domain Eukaryota; kingdom Metazoa; phylum Chordata; class Amphibia; order Anura; family Dendrobatidae; genus Dendrobates; species Dendrobates tinctorius. Next base: position 1,859,454 of record NW_027361736.1, on the reverse strand, counting down.
TGGTAAAAGAGGGAGCAGGAGACCATCCAATATAGGGATGGACAGAAAGTCTGGACTGAAAAGGAATAACTACGGGCAGAAAGATATATAAGGATGCCACGAAAAACATGAGAAAATGGTAAAAGATGGAGTCACCATAAGAGGCAGTTCAACATGCTACTTCAGGGGTCAGGTCGTCAGAGGAAGGTGGTCCCAGGACCGGGGTGGGTGTGGGGAGCCCCACGCGTATTGCTGCTAACTGCAGCTTCGTCAAGGGACTTCTTATGGTGACTCCATCTTTTACCATTTTCTCATGTCTATTTTTGTGGCATCCTTATATATCTTTCTGCCCGTAGTTATTCCTTTGGGACAGGGCTGTTGGTCAGGCCAAAATAAGCCTAGCTGCAGAAGGGGGTACATGGAGGTGACACTCCATGTTCCCATCTGTTGTTGGTGTGGGGAGAGCCGTGCCCTGAAGGGACCCGTTGCCCCTAAAATATAGCTCAGGCATACCTTGCAACGGTGCAGGAGGGGTTACGTGGAGGCGACACTCCACGTTTCCGTCTGTTGTTGGTGTGGGGAGATCAGAACCCTCAAAGGATCGGTCACCCCTGTCATCCTTGAAAAAGTAAAAAATAGAGAATAAAAAATAAAATAAAAAATTGTGGTCTGAAGACCTGACCCATGTGCCTACTATGGACACCAAACAAGAACTGGTTCGGCTGGAGCCAGTGTGTGGGTGTATACTGCAGAAGAGGAGCTAATCTTTTTTTGTGTATTCACTTAGTGTCAGCCGCATAACACCCATGGTCCTGTGTCCCCCAATGAGGCGAAGGATAAATCTGCATGTGTTGCAGCTATCTACCAGCCGTGAATCAATATACGCAAAAAAACCCCCAGTGGCATACACAGTGCCAGTTGGTGAGATACTGTACCAATAATCCCACACCAGGGAGAAAGAACACCCGCTCAATGAAGACATGTGTATAAGAAGGAAAAAGAGTAACTAGGTGAATATAAAAAAATATATCACTTTATTCCAGAATTCATTATCAAAAAATACATAATATAAAGTAGCAATAAATATAAGCGTCACAAGACTATAGCAAGATAATCCAGATATACCACAGGGAATTAACAGTGCCCTTTCATGCATTACAAGCGTGAAAACATTAAGTTAAATAAGGATGCTAGTGCCAAACCCAAAGAAGGAAAACTCACCAACGCCCCAACCCATACCCGGCCCGGGGCTGTCTGCAGTGCCCCTTATACCTTGGTGAGTTTCCCTTCTTTGGTCCCGCACTTTTGGTGGACGTTCTTTGTCCACGTTTTACCTTTACTATGGATCTCTGCTTGGAGCTCTCCTACATGCATGAAGCGGTTTGGCACTAGCATCCTTATTTAACTTAATGTTTTCACGCTTCTAATGCATGAAAAGGCACTGTTAATTCCCTGTGGTATATCTGGATTATCTTGCTATAGTCTTGTGACGCTTATATTTATTGCTACTTTATATTATGTATTTTTTGATAATGAATTCTTGAATAAAGTGATATATTTTATTATATCCACCTGCTTTTTTTCCTCCTTATACACACAGCCGTGAATCAAGCAGCTGTGGGGACTCAAACATATTATTCGAGCATGCCCAAGCCACTCGGTTAGCACTCGAGCAATCTCGGATAACACGATATCCGAGCACAATTGCTCATCATCACTAATAAATAGCCATATCAGTGGATAAGTTAACTAAATCTCAAATGAGAAGTGAAACACCCTTGCAGTAGGACTCACAATAGGTAGATTAAATACAGACCAAGCCTATACCCACCATGAGCCATAACAGATAAAGATCACACTGCCCAGCACTTACCGATACTATCCCAATATGTAGTAGGTACAACAATAATACTATTAAATACCTCCAATTAGAAATGTAGTATTAGTTCTTCCGATTCGCTAAATCGCTTACCCAATGTGCAGGGCATTGCAGTATCTTAAGTATCCATGGTTATGACCACTCTTATATTGTTAGTTAGCCGTTAGTGGTCACAACCATAGATACCAACTGCAATGCCCTGCATTGGGTAGGCGACATATTGAATCAGAAGAACTATACAACATTTCTAATTGGAGGAATTTGTTAATATTATTATTACACCTACTACGTATTGGGATAGGATCTTTGCGATGTGAATACCTCTGTAATGTTCAATACCTGGCAAACAAGTTTGTATTTCTCCTGGAACGTGATGTGCCACTGGTTGGGGTATAAGAATTTCCAGGCATTTTTGAAAGTTTAAGAATTTCCAGGCATTTTTGAAAGTTTTAACGGAGATTGGATTTTTTAGTATGTGCTGGTTCCACCTGTAGACTTTTTGGAGATCATTCTATGGTCTGATGAAATATTTTGAATTGTTTGGTCAGAATGACTATTGGTATGAAGGAAAAATAAGGAAGGCTTACAAGCCAAAGATCACCATCCCAAATGTGAAGCACAAGTGAGGCAACATCATGTTGTGGCGTGACTGCAGATTATGAGGAAAGAATATTATGTGGAAATATTGAAACAACATCAAAAGTCATCAGCCAAAGAGTCAGATTGGGCACAAATGGTTCATACAAATGGACAATGACCACAAGCATCTCGCTGCCTCCGTCTGGTCATCTCTTCCTCTGCAGACCACCCGACCGGCACTCCTCCGGTCCCGGGACCTTCAGGCAGCAGTCAGCACTTGATTTAGGGCAGGCAATAAAACCTGCACAGGATTAATCTCTCAATGGCAGCGGGAGCTCTCTCCTGAGCGTCCTCTCACATGGCTAGCTAGGACACGCCCCTCAAACTGCAGACTGATTATAAATTAAATGACCAAAAAAATTGGGAAGAAGAGGACAACTGGTGCCTGGGGGCATGTGTCACAATGAATAGGTGCTCTGGATTCAAGCATTACCAGCCTTCAAAATATTCAGACGAAGTTGGGTAAAGAGAATCATGCCCTACTATGGAAAGGCCAAGATTCCTCTGGAATGTGGAAGAGCCCTGATATCTGCCCTGACCCATCACCTACCAGGGAAAGCTCTAATGTAGGCAGAAGGCTACATGAGAGACCCTCAATGGTGCAAAATCTCCACATGCCTGGGAATCAAGGCAACGTATCAGAAGTCGATAGTCTGAAAAACCTGCATTGACCCCAAAATTAGATGAATTTGGCAAGGGCTACCATAGGAGGAGAAAGGATGGAAGCACTGCCAGCACTTTCCAACCCAGGCATCAAGGATTATAAGTGAACAGGACTAGGAAAAGGGGGAGAAAGACAGTATAAAGGGCTGAACTAACCGCCTCAAAAGAAAGGCCTCAATTTTCACCCAATTCTAGTAAAAATGTACTGCCCTACCCAGAAAGCATTAATCCTGGTGCATCTGATCAACGGTCTCCCATGGGCTGAAGACGCCTAACTGAGTGTAAGGCACCTGCGTCCCATAATGCAAAGCAAAAAAGATCTGCTGGGTAAGGCTAGTTTCACATTAGCATTTTTTTGCGCAGCGCATCGTGCGCATAAAAAATGCAAAGAAAAACGCATGCAAACGCAAAACAAACGCGCTTTTTTTAGCGTCATGCGTACGCTGATGCGTCAAAAAAACACAGCGTTGCTTGCGGTTTACATGCGTTTTTGCAGGCGCATGCGTTTTTTAGGTGTGACATTTCACAATAGAAAAATCCTTGAAAAACAATAGAAACAGAGTACACCAATGGGACACCAGTGGGCGTTTGTCATTGGAATGTTTTATATAGACCCTGTTACAGCTGAATTCCTCAAATTTTGCTGCTGTTTCCGGTGTCAAGATGGACCTGCGTCTGGATAATTTCCTATTCAAGTTGGATCTTGACATCGCGCTGTCTCAGGCGTATGACTTTTCTTGCCAGCAAGAAAGGGAGAGACAGCAGAGACGGCAGCGGTGTCGGTTTTGGAGGCATCCAATAATCGAACTCCGGGAAAGCCGTGTAGCGTATCACACGCTGTACAGCGAGCTCCAGGAAAACCTGGAGAAATTTGCAGACTATACCCGGATGTCCCAGGAAAGCTTCCTGGACTTGCTGGGTATGGTTGAAGGAATCATCCGGAGACGGGACACTCCGCTCCGGCGTGCCATTCCTCCCGAAGAAAGGCTCCTCGTCACTTTACGGTATGTGATGTTTTTATGTTTGCATAATTTTTTTTTTTTTTTGCTAAAAATTTCTGTGTTTTTTGGTAATGAATGTTAACATTATTTTTGGGAAATTGCTTTTTTGCATAATGGTTTTTCTTCTATCATGTACTAATCCCAAGACTTTGTAAAATGTTTTTCTGCTATGTTGTATTAAAAAAACATGCAAACTAGTTATGCCATGTACTTTTTATTTTCAGTGTTTTTATTAATACCCTAGACAGAAATATAAATTGTTTTTCTTTTTATGTTTTGCAGGTTCCTGGCAACTGGAGAGAGTCTTTCATCCCTGCATTTCCAGTACCGGCTGGGAATCTCCACTTTATCTGGGATTGTTGCCGACACCTGCAGGGCTCTGTGGGATGTTCTGTGTCCAGAGTTTCTGCCCTTGCCCACCGCCGAAAAGTGGCTTCAAATATCGGACAAATTCTGGGCAGTCTGCAATTTCCCGAACTGCCTAGGAGCGGTGGACGGGAAGCACATCCGCATCACAAAACCCGCAAGAAGTGGCTCTGAGTACTACAACTACTAGAAGTACTTTTCTACAGTACACATGGCCATTGCGGATGCAGACTGCCGGTTTGTGGCGGTGGACATAGGGGCATTCGGACAGGCCAACGATTCCCAGACTTTTAATAACTCTGATATGGGCCGGAGGTTGTATGGCAACCAGTTAAATTTTCCACTGGCACGGCCTCTTCCCCAAACCCAAGCTCCACCACTGCCATTTGTAGTGGTTGGGGATGAGGCATTTCAGATGTGCCAAAACCCGCTCAAGCCGTACTCCAGTCGTGACTTGGACCACTCCAAGAAAGTATTCAACTACAGGCTTACGAGGGCACGCAGGACTGTAGAGTGCGCCTTTGGCATTCTAGTGTCCAGATGGTGAATTCTGAGCACCGCCATCAATCTCAAACTGGAAACAGTGGATGAGGTGGTGAAGGCGTGCGTCGTTCTGCACAATTTTGTTATGGCAAAGGAGCTGCCGAACTTTGACATGGATGAACCTGCTGCCAACCCTTTGCCAGATTTTACTCAGCACCCTCTTCGGTCATCAGTCGAAGTTGCCCAAATGAGGGACCAATTTGCGGACTTCTTTTTATCCGATGTGGGTCGTGTAGCATGGCAGGATCAAATGGTGTAATAGTTTTGTTGTTTGTTAATAATAAAATACCTTTTTTTATACCTGTACCCAGTGTATTGTGTCTTAATACACTCCACTACTCACCTGCCCAGGTGTCCAGTGAAATCAGGATGCTGTGCTTCCTGACTTTACTAGGAATCCTGACCAGGTGACCCTACATATAAAAGTTGTATGACCTTCCTCATTTCTCCAGTCCGTGTTCATAAGGCATATTGCAGAGAAGGTGGAGATAATACAATTAATATTTATATCACCTGGCCTGAGTATATTGATTTTGGGATGCAGTAGCATCCTTCACTCTGTCTGATAACTGACCATGTGATTAAAAATACTAGTTGTAGTATCTCCACTGTCGCACACAGACTGGAGAGATGATAAAGGTTTAAACAAATTTTACAATCCCCTGGCCTGGTGTCATGATGAAGTGATGATGGCCCAAAAAAACGCATCCTGACTTCAGAAATTTTGGACACCTCGCCAGGTGAATACACATAGGAGTTAACCTCCAGCATCTCTCCAGTCTGCGTGCAATAGATAATGCAGACTGAAGCGACGCTGCAGATTACAACTCATAGGTATACTCACCTGGCCAGGTGTGCTAAATAGTTATGACACCAGGCCAGGGTATTTGTAGACATGGCCTGTATTTTCTCCATCATCTATTCAGTCTATTTGCCACAGGCTGAATAGATGATGTGGTTCATTACAAGGTATCTAGAATCCCCTGGCCTTGTGTCACAAAGAGTGAAACGAGGATGGGCAAAACACACCATCCTCAATTCACTCTTTATGACACCTGGCAAGGTGAAAATAGCTATGCCTTGCACCCTCCACCATCAGTCTGACCAATATTAGCAGACTGAAGAGACTGGTGGATGAAAATACAAGTCATATATTTGTGTTTTTGACATCACATAGCTCCAGGACAGACACAAGAAACGTGTCAGTACTTGAGCTATGAGGTGCCAAAAACACAAAGTGTACGGCGCAGTGTGTACAGGCGGCTAAAGACACAATAACCAAACATTATTTTCAAATCAAACTTTAACATTTATTTACATAAAAGAAATTAAGATTTAAAAAATAAATAAATTTAGATGGGGTCAGTTGGTGGAAACTGGGGGGTGTGGAGGGATGAGGAACGGCTTAGGGTGGAGGAAGGGGTTCTAGGGGAAGGAGGAACCAAAGAAGTGGGGGAAGGGAGCGGAGGCAAGGAAAGTTGGGAAGTGGGAGGTGAGGGAGGGTTAGAGTCCTCTTTTTTTTTCATGATGGTGGCCCGTCGGTGTGCTGCTGTCCTGTCTGGAGCGCCTGGAGCCTGAGGACTGGCTCGACCCCAGGGACCGCCTTGAGCCTGTTGACCGCCTGGAGGCCGTGGACCGGCTGGAGCTGGGGGACCGCCTGCCAGGATCCTGTAGCTGCTGTGGCATACTGGTGGTGGATGTCCTGGCAGGGGCCGTAAAGAGTGAATGCGGGTCCCCCAGCTGATGCTGCTCCGAGATGGTGGTGCTGGTGGTCCATGCAGGCGTGGTGGCGGTCCATACCGGGGTGGTCCTCCCACTGGTGGTGGTGGCGTTGCCCCAGTCAGGGGTGGTGGTCCGGGTGGTTGTGATGGTGGCGCTCCAGGCAGGGGTGGTAACGACGGGCCATCCAGTGGTGGTGGTGGCGGCAGCAGTGGTGGGCCAGGCAGGAGCAGCGCTTGGCATGGTGTTGGCGGGGAAGTGTGTTGTGAGCTCATCTGTTCATTCACCTTTTGTGTCCGAGGATCTCCCTCTTCTGGTGAAGGAAGGTAGTGAGGCTGATTTGGATGAAAGAAACCAAACACCTGATCAGGTGGATTGTGACTGGGTAACGGGAACTTCAGACTGGATATAAGGCAGCCGACGCCCTTCTGAGTGGCTGGTGATTTCTCTGCTGGATTCTTGGAGACCAGTCTGATTCCTGCTTCCCAAAGATAAGTTCAATAGCAGAGCAAAAACTTATTAGTTTTGGTTTTGTTTACCTTGTTTTTTTGAGTTCAGCCATCACCGGCCGGGGGTGTGCTGGATTCTTATTCCTTGATCAGTGTTCTCTTTTGCTCTGCTTTCAGAATATTCTGAGTGCTGATATAGGGTTTGAAGTCTAGTGACTTCAGGGTCCTTTTTGCTTATCAGTTGTGTTGGTAATATTTCTGGCAGGCTTTTCTCGGATTGCAGACAGCAGCTTTTCTGTCCTGCCCTTTTTAGTTAGCTTGGGCCCCATCGTTTGCTCAACCTATCTTTCTATCTGTGTTAGTGCTTTCATCTTGCTTCACCGTCATTATATGTTGGGGGCTGCCTATTGCTTTGGGGTCTGCTCTGGGGCAGTCAGTTTTTTCCCTTTTCTCTCTTTAGGCTTATGTAGATCTCCGGCTGTGACGAGGTGTCTAGGATCACCGTAGGAACACTCCACGGCTACTGCTAGTTGTGACAGGATTAGGGGTCTGCAATCCGCTAGTTTCCAACCTCTCTGATTTTCTGGGCTGAGCTTGTGTTTTGTTTTTTCCTCCTCGGTGACTCAATCATAACAGAAGTGTCCAGCTGCACTCGGACTTGGGGCGGTATACTGGTGTCCGGCATGGCTTGGAAGTGTGGTGGCCGTGCAGTGATATGCAGCAGAAGTAGGTAATGCTGTGAATCGAGTCAGCGGTGGAAACCGCTCTCAAGTCTATCGGCGAGTGCCTTGAGGCTACTCTGAAAGACTGAGCTCAATTGAACGAACTCGGGCATGACAGGCCTGTCCGAGGTCCTCTGCCGCTGCTGGCGGGAAGTGCCCGCAAAACCAGTGGCAGAGACCTGGGACAGGGGAACACCTGAGCGACCAGCTTCCTGGTCTCCAGATGACTGTGGTGCAGACCTGCAAGGTGCTTCCTCGCTGATGGATGGCTGGGACGGATCCGGGGCAGCTTGATGAAGGACCGCTTCAGGCCCAACTTGAAGGGTGCTGCTCCAGGTGCTGTGAAAAGAAAAGAAATTACTACCATAAATTAACAATCGCCAACTCCTGTGGAATAGAAAAGCACAGAATAAAACACAATACAACTAGAATATACTTACGTTCGGGTGGCAAGGCACGATGATATCTGTATTTCGTGCCGGTCCTTGCCGCAGCACCACTGCAAACCTGGTTCTCCTGACGGATATCCCTGTTGAAGCGGTCCTTAATCGAGCACCAACGGGTTCTGACTTTGTTCACTGTGAGGGGGGAAAAAAAAAAAAAAAAATAAAAAGACTATGCACTGGAGGCCGTGATCACAAAACTGTGTGTGATGCTAGAAACTCCATGGAGTTACTAGCATCACACACAGTTGGGTGATCCCGGCCAAGATCACTGCTGCATCACACTGCATTTAAATACTTACAAAAATCCTTGCGGACCCGGGGTGAGGCGTTGTCCCAGCCATCCATCAGCGATTCGGCCACCTTGTTCCAGAGCCGCCGGATCACCACGTTGTCCGAGTGCAGTTGGTGACGGGTGTCCCACAACGGGACTCGCTCCTGGACTAGACGGATGAGCTCGTCATTGTCCAGGGCGAGGTCCTCCTCCCGTTGAGGAGCCTAGAAAAGAAAGACAAACATTAAATCTTTGAAATATTTTAAAATAAAAAAATATAGAAAATAAACAAGCCATGAAAAAAAAAATTTTTTGGAATGAAAATAAAAGCAAAAAAAGCCTTAAAAATAAAAAACAGAAAATAAACCAGCATAGAAATCAACTAAAAAAAAAAAAAAAAAAAACACCAGTAGAGGAATTAACCCCCCCCAAAAATTTGAAAAAAATACAGAAGAAAATGAAACAAATAAATGAAGATGAAAAAAAAGGCAGAAAAAAAAAATAAATAAAAAAAAATCCGGCCGTCTGTACTTACATTATGTCTTCCCGCCCGCACTTGGCCTTGCTGCTCCTGCCGTTCCTCCGGTGGTGGTGGTGTGGTGGAGGATGAGGTCTGAAAATTAAACAAAAAAAAATTAGCCACATGTGTATGTTTTTACCAATCCATACGGAAGCATGGTACTCACTTCTTGTGCCTCTTGCCCTGTCCCGGGGACATATTCTTCACCAGATGAAGACATGCTTCAATAAAAAAAAAAAAAAAAAAAAGAGACATAAGTACATAGAAATGTATTGAAAATTCAACCAGACATTAGGCTTTATACTTACATTTGTACAGCTTGCAGTTTTTGCTGTTTTCAGTCTTGCAGCAGTCTGTAGAGTATTGGGGAATTCCAGTGCCCACACAATCTTTTATCACCTTGGTTTTTGGGAGTGGTTTTCCATTGTCTAGACCACATTCCAGACTTGTTTACCTCAAAAACGCATGCGCACAAAAAACGCAAACGTGCGCAAGACCATGTGCACGCATGCGTTCCCATAGACTTCAATGTGTTGTTTTTGCGCATTCCGTGCGCATGCGTTTTTTTTACGAGACAGGGCGGACCAAAAAAATGCAACATGTTGCGCCTGGCGCGAAAGACAAAAAAAAACGCATGCGCACGAAAACGCAAGCATGTGCAAGACCATGCGCACGCCATGTTAAACATAGGTGCGCAGTGCGCATACGCACGATGCGCTGCGCACAAAAGCGCTAATGTGAAACCAGCCTAAGTCAGTAACCCCTGTCTCTAAATTAGAGGAAATGTTCCTACTAAAAGTTGGAATCAAGAGGGAACCCTCGTTCTTCAGCGGAAAATCCTAAGCAAGGTTAGCTGAATTACTTAAGGGATGCACTAAGCTGACAGGCCTCTTCTTGAGACAAAACACTGACTGGAAGTTGACGAAGTCAACAGAAGTCCTGTAACTTTGCCAAATAAAAAGGTCTTCATCGATAGGTCTGATTCATCTAGGACGAGATCACCGACCTAACCACTGGTCTGTGTGTGCAAGCTGACCTACCAAGTGTACAGCAGAAAAAAGGGCAGCACCGCTTACCTGCCTAGGTCTTTGAACAAATGCACTACAGGATGCAGCCAACCCATATAGTAAAAAGGTTGAAAAACATGGTGCAAGCTAGACGGAGACTCGCCCTGTATAGTACTGGTACCAACTGGATTGCCTGAGATGAATCCGATTTTGATGGTGACTCATCTATGAAAGAAATCAGTGTACTGACCAGTCTGCTACTGTGATCTAATCTGCAAGGGATCTTGCTTGGTTGAACCAGCTCTATTGTAAGTGGAAAGAGCCTTGCCTGGTCTGCTTCCATGCAGTGTGGCTCACTTATTGGCTATGACCTAAAAATGAGAAGACACTGGTTAAAAGGTCAGACTCACTCTGAGTGCAATCAAATTTGCTTGTGTGGTCACGTCCTTGCTGAGGGGCTCTGCCAGATAACTGACCCCACTGGGAGTGGATATACAGTGGGAATGGAAAGTATTCGGACCCCTTTAAATTTTTCACTCTTTGTTTCATTGCAGCCATTTGGTAAATTTAAAAAAGTTAATTTTTCTCATTAACGTACACTCTGCACCCCATCTTGACTGGAAAAAAACAAAAATGTAGAAATCTTTGCAAATTTATTAAAAAAGAAAACGGAAATATCACATGGTCATAAGTATTCAGACCCTTTGCTCAGACACATATTTAAGTCACATGCTGTCCATTTCCTTGTGATCCTCCTTGAGATGGTTCTACTTCTTCACTGGAGTCCAGCAGTGTTTAATTAAACTGATAGGACTTGATTTGGAAAGGCACACACCTGTCTATATAAGACTTCACAGCTCACAGTGCATGTCAAACCAAATGAGAATCATGAGGTCAAAAGGAACTGGTCAAGGTGCTCAGAGACAGAATTGTGGCAAGGCACCGACCTGGCCAAGGTTACAAAAGAATTTCTGCAATGCTCAAGGTTCCTAAGAGCACAGTGGCCTTCATAATCCTTAAATGGAAGAAGTTTGGGACCACCAAAAGTCTTCCTAGACCTGGCCATTCAGCCAAACTGAGCAATTGTGGGAGAAGAGCCTTGGTGAGAGAAGTAAAGAACAACCCCAAGATCACTGTGGCTGAGCTCAACAGATGCAGGAGGGAGATGGGAGAAAGTTCCGCAAAGTCAACTATCACGGCAGCCCTCCACCAGTCGGGCCTTTATGGCAGAGCGGCACAACGGAAGCCTCTCCTCAGTGCCAGACATATGAAAGCCCACACTGAGTTTGCTAAAAAACACATGAAGGACTCCCAGACTATGAGAAATAAGATTCTCTGGTCTGATGAGACGAGACCTTTTTGGTGATAATTCTAAGTGGTATGTGTGGAGAAAACCAGGCACTGCTCATCACCTGCCCAATACAATCCCAACAGTGAAACATGGTGTTGGTAGCATCATGCTATGGGGCTGTTTTTCTGCTGCAGGGAGAGGACAACTGGTTGCAATTGAAGGAAACATGAATGTGGCCAAGCACAGAGATATCCTGGATGAAAACCTCTTGCAGAGTGCTCTGGACCTCAGACTTGGCCAAGGTCCATCTTCCAACAAGACAATGACATTAATCACACAGCTAAAATAACAAAGGAGTGGCTTCAGAACAACTTTGTGACCATTCTTGGCTGGCCCAGCCAGAGCCCTGACCTAAACCCAATTGAGCATATCTGGAGAGACGTGAAAATGGTTGTCCACCAACGTTCACCATCCAACCTGATGAAACTGGAGAGGATCTGCAAGGAAGAATGACAAAGGAACCCCAAATCCAGGTGTGAAAAACTTGTTGCATCATTCCCAAGAAGACTCATGGCTGTACTAGCTCAAAAGTGTGCTTCTACTCAAAACTGAGCAAAGGGTCTGAATACATATGACCATGTGATATTTCAGTTTTTATTTTTTAGTAACTTTGCAAAAAATTCTAAATTTGTTTTTTTCAGTCAAGATGGGATGCAGAGTGTACATTAATGAGAAAAAAATGAACAAAAATTTAAAGGGGTCTGAATACTTTCTGTACCAACTGTAAGTGATCTGAGAGGCCCAAGCTAAAACGAATCAAATCTACCCCTAAAGAAGAGCACATCATAGCTGCCCTCACCATACCTACTGAGGAGAGGAAAAACTAGATTGTCAGGATACTGTTGACTCACCTGAACAACACATCCATCTGAGGGCAATCTGTTTATTGATCTGACCAACTATGGAAAGGAACCACAGCACCGTAAGATGCCATTCACACTGTGTGGATCACCTGCCTGACTTTCGCCTCCAAAGAAGTCCTTGCTGAGGGTTCAGAGCCATTGATGAAGGTGGTGGTGCCTACAGATTGCTAAACAAGCAGAATGCTCTATACAGAGAACCATCCATGTGCTTGACTATTCCAGGAAGGAGGTAGAGTGCTAACAGGATCACTCCTGTTACGCACCACCTTACCTACTGTGGGAGGTGGTCCACCTAGTGTCCGGGTTACAGGATCACTTGTGGAAACTGTATGGCGGTGAGGTCACATCTGGATGATTTGACACACTCTAGACGGTGGACCAAATAACCTGTGAGTTACAGCATCCTCAGTGGGATTTGCCCAACTCTAAAGGCTTTAGCTGGTGAGTCTTGAGTTACTCAGGAATGTAGTCAGACTAACCTCTGGGTTTCAGGTTTCTCTATGGGACTCGCCTGGTTATAATGTCCCAGCAGGCAGGAACGTGACTGAACTGTTAGGCTACCGCTAGCTAGTGTTGTTCGCCTGACCAACTGCTTGCTTGGCCCTGAAAAATGTCTTCACACAACTGCGGGCAGGGGTATGAGATGAAGTAGTGAGCAGAGACTGGGCAGTGGCTATAGTAGCCAAGGTCTACTGTACAGGGGAGCTAGGGGCCCATGCAGGGAGAGGTGCACAGTCTCATACCCAGGTCACAGAGATCCCTTTGGCATCAATCAGCACAGAACGAGGGAGGTACCAGCAGTGCAATACGCTATGGACTGGCCCAAGGGAAACCCGACAGTGCAACACAAGCAAGCAGGTAACTAGATGGTGATACAGGAGGGAGGGGGTGCCGCTGGGACACTGGAGTGTAAGAACCACCAACAATAGCCTAGCTGGCCCAAGAGTCGTTAAGATCAGAGATCGCGGCACCTAGGTCGGCCGATGCATTGAGTCGTGCTGGAGCAAGATGAGAAGCGATGGTAGAAGACCCAACTTGGCTGAAAATCCAGAGAAAATGGAGATCAAACCACAAAAAGGGTGTGGCCTACGCAGCAGGAAGTCAGTGTGGCCCTGCTCCAGGAGGTTGTGGTGGTCCACTAATACTGCACACCTAGCTTCAGTTTTCCCAGGCCATGGTATTAAACACCTAATGTGACAAACACCACCACCATACAGGACCTCTCCCAAAAAGCCGTACGCACCCTACATGGCAGGGATACGTGCTCTCACAACTACTGTGCACTCTTCAGAAGCTACCATTCCAAGAAGGAATAGAGGAAGGAGGGGGACATAGGGTTCATGAAAGGGTTATACTTACCTGTCCAGAAGATCCAGAACCCTTTATCTTCTGCTCCATGCTTACACATGATACGTGGGGCGGCAGGCAAGAGGTAGTTTACTTACGGATCTCCGCCCCAGTACCTGACTATTGACTGTGTCAAGGTATGTTTGTCAGGTCACATCAACACGAGAGGATAATGACTGAACAATTACAGCCTGTACTCTCTGTTGCTATGTGGGTGAAAGAGGACACAATTACGCTCGGTTACCCTAGGACAGCCATCAGAAAGGCAAAAAAGAAAAATGGCTAACGCCTAACCTAAGACAGGTGTGAGACTACCTTACCTCCAACTGACACTACACTAAACTGAAGAGCCTGATGCTTGTAGGCAAGGTATACGCTGCAGGAGCAGCCAATTTTCAATTAGATGTATTAATAGTGTCAGCAGACAATCACACCAAGCCTTTATGACAGAAGATGATACAATATATTTGGCATGTTACTCAAGTAACTCACAGATCCCATAGGCCATTTGGTCACTGTAGCGCTCCAGGTCAATTTCAATGCTTTTTTTGAAGAACTGCAGCTTGGCTTCCAATTGCTGAGAGGCAGACACCATTGTATTTTTCATCTTCGTTAGATTGGTATTATACCGCAGCAAACTAAGCCTAAAACACAAGTAATGTTACAGAAAACAATTTAGTCTAGCATATGCATATACATTAAACAATCAGGATTACAGAACTTACATGGCTGCCCTTTGGCCTTGAAATAGACGGCTGTAGTCCTCCTTCAAACCAGAAACATAATGGACAGCTTCTGCCCACACCTTACGAAGCTGCAGTATGGGAAGCTGAGCTTTGCTATCCTGCACTGTGTAGAAGAAAAGCATATGAATGAACTAAGCTACACAAAGGTGTTTACATTATCGGTAACTTGTAAAGTGCATGTCTTTTTTCCCTCTTAACCCCTTCATAACCAAGCCTATTTTGACCTTAATGATCAGGCCATTTTTTGCAATTCTGACCAGTGTCCCTTTATGAGGTAATAACTCTGGAACGCTTCAACGGATCCTAGCGATTCTGAGACTGTTTTTTCGTGACATATAGGGCTTCATGTTAGTGGTAAATTTAGGTCGATAATTTTTGTGTTTATTTGTGAAAAAAAATCAGAAATTTGACGAAAATTTCGCAATTTTCAAATTTTTAATTTTCATTCTGTTAAAACCAGAGTTATGTGACACAAAATAGTTACTAAATAACATTTCCCACATGTCTACTTTACATCAGCACAATTTTGGAAGCAATTTTTTTGTTAGGAAGTTATAAGGGTTAAAAGTTGACCAGTGATTTCTCATTTTTGCAACAAAATTTACAAAACCATTTTTTTTTTTTAGGGACCACCTCACATTTGAAGTCACTTTGAGGGGTCTATATGGCAGAAAATACCCAAAAGTGACACCATTCTAAAAACTGCACCCCTCAAGCTACTCAAAACTACATTCAAGAAGATTATTA
Organism: Dendrobates tinctorius; assembly: GCF_039654945.1. NCBI lineage: Eukaryota > Metazoa > Chordata > Amphibia > Anura > Dendrobatidae > Dendrobates > Dendrobates tinctorius. The sequence goes on along the minus strand of NW_027361736.1, from coordinate 1,844,196 downwards.
ACCCTTCAGGTGCTTCACAAGTACTAAAGCAACGTGGAAGGAAAAAATGGACATTTTAATTTTTCCAACAAAAATTTACTTTTAGCATCAATTTTTTCATTTTCACATGGGATACAGGATAAAATGGATCCTAAAATTTGTTGGGCAATTTCTCCTGAGTACCCCGATACCTCATATGTGGTCATAAACCACTGTTTGGGTGCACAGCAGGGCTCAGAAGGGAAGGAGCGCCATTTGACTTTTTGAATGGAAAATATGCTGGAATATTTAGCGGTTGCCATGTCGTGTTTGTGGAGCCCGTGTGCCTAAACATTGGAGCTCCCCCACAAGTGACCCCATTTTGGAAACTAGACCCCCCCAAGGAACTTATCTAGATGCATAGTGATCATTTTGAACCCCCAGGTGCTTCACAAATTGATCCGTAAAAAAAAAAAAAAAAAAGGACTTTTTTCACAAAAATCTGAATTTAGCCTCAGATTTTTCATTTTCACATGGGCAACAGGATAAAATGGATTTTAAAATTTGTTGGGCAATTTAACTTGAGTACAACGATACCTCATATGTGGTCATAAACCACTGCTTGGGCGCACGGCAGGGTTCGGAAGGGAAGGAGCGCCATTTGACTTTTTGAATGAAAAATTAGCTCCAATCGTTATTGGACACCATGTCGCGTTTGGAGAGCCCCTGTGTGCCTAAACAGTGAAAACCCCACACAAGTGACACCATTTTGAAAACTAGACCCCTTAAGGAACTTATCTAGATGTGTAGTGAGCACTTTGAACCCTCAAGTGATTCACAAAAGTTTATAACGCAGAGCAGTGAAAATAAAAAATCATTTTTTTCCTCAAAAATGATTTTTTTAGCATGCTATTTTTTATTTTCACATAGCTAATAGGAGAAATTGGACCACAAAAGTTGCTCTTGTCCAGTTTGTCCTCAGTACGCTGGTACCCCATATGTGGGGGGGGGGGCACTGTTTGGGCGCAGAGCAGGGCTCAGAAGGGAAGGAGCACCATTTGACTTTTTGAAATGAAAATTAGCTCCAATCGGACACCATGTCGTGTTTGGAGAGCCCCTGTGTGCCTAAACTGTGGCGTTCCGCCACAAATGACCCCATTTTGGAAACTAGACCCCCTAAAGAACTTATCTAGATGCATAGTGAGCACTTTGAACCCCCAGGTGCTTCACTGAAGTTTATAACGCAGAGCCATGAAAATGAAACATTTTTTCCCCTCAAAAAATAATTTTTTAGTCCGCAATTTATTTTCACAAGGGTAACAGGATAAATTGGACCCCAAAAGTTGTTGTCCAGTTTGTCCTGAGTACGCTGGTACCCCATATGTGGGGGGGGGGGAACCACTGTTTAGGCACACGTTGGGGCTTGGAAGGGAAGTAGTGACGTTTTGAAATGCCGACTTGATGGAATTGTCTGCGGGCGTCATGTTACATTTGCAGAGTGTGTAAACTGTGGAAACCCCACACAAGTGACACCATTTTGGAAACTAGTCCCCCCCAAGGAACTTATCTAGATGTGTGGTGAGCACTTTGAACCCCCACGTGCTTCACAGAAGTTTATAATGCAAAGCTGTGAAAATAAAAAAAATCATTTTTTCCCTCAAAAAATGATTTTTTAGCTCGCAATTTTTTATTTTCACAAGGGTAAGAGGAGAAATTGGACCCCAAAATTTGTTTTCCAGTTTGTCCTGAGTACGCTGGTACCCCATATGTGGGGAGGAACCATTGTTTGGGCACACGTCAGGGCTCGGAATGGAAGTAGTGACGTTTTGAAATGCAGACTTTGATGGAATGGTCTGCGGTCGTCGTTACGTTTGCAGAGCCTCTGATGTGCATAAACAGTAGAAACCCCCCACAAGTGACCCCATTTTGGAAACTAGACCTTCCAAGGAACTTATCTAGATGTCTGGTGAACACTTTGAACCCTCAAGTGCTTCACAGAAGTTTATAACACAGAGACGTGAAAATAAAAAAATCATTTTTTTTCCACAAAAATAATTTTTTAGCCCCCAAATTTTTATTTTCCCAAGGGTAACAGGAGAAATTAGACCCCCAAAGTTGTTATGCAATTTTTCCTGAGTACGCTGATACCCCATATGTTGGGGTAAACCACTGTTTGGGCACACGTCGGGGCTTGGAAGGGAGGGAGCACCGTTTGACTTTTTGAACGCATAATAGTCTGGAATAAATGGTGGCACCATGCCGCGTTTGTGTCTAAACAGTAGAAACCCCTCAATTCTAACTCCAACCCTAACCCCAACACACCCCTAACACCAACACATCCCTAACCCTAATCTCAACCCTAACTATAACCCTAACCACAAGTCTAACCCTAATCCCAACAAACCCCTAACTCTAATCTTAACCCTAATTCCAACCCTAATTCCAACCCTAACCCTAATTCCACCCTAACCCTATTTCTAACCCTAACTCCAACCCTATCCCCAATTCCAACCCTAACGGAAAAATAAAAATACAAATGTTTTATTTTACGATTTGTCCCTACCCATGGGGGTGATGGGGGGGGGGGTTATTTACTTTTTTTTTTATTTTGATCACTGTGAGTTTATCACAGTGATCAAAATGAATGAATGGAATCTGCAGAGGCAGATTCGAGTGGGCGCACTGCGCATGTGCCGGCCATTTTCCAAGATGGCGGCGCCCATGATTCGGGACAGCGGGAGAGACAGCGGCACTTGGGAGGTACCGGGGGGTGATCGGAAGCTGGGGGGGGAGCGGAGGGGAGGCGGGGGGAGCAGATGATGACAGCGGCGGCAGATCGCCACTGTCATTCAGTGGCGGGGGGGGCCGATCGGCGTCTCCAGCCATGCCCAATGCTACTGCAGCATCGGCCATGGCTAGATTGTAATATTTCATCAAATTTCATCGATGAAATATTACTATCGCTCTGATTGGCTGTTAAAAAAGTGAAACAGCCAATCAGAGCGATCGTAGCCACGTGAGGGTGAAGCCATGCCCCCAGTGGTGAAGTACAAAGCCCCCTGTGTGTGCAGGTCAGGTGACCTTTCAGTGACTCCGGTCACCCGACCCGCAGGAGGGCAATTAATTCACGATGCCATATAGGTGTCACTGGTCTTATTGGCACAGGTTTTCATGGCGACTATGTGGCTTCATGGGTCGGGAAGGGGTCAATGCCTTTCTGTTATCATTATTAATTACCTTTGGGACAAAAAAAAAAAAAGGACATGTTATAACCCAACAAAAGACACACAGATTTTCCTTTACTAGTGTGAACAAATTCCCATAACAGAATTAGGAAAATCAACATTCTCCAAATGGAGAGATTGGCATTATAGACAATAATACCCTATGGATTATAGAGAAAGGGACTTGTGGATTATAGAGAAAGGGACTTGTGTTAATATAAATATGTCAGGTAACAGTTGATAAAACCATCCCTTTGATATTAATCTTGGCTTTGAAGGTGATTAGTCTAATTTTACACATGTGGTCAAAATTGTTGGTACCCCTCGTTTAATGACAGAAAAACCCACAATGGTCACGGAAATAACTTGAATATGACAAAAGTAATAAATAAAAAATCTATGAAAATGAACGAACGTCAGACACTGCTTTTCAACCATGCTTCCACAGAATTTAAAAAAAATAAAACTCAAAATAGGCCTGGACATAAATGATGGTACCCTTAACTTAATATTTTGTTGCACAACTTTTTTAGGCAATCACTGCAATCCAATGATTCCTGTAATTGTCATGAGACAAACTGCTCCAGTTCTCTCGTGTCTGAAGGTTGCCTTTTCCAGACGGCATGTTTCAGCGCTTTCCAAAGATGCTCAATAGGATTTAGGTTAGGACTTTTAGAAGGCCACTTAAGACTACTCCAATGTTTTCCTCTTAGCCATTCTTCGGTGTTTTTAGGTGTGTTTTGGGTCACTATCCTGTTGCAAGACCCATGACCTGCAACTGAGACCAAGCTTTCTGACAATGGGCAACACATTTCTCTCTAGAATCCCTTGATAGGGGGGGCGTGGCCTGGACCTCATGTAGGGAGGACGTGGAGTGAGAGAGCTCCTGCCCGGATCCGACAATAAATCCTGATTACCGGCACTGCTGACGAGTCCCACTGACCTGGAGGGCTGCAATATCTCCCTGGGCGTTTAGACAGCGGAGGATCCTTGGGCCATGTCGAACCGCAGCAGTAAAAAAGATAAGGAGACGCCGGGGCGCGCCTCTGCTACATCCAGGATGGCACCAGCAAACAACAAGTCGGCTGGTAGTGGAGCGATGGGAGCTGCTGGCAGGCTGGAACGATATGCAAGGGTGCCTCCTGCTGCTGCTCGATCGCCCAGTGCACAGACTGAGGCAGACGCTGGATGCAGCGTGGAGCTGGAGGATCATCTCTCCAGGGAGGGAACAGTGAGTAAACTGGGCCCCCCTTCAGCCCAACATGTGCAGACACAGGGGCCTGTGCTGGAGGAGGAAGGAGTGGGGGATGGGGAGCAGCCGGAGTCTGTGACTGCTGAGCCCACACTGGGAGAAATCCTCGCAGCAATTAACTCCTGCAATACCACACTGGCCACTCTAAGTAATCAAATGGAGATTGTCACCAAGGACATGGCCTGTATTAAACAAGAGCTGCGAGGGGTGACTGCCAGGGTGGGGGAACTGGAGGAGCGTGTTGGTGCGACGGGAGGATAAATTGCCACCAATAACACGGGAGCTGGGAAAAGCCACGCAAAATATTACAATACTGCTGAACAAGGTGGATGATTTAGAGAACCGCTCCCGTAGAAGTAATCTGCGACTGGTGGGGGTTCCGGAGAGGACGGAGGGGACTGACTCACTTGGCTTTTTTGAAAAATGGCTAATGGACACCTTTGGTAAAGATGTTTTGTCCCCATTCTTTACTATTGAGAGAGCACACAGGGTCCCTACGCGTGCCCCCCCGCCGGGAGCACCCCCGCGTCCCATCTTGCTTAAGCTCCTACACTTTAAAGATAGAGATGCTATCCTGCGCAGATCCAGAGACATTAAGGAACTTGCTATTAATGGGAGGAAAGTCTCCATTTTCCCTGATTTTTCCCTGGAGGTGCAGCGTAAAAGGGCGCAATTTATTGAGATTAAAAAACGCCTACGTGACTTACAGGTGACATATTCCATGATGTACCCTGCTAGACTGCGGATTGATGTGAATGGAGAAACGCACTTTTTTGATACGGCGGGAATGGCGCTGTCCTGGCTGGATATTAATGAGAGGTCCATGAGGAGGAAGAATACTTGAAGTTCTCCCTTTTTTCGCCACCAGGTGTTGTTACTCCTTTTTGTCTAGGACGCTATGCTGGTATAATTACTACTGTTCATTCCATTTCGGATTCAGGGCGGGAGCTGACCGGATTGCTGTGGACACTCGTTACAGTGACAAGCTGTGGACCCTTCTCCCTGCATGGACTCTGGGCGAGTTTTCTAGCCCTGATTCTCTCTATTTGAGAGAAATGTGCAAGTTACACTTGTGTTTGGGGGTAGGGGCGCTGTGCACTGGTGTGCAGTGCTCCCTCTCCCTCCTTTGTTTTTTTCGTTTGTTGTTGTATTCCCTAATTGTTCTGTGGGATGTGATGTGCGTCAGCCGTGTCGCCCAATTCATTGTACTGAGGGATGGTGGAGATTGCCTCTCTCCCTCGGGAGTGGAGTATGTTCCGATTTCTCATTTTTTAGTCTGCTCTTATGGCGATATCACTTAATATTGTAGCGTGGAATGTTAGGGGGCTCGGGGATGCAAATAAGAGATGTGCTATATTTACTAATATGCAGAAATTTCTCCCGGCTATCCTGTGTATGTCTGAGACCCACATGGTGAAAGATAATATTCATTGGCTAAGAAAGGGATGGGTTTCACATGAATATCATTCCACGTACTCGACCCATGCGCGGGGTGTCAGTGTGCTGGTGCACAGGTCCATCCCCTTCTCATGTACTAAATCAGTGGTTGACCCTGGGGGCAGATTTGTATGTTTGCTTTGCACGTTATACAATTTATTTTGGTTGCCATATACATCCCCCCGCCCTATTCAGTCGAACCAGTAAAAAGAATCTTGTCTATTTTGGGTTCCTTTCCCCCTGCGCCGACTCTTCTAATAGGAGATTTTAATACATATTTGCATCCCTATTTGGATAAGTTGCATTCGGGAAACATATCAGAGGATGCAGCCTCAACCTCATTTGCTAGAACGTTAGTGGAGCTGGGTATGGTAGATCTTTGGCGTGTCCAAAACCCCACAGCCAGACAGTTTTCCTGCTACTCTAGCTCCCACCACGCTATGTCACGGATAGACCTGGCCATTGGGAATACACTCATGACCCCATATGTACGAGGGGTGGCCTACCTGCCTAGAAGTGTATCTGATCACTCGCCGCTACATGTCACACTTTCATGGGGACACCCCCTCACCCTATCTAGACCTATCTGGAAGCTTAATCCCTTCTGGATCCAGCTTATAGGGGGATCTTTGCATGATGCCATTCTAGAATATTTTCAACTTAATGAGTACTCTGCATCATCACACATAGTCTGGGATTCCATGAAAGCCTATGTCAGGGGCTTATATATTAGAGAAATATGCACACGGAAAAGCCAAAATAGACGCTACACCCAGAGTCTGATCCAGGAGGTGTCTGTTGCGGAGGCTGCGGTGATACTCAACCCGACAGAGGAAACTAAAAAAGCTTTGGAGAAGGCACAGGGGTCGCTCAGGGAAAACCTCATGTCGGCGGCAGCAAATAAACGTTATTTCCTCAAACAAAAATATTTTATAGAGGGGGAGGGAGTAGGACATTTATTGGCCACGGTCATTAGAGCACAGGACGGATCTTCATATATCAATAGGCTAAAAACGGACTCGGGTGGTCCTGTGACAGACAGTGCGGACATAGTGAGTGAGATAAGGAGGTATTATATGCGACTATACACATCAGATTGCAGTCTCACGGAGACTGAGATTGAGCAGTACCTGGATGCTCTCTCTCTCCCTGCATTGGCTGATAGCGATAGGGATTCATTGGATCGGGACATCCTGTTGGAGGAGTTGGAGGAGGCGCTTGGTCAGATGCAAAATGAAAAGGCTCCAGGAATGGATGGCCTGCCTGGCGAGTTTTACAAAACCTATGCACCCTTACTGCTACCTAAGCTACTTAAGGTATTTGAAGAGGCTGAAAGGCAGAGGGTCCTCCCGTCATCTATGAGGGAAGCTTTGATAGTTTTAATATTAAAGCCCGGAAAGGATCCAGAGGTTCGGGATTCATATCGCCCGATTTCCCTATTATCAACAGATGTTAAATTATTGGCCAAGGTACTCGCCAATAGGATGTCCCGAGTTATCTCATCTGTTATACAGAAGGATCAGACGGGATTTATCCCAGGCAGAGCCACATCTATGAACCTTAGGAAACTATACTTGGGGATTCAACATCGTTCTGGGGAGTTGGGGGGGAAGAGCAATTTTGTCCTTAGACGCCGCTAAGGCGTTCGATAGTTTGAAGTGGGGTTTTTTGTGGGCGGTACTTCGGAAAATGGGCTTTAGACACAGATTTATAAATTGGGTGAGGCTGTTGTATGGCTCGCCGGTGGCGAAGGTTGGGGCTAATGGCAGGGTCTCTGAGTCTTTTCCTCTTGGGAGAGGTACTAGACAGGGGTGCCCGCTCTCGCCCTTGCTATTTGCTACTGCGGTGGAGCCATTGGCAGTTGCAATTCGGAAGTCCAGAGAAATAATGGGATTCAGATGTGGAACTGTGGAGTTGAGGATATCATTGTACGCGGATGATTTACTTCTATATTTAGATAAGGTACATTCCTCGATTTTGCCGGCAATGGAGGTCATTCGAGAATTTGGGCTGAGGTCTGGTCTTCGGATTAATTGGTCCAAATCAGCTTTAATGCCGATAGACCCTCTCCCGGCGGATTTCTCAGATTTGCAGATACCGGTCCCTGTAGTTCGGAGGTTTAGGTATCTGGGTATAATTGTTAGTCCTGCCCCGAAGGATTTTCGGGCTCTGAATCTGGAGCCCCTGTTGCAGCGATTTAGAGCAAAAGTACATACTTGGTGTCGCCTGCCGTTGTCGAATATTGGTAGATCTAACTTAATCAAAATGGTAATGATGCCACAATTATTATATTTGATACATAATTCTCCGGTGTGGATCTGTAGGGACTTTTTTGCAAAAATAAATACATTATTCCGGGAATTAATTTGGAAGAAAAAACAGGCTAGGATTCGCTTGGAGATACTGCAGCGAGGGAAGGAGGAGGGAGGATTGGCGGTGCCAAACCCATTCATATACTTTATAGCCTCCCAGATGCAACATCTTAAGGGTTGGGGTAGAGACGGGGCGTGTGACAATGGTGGTGATATTGTGAGGGAAGGATCGGTATGGAAATATCCAGGGTGCCGGTTGGAGGTGGGAAGACGGCAGATAAATGGGGCACGATACCCCACGTTGGCTATGATTTTCAAGGTGTGGGATAGGGGTAAGTCTCTTTTGAAGATAAATGGGCCTACGGAATTGTGGCCATTGTGGCGAAATCCGGATTTGCAAGAGATCAAAAAGCTGGTGGGGTTCGGAAGATGGGAAGATAAAGGGATTTATCTGGTGTCACAAATTTTGCAAAATAATACTCTTAAGAGTTTTGAACAATTGAGAACAGAATTTCACCTCCCGCACGTCTTCTTTTACCAGTACTTACAGCTAAGACATGCATTGGAAAAACAGAGAAGGACAAATCCGGTGATAGTGACACATAATCAAACACTACATATGCTACTTACATCTGAGTCTTCTAGGGGACTTATCTCTGAATTATATAAAAGATTATTACCTGCCCATCTGGAGACATATCCACTGACTGCTGCTAAGAATAAGTGGGAACGGGACGTTGGCCCCCTGACGGAGGACCAGTGGTCCGATATTCTAGAACAGGTCCCTAAAATGGCGGTTTCTGAGTGCCAGCGGCTTTCGCAAATATATCTCATTCACAGGGTATATAAAACACCCAGCTTATTATTTAAAATGGGACTTAGGCCCAATACACAATGTGTTAGGTGTGGGCAGGATGATGCCCACTTGATGCATGTTATGTGGGAGTGCGGGCACATTGGGGATTTCTGGAGGCAGACCCTGGGACTCATAGCCCAAGTATACCATATCACAATACGACCGTCACCTCGTCTATGTTTGTTGAATTTGTGGGAGGAGGGGGTTGACCCGGACTCTGCAGTGGCCCTGGGAATAGCACGCATCCTGTATCAGGCAAGAAAGATACTTGCATATCATTGGTTGGATCCTATGCCACCAACATTGTCAGAGCTTAAAAATAAACTAAATAATGTCATCAGATTGGAAAGGGGGGCTTATTTAAAAAGAAATGCATTAAGAAAGTTTTACAAAATTTGGCAGCCATGGATGGAGTCACCGGGTCTCCCCTCGGGCGCACTGGTACGGGATGCGATGTTGGACCAGTTGCTGTTGTGCTTGCGATGAGGGGATGCTTGGGGGGTGAAAATAAAGTCTAGTGCCCTTTGTGGCGAAGTAGATTTTGAGTGGCGCGGTGGGAGGGAGCTGGGGTGGATTGGACCTGATATCCGTGGGGGGCGGGGGGGGGCGAAATATGATGCGGAGTGGCGCGGCTGGCGGGGATGGTTTTCCCGCTGAAATGAGGCACTGATGTATAATTTTGATTTTTGTTTATTTGTGGAGCCATGTTGTTTATAGGCTCAATTTTATGCAAATATCTGTGTTTTGAGATTTCTTCTTTTTATTTATTCTTACACAGGAAGAGTTTTACCCTTTAAATAATATTTGCTCTCAATGTAAATTTTACTAGCTATATAAGATGTCATATTCTTTCTGTATTGATTCCTGAATGTTTAATAAAAAAGATCTGATTCAAAAAAAAGAATCCCTTGATAGTTTTGAGATTTCATTGTACCCTGCACAGATTCTAGACACCCTGTGCCAGATGCAGCAAAGCAGCCCCAGAACATAACAGAGCCTCCTCCATGTTCTTTTCAGTGTTCTTTTCTTGATATGCTTCATTTTTCCATCTGTGAACATAGAGCTTATGGGCCATTTTTTCTCATCTGTCCATACGACATTCTCTCAGAAGCTTTGTGGCTTGTCAACATGTAGTTTGGCAAATTCCAGTCTGGCTTCTTTATGATTTTATTTCCAACAATGGTGTCCTCCTTGGTCGTCTCCCATGAAGTCCCACTTTGGCTCATACAACGACGGATGGTGCGATCTGACACGGATGTTCATTGAGCTTGAAGTTCACCTTTAATCTGTTTAGGAGATTTTCTGGGCTCTTTTGTTACCATTTGTATTATCTGTCTCTTTGATTTGTCATCAATTTTCCACGTCCAGGGAGGTTGCCTACAGTCCCATGGATCTTACAATTCTGAATAATATGTGCAACTGTAGTCACAGGAACATCAAGCTGCTTGGAGATGGTGTTATATCTTTTACTTTTAACAGGTTTGCCTATCATTTTCTTTCTAATCTCCTGAGATGACTCTTTCCTTCGCTTCCTCTGGTCCATGTTAAGTGTGAAACACACCATGTCACCAAACAACACAGTGAGTATCTGAATCCCTCTATACAGGTCCACTCACTGATTCCAAGAGTGAAGATACCTGTGATGCTAATTAGTGGACACATCATGATTTAACATGTCCCTTTAGTCACATTTTCAGGGGTACCATCATTTCTGTCCAGGCCTATTTCAGGAATTTTATTTATTTTTTTTTTAAATTGTGTGGAAGCAAGGTTGAAAATCAATATCTGACTTTGATTTGTTCATTTTCATAGATTTTTTTATTTATTATTCCTTTTGTTAAATTCAAGTTATTTCTGTGACCATTTTGTTTTTTTCTGTTATTAAACAAGGGGTACCAACAATTTTGACCACGTGTGTACATAGATCCCATTCTTTATACCTGGCTACTTAGTCATCAATTTTGTTTTGTGACATGATCTCCATCATGCTGGAAAAAGCATCATCACCACACTTGTCCCTGGATAATTGGGAGTTGTTCTAGGATGACGTATAGCCCCCACACATAAGAGGTCTCATGAGGTTTTACCAGTGGCATGATACAGGGCTGATAGTAGCACTCATAGCAGAAGCTCCTCTCCCATCCCTGTCCCTCCCATCCCTGTTCCAGTACACCCCCTCCCCATTGAATTTTTAGTGCGCTTCTTTGCGCGGCGTCCTGCGCAGAGCATTCGTGCTCTTCCTGTGTCCGCAGCACTCTGATCAGTATCGCTGCTGAATAAAGACTGTGGTATGGGACTTTTTCTTTTTTTAGTTAGCGTAGCAGACGTTGCAGTCTAAGCAATGTACCATTTTTTATTTTTTTTTTTTTAGAAAGAAATACTAAAAGCAATTAGTACATCATAGTTTTAGAGGTAGTGTGTTAGTGTAGCCGGCGTCACAGTGTTTGGTGACGTCCGATCTTGTTTTAGAGAAGAAAAAAAAGAAATTGTACAGCGTAGTTTTAGAGGTAGTATAGCTGGTGTCAGTGTTAGTGACGTCCGATCTTGTTTTAGAGGAAAAAAAAGAACCGTATAGAGTAGTTTTTTAAGTAGGGAGGTAGCACCTTTTTTATTTTTGCATAAAGAGAAACTGCTGTTGCTGGGTAATTTCTAGTGCATTAGGAGAGCATAAGTCACATTGTAGAGGACTTTTTTTTTGTAAAAAGAATTATTTTCATCGAGTAAATTTATAGGGAGGACATTAGTGTAGTGAATGTCTTTTTTTTTTATACAACTTTTTTTTTTTTTTGTTTTTACATCTGTTTTTTTATTTTCATTTTTTAACCAGGGGAAGAGTCCTGAGGAGATCATTTGCATATTCCCAGTGCCTTCTGGGATAACTGAAGAATCTCCGCGAGCTCAACGATCACTGCGTTTTGGCCGTTGCAGCTGAAAAGAGGAAATCGGAAAACCGCGCGCCGACAGGCTCATCTTTCATCGTTTTTAAGAAAACTCAATATGGAAGAGGCCAGGAGCCATTTGGTGAGCTGCATTTCTTGCTACATGTTCACAAACTTACCAGTGGAAAAGCCACAAATGCAAGCTTGTGTCCCTGTTGGGGGAAAAGTTGCAAAATCTCGAAGAGAGGTTAGCTACGTTGAAGATAATGTTAAGGAAGGTGAAGAGTTCTTAGACAGAGCAGAATTATCTCTTCATGTTACAGAAAGAGAAGAAATTCGAAGTGCACCTGAAGAAACAGAGGAATGGAAACGTGACCCAGAGAAGCAGGAGGATCAGGAGGCAGTCAGCACCCATACTGCTCAGGAACTAGTACCAGGCTCTCACGCAGGAAAACGATGAAGAAATACATCAGGATAAGACTTTGCCCACAAACAGCAACCTTGTACGCCGCCTTCCGAGTCCTCCTGGGTGGAGAAAGAAAAATGTTGTGAAGACGAAACGGAGAGTGGTGGTCATGGGGGATTCCCTGTTGAGAGGAACAGAGGCCGCTATCTGCAGACCGGATATAACTTCAAGAGAAATGTGCTGTTTTCCAGGTGCAAAAATTAAAGATGTGTCTGACAGGATATCAGGACTCTTCAGACCTACAGATGACTACCCATTCCTGCTACTACATGTGGGGACAAATAACACTGCAAGAAACGACCTGGAAACCATCTGCAGAGAGTTTGAAAAGTTAGGCAAGAAAGTGAAAGAACTGGGAGCACAGGTGGTCTTCTCTTCCATCCTCCCAGTGGATGGCCATGGAACAAGGAGGTGGAATAAGATTCTGCAGGTGAACAACTGGCAACGTCGATGGTGCCGTCAGCAACAATTTGGATTTCTGGATCACGGAGTGAATTACCTATACGATGGACTACTTGCTAGAGATGGGGTGCACCTTACGAAGACTGGAAAACAAGTATTTGGAAGTCGCCTTGCTACACTTGTAAGGAGAGCTTTAAACTAGAACAACGTGGGAAGGGAAGCAAAAGACCAGAAAAAGCCATACACCTGACAAATGCTATTGAGAACTCTGCTATTAGAAGTGGAAAGGAAGAACAAAGATACAACAATCTGAATAATAAAAATATTGGAGAAAGAGAAACCAATCACAAACTAAAATGTTTCTATACTAATGCACAAAGCATGGGCAACAAACAAGGAGAATTGGAACTACTAAAGCAGGAAAAGAAATCACTGGAATCACTGAAACTTGGTGGGACAATACACGATTGGAATACAAGACTAGAAGGATACAACTTATTTGCAAGAAACAGACTTTATAAACGAGGAGGAGGTGTTGCATTGTATGTTAGAAACGTGTATATCTGCACAGAGATTGAAGCTTCAGAGACTGGGAGTTCTGTGGAAACTGTTTGGGTAAGAATACAAAGACAGAATAATGGAAAGGACACCATTGTAGGCATTTACTACAGGCCGCCTGTGCAAGCTGAAGATATGGATGAACTCTAAGGCTAAGTGCACACGTACCGGAACTCTCGCGGAAATTACCGCGAGAATTCCGGAATTCCATTCCGCGGGAAAATCGCATTTTAAATTCCCACGGAAAAACTAGCATTTTGCAAGCGTAATTAGCTTGCAGAATGCTAGCGTTTTCCAAGCGATCTGGAGCATCGCTTGGAGAACTGATTGACAGGTTGGTCACACTCATCAAACATAGTGTTTGACGAGTGTGACCAACTTTTTACTACTGAGGCCGCCTATGCAGCATCAATAGTAAAATATAGAATGTAAAAAAAAAATAAAAAAACGGTGTTATTCTCACCCTCCGACGTCCCACGCATCCGTTCCCAGTAATCCTTTGCGAAAATGCCCGCGATGACGTCAGTTCTCGCGGGATCGCGACGTCTCGCGGTAATTCGCGATGACGTCGCGCGAATGACCGCGAGACTTCGCGATCCCGCGAGAACGGACGTCATCGCGAGCATTTTCGCAAAGGACTACTGGGACCGGAGCGTGAAGCGAAGCGGGAAGGCTGCGTGGGACGTCGGAGGGTGAGAATAACAATATTTTTTATTTTAAATTCTATTTTTTACAGGGATATGGTACCCAAAGCCCGGAGGACAGTCTCCTCTCCTCCGGACCGTGGGTACCATTCGCAAATGTTCTGCTTACTTTCCGCATGTTGTGCACAGCCACATGCGGGAAGTAAGCGGAACAATGCATTCCTATGGGTGCGGGATCGCCGCGATTCCGCAAATTAATGAGCATGCTGCGGTTTTTACCGCGAAGCGATTCCGCCGCGGTAAGAACCGCAGCATTAGCACAGCATTGCGGAATCCCATAGGAATGCATGGGATGCTTATTTTTCGCGTTTTCGCGGCAAAATTGCGCGGTTAAAACCGCCGCGGAAACGCGAAAAAAATTGCAACGTGTGAACTCAGCCATAATGCATCAAATGGCCAAGTTCTCCAAAAAATATGACATAGTTGTCATGGGAGATTTCAACTATCCAGACATTTGTTGGGAATCTCTCTCAGGCAAAACTAACAGGTCAAGGAAATTCTTATCCTCTCTTGCTGACAACTTTATCTTCCAAAAGGTAGGGGAGAAAACAAGGGGAACTGCTGCCTTGGATCTAATCCTTATAAACAGGGAGGAAATGGTTGAGGAGGTAAAAGTGGCTGGGACCCTAAGAGGTAGCGACCATGCTATTTTAGAATTTTGGATAACTAGAGGAGGAAGACCTGTGAAGTCTCAGACTTCAAGGTTAGATTTCAGAAAGGCAGATTTTAAGGGATTCAGAAAGAGAATTGGAGGGATCTAATGGCTGGATATCCTTAAAGACAAAAATGTCCAGGAAGGATGGGAAATCTTGAAAAATGAAATTCTCAAAGCACAATTGTTAAAAATTCCGAAAAGAGGGAAGAATAGGAAGCATTTAAGGAAACCAGGATGGATGAACACAGAACTTAAGCACATGCTAAAAAGGAAGAAAAATGTTTATAAAATGGAAAGAGGGAGGCATATCTAAAGAAGAATATAATGATGTCTGCAGAACCTGCAGGGCACAAATCAGATTATCTAAAGCGGACATGAATTGAGGCTTGCAAGAGATGTCAAAAGCAATAATAAAGGATTTTGGGGATATGTCAAAAGTAAAAGAAAAGTCAAAGATGCTATAGGATTTTTACAGGATGAAAATGATAAAATGGTAAGACAGGATGTTGAGAAGGGCGAACTTTTAAAATTCCTATTTTGCATCTGTTTTCTCTCAGAAAGGAAATGTAACATCAACTGTTCTTCACTGTCCTATTAAGGGAATAGAAGAATCCAGGATTTCTATAAACAGAAAGATAGTGAGGAAACACTTAGCTAACCTAAATTAATTCAAGTCTCCATGTCCAGATGAATTACACCCCAGAGTACTGAAGGAGATAGCAGAAGAAATTTTTTAACCCCTCTCCATAATTTTTGAAAATTCTTGGAGAACAGGAGAAGTCCCAGAAGACTGGAGAAGAGCAAATGTTGTTCCTATCTTAAAAAAAAAAAGAGAAGAAGGTGGACCCAGGCAACTATAGGCCAGTGAGTCTGACTTCTATACCAGGAAATATCTTTGAACAAATTATTAAACAACATGTATGTCAGTACCTGGGTAAGAATGAAGTGATTAAACAGAGTCAGCATGGGTTTGTAACTAATAAGTCATGTCAGACTAACTTAATTTCCTTCTATGACGGAATCACTGATTGGGTGGATCAAGGAAACGCTGTAGATATAGTATATCTTGAAATCAGCAAAGCATTTGACAAAGTATCTCATACAATCCTTATTGAAAAAATGACTAAGTATGGAATGGACAAGGCAACTGTTAGGTGGATTCATAACTGGCTTAGTGATCGGACCCAAAGAGTGGTCGTAAATGGCTGCACATCCAGTTGGAAGAATGTCTCAAGTGGGGTACCACAGGGCTCTGTCCTGGGCCCTGTATTGTTCAACATCTTTATCAACGATTTAGATGAAGGAATTGAGGGTAAACTGATTAAATTTGCTGATGACACAAAGCTAGGAGGGATAGCTAATACTAGAGAAGAGAGAAAGAGGATTCAAAAAGATATAAATAAACTGGAGCAGTGGGCAGCAACTAACAGAATGGTTTTTAACAGGGAAAAATGCAAAGTACTACATCTGGGCAATAAAAATGAAAAAAGCATATACAGAATGGGAGGAATAGGGCTAAGCAACAGCACATGTGAAAAAGACTTGGGTATACTAATAGATCACAGACTGAATATGAGTCAACAGTGTGATGCAGCAGCAAAAAAAGGCAAATGCAATTCTAGGATGTATTAACAGAAGCATACAGTCTAGATCACATGAAGTCATTACTGCCCTCTACTCCTCTTTGGTCAGACCTCATCTGGAATATTGTGTCCAGTTTTGGGCACCACATTTTAAAAAAGACATCAACAAACTGGGGCAAGTTCAGAAAAGAGCGACCAGAATGGTGACCGGTCTGCAAATCCTGTCTTATGAGGAAAGGTGTAAATTAACAGCCACGGAGACACCATCACATGTTTCTCAACGCAAGCAATGACTAGCCAGGTCTTTCACCGGGAAGGAACAACCACGGGAAGGGCAGTCTCCAATGAAGGAAACCACCTATGCCAAAACATGGTATCCATCTACAGACAGCTGTTTCGGGGTATTGCCCCTCATCAGTGTGGAGTAGGAAACTGGCTAGTAGGAGCAATGCCTAGTAAAAGACTGTGAAAATGAGGATGAGTGACCTCATAGAGATCAACATCCAACATTGTGGAGACACCATCACATGTTTCTCAACGCAGTGATGCTAGAGCAATGCCCCCATCCCTTATGGGAAATATGCAAAAACATGTAAATCAACAGCCGCGGAGACACCATCACATGTTTCTCAACGCAAGCAATGACTAGCCAGGTCTTTCACCGGCAAGGAACAACCACGGGAAGGGCAGTCTCCAATGAAGGAAACCACCTATGCCAAAACATGGTATCCATCCACAGACAGCTGTTTCGGGGTATTGCCCCTCATCAGTGTGGAGTAGGAAACTGGCTAGTAGGAGCAATGCCTAGTAAAAGACTGTGAAAATGAGGATGAGTGAAACCATGGAATCAACATCCAACACTACTCCACACTGATGAGGGGCTATACCCCGAAACAGCTGTCTGTGGATGGATACCATGTTTTTGCATAGGTGGTTTCCTTCATTGGAGACTGCCCTTCCCGTGGTTGTTCCTTGCCGGTGAAAGACCTGGCTAGTCATTGCTTGCGTTGAGAAACATGTGATGGTGTCTCCGCGGCTGTTGATTTACATGTTTTTGCATATTTCCCATAAGGGATGGGGGCATTGCTCTAGCATCACTGCGTTGAGAAACATGTGATGGTGTCTCCGCAGTGTTGGATGTTGAACTCCATGAGGTCACTCATCCTCATTTTCACAGTCTTTATGAGGAAAGGTTGCAGGATTTGGGAATGTTTAGTTTGCAAAAGAGAAGACTGAGAGGAGACTTAATAGCTGTCTACAAATATCTAAAGGGCTGTCACATTGTAGAAGGATCAACTTTATTCTCATTTGCACAAGGAAAGACTAGAAGCAATGGGATGAAACTGAATGGGAGGGGACACAGATATTAGAAAAAACTTTTTGACAGTTAGAGTGATCAATGAGTGGAACAGGCTGCCACGAGAAGTGGTGAGTTCTCCTTCAATGGAAGTATTCAAACAGAGGCTGGACAGACATCTGACTGGGATGATTTAGCGAATACTGCTTTGAGCAGGGTGTTGGACCAGATGGCCCAGGAGGTCCCTTCCAACTCTACGATTCTATGATAGACTCGATTGGGATGTCTCCCCTCTCCACCCATGAGGATGCCATAGCTCTGGCGGAATGTGCCCTGATACCCTCTGGAGGATCTTCATTTCTCGCGGAGTATGCCAAACAGATCTAGTCCCTGATCCACCGAGATAGGTTACCCCTTGTGACTCCATAGCCCTTCTTTTGGCGCTGGAAGGATATAAATAGAGCCCTACTCTTCCTCCAGCTGCTAGATCTCTCAATGTATTGTAATACTGTTATTCTCACGTCTTGTGTATGGACTTTTTCCTCCTCTGGAGTAGAAGGGTTACTAAAGAACAAAGGGAGGTGGATCTCTTGCAACCTATGAAATTTCCCCGCTACTTTTGGCAGTTATGAGGGGTCTGGTTTCAATATTAACTGATTCTGGAATGTTAATAGGAATGGAGGTTCTATTGATAGTGCCTGTATGTTGCTGACTCTCCTGGCTGAAGTTAGTGCCACTAAGAGTATCGTCTTAACAGATAGGTGCTTAAGGGATACTGAGTCTAATGGTTCAAAGGGCAAACCTGTTAGGGCATCTAGTACTAGATTTAAGTCCCAGGGAGGCAATCTGGATATATGTACTGGTTCTCGCCATTCACAGGTAGAGATGAACCTGGATATCCATCTATTGTCTGCCACGTTATAATTATAGAGGGCCCCTAGAGCAGACACTTGAACTTTTAGCGTGTTGACAGATTACCCATAGAATCATAGAATCGTAGAGTTGGAAGGGACCTCCTGGGCCATCTGGTCCAACCCCCTGCTCAAAGCAGGATTCGCTAAATCATCCCAGTTAGATGTCTGTCCAGCCTCTGTTTGAAGACTTCCATTGAAGGAGAACTCACCACTTCTCGTGGCAGCCTGTTCCACTCATTGATCACTCTAACTGTCAAAAAGTTTTTTCTAATATCTAATCTGTGTCTCCTCCCATTCAGCTTCATCCCATTGCTTCTAGTCTTTCCTTGTGCAAATGAGAATAAAGTTGATCCTTCTACAATGTGACAGCCCTTTAGATATTTGTAGACAGCTATTAAGTCTCCTCTCAGTCTTCTCTTTTGCAAACTAAACATTCCCAAATCCTGCAACCTTTCCTCATAAGACAGGGTTTGCAGACCGGTCACCATTCTGGTCGCTCTTTTCTGAACTTGCTCCAGTTTGTTGATGTCTTTTTTAAAATGTGGTGCCCAAAATTGGACACAATATTCTAGATGAGGTCTGACCAAAGAGGAGTAGAGGGAAATTATTACTTCACGTGATCTAGACTGTATGCTTCTGTTAATACATCCTAGAATTGCATTTGCCTTTTTTGCTGCTGCATCACACTGTTGACTCATATTCAGTCTGTGATCTATTAGTATACCCAAGTCTTTTTCACATGTGCTGTCACTTAGCCCTATTCCTCCCATTCTATATATGCTTTTTTCATTTTTATTGCCCAGATGTAGTACTTTGCATTTCTCCCTGTTAAAAACCATTCTGTTAGTTGCTGCCCACTTCTCCAGTTTATTTAAATCTTTTTGAATCCTCTCTCTCTCTTCTCTAGTATTAGCTATCCCTCCTAGCTTTGTGTCATCAGCAAATTTAATCAGTTTACCCTCAATTCCTTCATCTAAATCGTTGATAAAGATGTTGAACAATACAGGGCCCAGGACAGAGCCCTGTGGTACCCCACTTGAGACATTCTTCCAACTGGATGTGCAGCCATTTACGACCACTCTTTGGGTCCGATCACTAAGCCAGTTATGAATCCACCTAACAGTTGCCTTGTCCATTCCATACTTAGTCATTTTTTCAATAAGGATTGTATGAGAGACTTTGTCAAATGCTTTGCTGAAGTCAAGATATACTATATCTACAGCATTTCCTTGATCCACCCAATCAGTAATACCATCATAGAAGGAAATTAAATTAGTCTGACATGACTTATTAGTTAGAAACCCATGCTGACTCTGTTTAATCACTTCATTCTTATCCAGGTATTGACATACATGTTGTTTAATAATTTGTTCAAAGATCTTTCCTGGTATAGAAGTCAGACTCACCGGCCTATAGTTGCCTGGGTCCACCTTCTTCCCCTTTTTGAAGATAGGAACAACATTTGCTCTTCTCCAGTCTTCTGGCACTTCTCCTGTTCTCCAAGAATTTTCAAAGATTATGGAGAGGGGTTCAAAAATTTCTTCTGCTATCTCCTTCAGTACTCTGGGGTGTAATTCATCTGGACCTGGAGACTTGAATACATTTAGGTTAGCTAAGTGTTTCCTCACTATCTTTCTGTTTATAGATATCCTGGATTCTTCTATTCCCTTAATAGGACAGTGAATAACAGTTGATGTTACATTTCCTTTCTGAGAGAAAACAGATGCAAAATAGGAATTTAAAAGTTCAGCCTTCTCAGCATCCTGTCTTACCATTTCATCATTTTCATCCTGTAAAAATCCTATAGCATCTTTGACTTTTCTTTTACTTTTGACATATCCCCAAAATCCTTTATTATTGCTTTTGACATTTCTTGCAAGCCTCAATTCATTTTCAGCTTTAGATAATCTGATTTGTGCCTTGCAGGTTCTGCAGACAGCATTATATTCTTCTTTAGATATGCCTCCTTCTTTCCATTTTATAAACATTTTTTGCTTCCTTTTTAGCATTTGCTTATGTTCTGTGTTCATCCATCCTGGTTTCCTTAAATGCTTCCTATTCTTCCCTCTTTTCGGAATTGTTAACAACTGTGCTTTGAGAATTTCATTTTTCAAGATTTCCCATCCTTCCTGGACATTTTTGTCTTTAAGGATATCCAGCCATTGGATCCCTCCAATTCTCTTTCTGAATCCCTTAAAATCTGCCTTTCTGAAATCTAACCTTGACGTCTGAGTCTTCACAGGTCTTCCGCCTCTAGTTATCCAAAATTCTAAAATAGCATGGTCGCTACCTCCTAGGGTCCCAGCCACTTTTACCTCCTCAACCATTTCCTCCCTGTTTATAAGGATTAGATCCAAGGTAGCAGTTCCCCTTGTTTTCTCCTTTACCTTTTGGAAGATAAAGTTGTCAGCAAGAGAGGATAAGAATTTCCTTGACCTGTTAGTTTTGCCTGAGAGAGATTCCCAACAAATGTCTGGATAGTTGAAGTCTCCCATGACAACTATGTCATATTTTTTGGAGAACTTGGCCATTTGATGCATAAAGAGTTCATCCATATCTTCAGCTTGCACAGGCGGCCTGTAGTAAATGCCTACAATGGTGTCCTTTCCATTGTTCTGTCCTTGTATTCTTACCCAAACAGTTTCCACAGAACTCCCAGTCTCTGAAGCTTCAATCTCTGTGCAGATATACGCGTTTCTAACATACAATGCGACACCCCCTCCTCGTTTATCAAGTCTGTTTCTTGCAAATAAGTTGTATCCTTCTAGTCTTGTATTCCAATCATGTGTATTGTCCCACCAAGTTTCAGTGATTCCAATGACATCATATTTCTTTTCCTGTGTTAGTAGTTCCAATTCTCCTTGTTTGTTGCCCATGCTTTGTGCATTAGTATAGAAACATTTTAGTTTGTGATTGGTTTCTCTTTCTCCAATATTTTTTTTTTTTTTTAATTAGATTCTTTCGTCTTTGTTCTTCCTTTCCACTTCTAATAGCAGAGTTCTCAGTAGCATTTGTCAGGTGTATGGCTTTTTCTGGTCTTTTGCTTCCCTTCCCATGTTGTTCTAGTTTAAAGCTCTCCTTACAAGTGTAGCAAGGCGACTTCCAAATACCTGCTTTCCAGTCTTCGTAAGGTGCACCCCATCTCTAGCAAGTAGTCCATCGTATAAGTAGTTCACTCCGTGATCCAGAAATCCAAATCGTTGCTGACGGCACCATCGACGTAGCCAGTTGTTCACCTGCAGAATCTTATTCCACCTCCTTGTTCCATGGCCATCCACTGGGAGGATGGAAGAGAAGACCACCTGCGCTCCCAGTTCTTTCACTTTCTTGCCTAAGTCTTCAAAGTCTCTGCAGATGGTTTCCAGGTCGTTTCTTGCGGTGTCATTTGTCCCCACATGTAGTAGCAGGAATGGGTAGTCATCTGTAGGTCTGAAGAGTCCTGATATCCTGTCAGACACATCTTTAATTTTTGCACCTGGAAGACAGCACATTTCTCTTGAAGTTATATCCGGTCTGCAGATAGCGGCCTCTGTTCCTCTCAACAGGGAATCCCCCATGACCACCACTCTCCGTTTCTTCTTCACAACATTTTTCTTTCTCCATCCAGGAGGACTCTGAAGGCGTACAAGGTTGCTGTTTGTTGGCAAAGTCTTATCCTGATGTATTTCTTCATCGTTTTCCTGCGTGAGAGCCTGGTACTGGTTTCTGAGCAGTATGGGTGCTGACTGCCTCCTGATCCTCCTGCTTCTCTGGGTCACATGTCTCCAATCCTCTGTTTCTTCAGGTGCACTTCGAATTTCTTCTCTTTCTGTAACATGAAGAGATAATTCTGCTCTGTCCAAGAACTCTTCACCTTCCTTAATGATCTTCAACGTAGCTAACCTCTCTTCGAGGTCTTTCCCTTTTTGTAGAAATTCTAGAATGGGCGTTATCGGGATTTCTCAAGAGTCGGGAGCTGTGTGGAACGCTAGGAACTTCCTCCATACCCTGGTATAAATTTAGTAGTCAATTTTCGACTTTGTAGGAGAGTATTGACTAGCCCCTCCGTGAACCCCCCTTGCTCTCAACATTTCCCTCTCAAGTTCCAAGCTGTCAAGTGGAGATTGTCCACTTGAGGATGGAAGAATGGCCCTTGAAAGAGTAGCTTGGGGGTTGAGGGAAGCACCCAAGGGTCTGTCACTGACATTGCTTGTAGGCATGAGAACCATGGCCTCCTTGGCTAAAATGGTGCTATTAAGATTACTTTTGCCTTTTCTGCCCTGATCTTCCTGATGACTGTGGCAGTAGTATGATTGAGGGAAAAGCATATGCCAGTCCGAACTGCCACGGGGCTTGGAGGGCATCCAGAATTTCGGGGCAGTCTGCCATGTTCAGGGAGGCGAACCTTCGCACCTGTCTGCTTTGTGGCAAAGAAATCTATCTGGGGAAGGCCCCATAGTGACACGATGTGTTCGAATATTTGCCTGTTCAGGCACCATTCTCCTTGCCGTAACGTGTCTGCTTCTGAATTGTCTCTTCCTCTTATGTGGAGAGCCGACACAAAAATTGTTTTTCCGCCAGGGACAAGATTTTTCTTGAGGAAGACATTAGGCTGTCCGATCGAGTTCCGCCTTGCTTGTTCAGATATGCTACCACTGTGGTGTTGTCTGGAAGGATTCTCACGTGTTCCCCTTGTAGCTGCGGAAAGAAGTGATATAGCGCATGACTAACCGCATTCAGCTCTTTTAAGTTTGAAGAATCGTGTCTCTCGCTTCTATCCCACTGGCCTTGGGAGAAGGTTCCTCCCATATGATCCCCCCATCCTGTAGGGCTGGCATCGGTAGTAACAATAAGGGAAGTTGTTATTACCCATGGTACTCCTCCCGATAGGTTGCTGTCGTCTAACCACCATGCTAGGGAGGTCAGGACTACTTGTGATAAGGTGACCTTTTTCGCTAAATTCCCTCGGGCACAAGCCTCCTCTAGGAGAATTTGGTGTTGCAGTTCCCTGGTATGGAACTGGGCCCACTGAACGGCCGGGATACAGGAGGTAAGGGACCCTAAAAGGGACATTGCTCCCCTTATGGACATGCATGGCTTGTCCATTGCTAGTCTGATCTTTGTTTTGATCATTGAAATTTCTACCTGCGGTAGCAGACAATTTTTCTTTCTTGAGTCTAGCTGGAGACCTAAGAAGGACTGGACGGATTGCGGCGACTCTGGACTTCTTGAAGTTTATAATCCAACCTAGAGCCTGTAGGGATGAGATTGTGTCATTAACTCGTCTACTACATTGTCGAGTTGAGTTCCCCATTATTAAAAAGTCGTCCAGATAGGGTATTATCAAGGTGTCTTTTTGGCATAGTCCAGCATCACCTTTGTAAAGACTCGTGGTGCGATGGAAAGGCCGAATGGCATAGCTGTAAACTGGAAATGGTGTATGATGCCATCGAGGAAGACCGCCACTCTGCGGTATCTCTGATATCTCTAATGGATGGGAAGATGATAGTAAGCATCTTTTAAATCTAAGCCGGCCATCATACAATTGGGGAAGAGACGCTTAATTGTAGATCTAATAGACTCCATCTTAAATCTATGATTTTTGACAAATGTATTCAGCTTTTTTAGGTTGATGATTGTTCTGAATGAGCCATCTGGTTTAGGGACCAGGAAAAGAGAATAAAAATCCTCTGCCTTCCTGCCCTTTGGGTACACGGACCAACACTTTTTTGTGCAATAAGCTTAGAATCTCAACTTCAAGGGCCTGCTGTTGGATTGGCGAGTTGAGAGAGGTTATAATAACCGAGTTATGGGGGACATGATGTAATTCTATTTTTAGCCCATGCCTACTGATGTCCAGGACCCAAGAACTGGCTGTAATTTTTCCCATTCTTGGAGGAAAAACTTTAGTCTTCCTGCTACTGGAGGGACTGGCTCTTTAGGGTCTGTCTCTATGGGAGGAGGGTCCTTTAAATATGGCACCTTTGTTTTTGTCCTCTCTTGCGCACCAACGATTTTGGTTTTCCGCCGGTCTTCCTCTGCCAAATGGCCGTCTCCTAAACGCCCTCCTATAAAATGGGAGAGTGGGGTTAGGGAAGCCCCTTTTCCTTTCCTTCGCCTTGGTGCGATCTCATCTAAGGTTTTTCTGAACAGAAACTCACCCTCACAAGGCATGGCGCAGAGCTTTGCATTGGATTTCGTATCGCCTCTCCAGCTTTTAAGCCACAGGCTATGCCTGGCGTTATTAAACAAGCCTGCTGTCCTGGCTGCCAAACGTAACGAGTCAGCAGAGGCGTCAGCTATAAATGCGGCCACACCACGGATCAAGGGGATAGCGGCTTGTAGCTTGTCCCTGGAGATTTTTTGTTCTATTTGCTGGTCTAGTTGATCAATCCAGACTACACTGTGTTCCAAATTATGCAAAAAATATTTCCTCATATTTTCTATAAATTACCTATATGAATTGCAGTCATTATTATTTTCCAGTCATCTACTATTCTAGTATAATTGCAATGTTTTTGAACAAACTGCCTATGAAAACAGTATATTTTTTAAAATAATAAACACTCAAAATGCATGTTCCAAATTATTATGCACAGCAGCGTTTTCAACCTTTTTTTTATTTTGAACAAAAAAATGGTCAATTGTGAAATTATAAGCATTATCAGCTTATTACAAAATGAAATCAAACAGTTTTCAAGTCAAAACTTTATTCTAGGTGATGTTACATATGCACATAGGACCCCTTGTTCGAAAGAAGCTTCTGAACTCTCTCGTCCATTGAATTTGTCAGTTTTTGGATGGTTTGTGCTTCAATTGTTTTGCATGTGGACAGAATACCCTCCCAGAGCTGTTGCTTGATGTGAACTGCCTCCCGCCATCACAGACACTCCTTTTGATGATGCTCCAGAGGTTCTCAATGGGGTTGAGGTCAGGGGAAGATGGTGGCCATACCATAAGTTTGTCCTCCCATAGCAGCCAGAGATGCAGATGTGTTATTTGCAGCATGAGACGGTGCATTATCATGCATGAAAATGATCTTGCTGCAGAAAGCACGGTTCTTCCTCTTGAACCATGGCAGGAAGTGCTGTTTTAGAAACTCCACATAGATTATGGAGTTCATCTTTACCCCTTCAGGGATCCTAAAGGGGCCAACAATCTCTCTCCCCATGATTCCAGCCCAAAACATTACTCCACCTCTTCCTTGTTGGCGCCTTAGCCGTGTTTTCATGGGGTGTCCATCAACCAGTCATCCTCCACTCCATTCATCTGGACCATCGAGCGTTGCACGATACTCATCGGTGAACAAAACAGTTTGGAAGTCAGTCTTCATGTATCGTTTGGCCCACTGGGGCCGTTTCTGCTTGTGTGCAGTGGATAGAGGTGGTCGACAGGATGGCTTGCGCACAGCTGCAAACCTCTGAAGGACCCTGCATCTTGTTATTTGGGGGACGTTGGAGGCACCAGCAGCTTCAAAAACTTGTCTGCTGCTATGACAAGGCATTTTTGCAGCTGCTATTTGAACCTGACGCAATTGCCTGTTGGAAAGAGTCCTCAATTTTTCCTTTTCAGCACGCACACGTGTGTGCTGGGAATCAGCTACATACTTCCTGATTGTGCGATGATCACGATGAAGTGTCTTAGCAATGTTGATTGTAGTCATGCCTTGACCTAAATACTCCACAATTTGTTGCTTCTCAGCAGCCGACACATCCTTTTTCTTTCCCATTTTGGCAAAAAATGTAGGCTGCTTAATAATGTGGAACAGCCTTCTTAAGTAGTCTTGCCTTTATTTGGACACACCTGCCAAACTAATTTGCACAGGTATCTGCAATTGCTTTCAGTGATATAAAGAGCCCTGAAACACATCACCATCAATGAGTTTAAATGACAAACAAAAAAAATTCTAACCTTATCACTCCTAAACTCTTTTTGCATAATAATTTGGAACACAGTTTAGCACAGAACGGGCCATGCAAGTGCTGGCTATTGCTGGCTTAAATGTGCCGGTAGCTGCCTCCCAAGCTCTTTTCAGCGAGGCATCGGCTTTGCGGTCGAGTGGATCTTTTAATGTGCCTGCATCCTCTACCGGTAAATATGATTGTTTTGAGGTAGAGGCGACCGCAGCGTCCACTTTCGGGACCTTAGACCACGTTAATAGCTCCTCGTCACTGAAGGGGTACCTTCTCTTTGATTTGAGGTAGAGGCGACCGCAGCGTCCACTTTCGGGACCTTAGACCACAATTAATAGCTCCTCGTGACTGAAGGGGTACTTTCTCTTTGAGGCCGAAGGGAGGTAACCTCTCTGGTCCTGTATCCGGTAGGAGGTGTCTACAAAGGGCACATTCTTTATTTTTTGTTTTCTCTTTTTTCTTAGTTTGAGGGAGGAGACGTAGCAAAGAAAGAGAAGGGAGAGAGAGAGTGTTTGTCAGCTTGATAGGCAGAGTCATCCACTCACCCAGAGAAGCTGTAGGTACCAGATCAGGAGGCTGAGATGGAGGCTTGTTGGCATGGCTTCTATCAGAGAAGCCTCTACCAGAGTGGTCCTTGGATGCAGCTGTAACACCTGCCGGGAGATGCGTGCCTTGTCCTGGGGAAGACAAGCTTGCACGCTGGACTCTTTCAGGACTTTTTAAGCTCCACCATATTGCCTTTCCGGTACCTCCCCCCCAGGGGCACCTCATCTAGGTGGGCGCGGCTAATTTGTACATGCGCGGCCCGGTATGTAGCCCTCAGGCCGCGCCGCTGAATCAGGGCTGTGGAGTCGGTAAGCCAAACCTGCGACTCCGACTCCTCAATTTCCCTTACACCGACTCCGACTCCACGACTCCGACTCCCACACATATTGCTTATATTTAAGTGAAAAATGTATTGTAGTACAATGTGAACCTCAGACATTTAATCATTTTTATGATCCAATAATCAAGATATTTAGATAGAACAGAATATATATTGGTGTACTACCCGGTTTTCATTCTTTTTGGTACAGTTACGATATGGCTAGACAGATATGGATAAATGGATATATAGATAGAGCAGATTTCTAATCTGCTTTTGCTATTGAAAACATTATCTATGAGCTCAAAAACCTTTCAGGTGATGCAGTTTTTTAAAAAGATGATCAGCTTTTGCAGCTGAAAAACGTATCCTCAAAAAACACAGGAAAAACACTGTGCGTGAATGTAGCCTTAGATCAGGAATATCGGCCATTTATAGGACATTTCATTACTTTCCCAAACTCCTATAAAAAAATATTCAGCACATCCTGCATTGAATTACTGTACCCAATTTATTATATATTTTAGGAGTCGGTCCATTTTATACCGACTCCGACTCCACCAAAATGAGCACCGACTCCGACTCCACGACTCCGACTCCACAGCCCTGCGCTGAATACCCCGTTTTTTTCCCTTAACTTTTCTCTGCACCTCCGGGGGGGGGGGGGGGGGGAATTGACGGACAGGCGGGTGGGGAGCGCTAACACGCCTGTTTGCGGTCTCGCGATGCTCCCGGGACCGCGCACTGTCGCTGGGGATCTCTGGTAACCCGGAAGTACCCCTCTTACCACATCCGGTGTCGGCGCTGCATGTGCGCGGCCCCTCCGTCCTAGTCCTTCCTTCTGGGGCCGCGCTGAAGCCAGATTGGGGGGGAACGGAGGCTGTAAATTTTTCCTCCAGCCCCGCGCTCCCACACGGGCCGAGACGGCCATATCCGGATCCCGGCGGCGTGAGTATTGCAGGAAACCGCGGGCGGCCCTCTCCGGACATGTTGTTTCTGCCAGTGCTGCTGCTCAGTCGAAGGGGGAGTCGGACTACAGCATTCCCCCGACGCTGCTTCTGGACCGGAGCCCCTGCCGGTTGCCACAGAGACTGCACAGGTGGCTCCCTGGCCCAGGTATGCTTCTGTAGGATAATATTGCGGTTTCCCATAGGAACAGGAAACCAACTGAGGAGGAGAGGCGGACCGCCCTCTTTTATCTCTGTAGGTTTCCTGTTCCTATGGGCGGATCCCTCTCTCAAGTGGGTGCTGTCGTGGCATAGGGTAAAATAATAAATCTTATGGTGGCTCAGACAGCCTGTATGCCCATCAATTTTACACCCAAAATCCCATGTCATCATACGCCAGATGGAACCCTGTAACTGCAACAGAGGTGATGACATTTTGGGGAATTGTGCTGCATATGGGCATAATAAAAAAACAGATTCTGCAATACTGAAGTTCTGATATTCTCTACAGTACACCAGTATTCTGCACGGCCATGACTAAAACACAATTTGAAGCAATCCAAACATTTTTGTATTATAATGATAATGCACAGTGTTCCTCCCCGAGACAATCCAAACTTTGGTTATCTACATAAAATCCGGCCAGTGATTGAACACTTCAGCAGAAAATTTGCTGAGGCGTACAAACCCCAGAGGGACATCACTATTGATGAGTCTCTGGTTCATTTCAAAGGGAGGCTAAAATTCTGACAATACCTGCCCAGTAAGAGGTCCAGGTATGGAATAAAGCTGTACAAACTGTGCGAGAGTGCCTCAGGGTACACCCACAGATTTAGGGTCTACGAGGGTAATGCCCCCCCTGTGCAGGGGGTGAGAGAGAAAGTTGAGTGGGAATTGCTGCACCCACTGCTGGATAAGAGT
The DNA here is from genome assembly GCF_039654945.1 of Dendrobates tinctorius. Classification (NCBI taxonomy): domain Eukaryota; kingdom Metazoa; phylum Chordata; class Amphibia; order Anura; family Dendrobatidae; genus Dendrobates; species Dendrobates tinctorius. The sequence continues at coordinate 1,815,074 of NW_027361736.1, read as the reverse complement.
TATCACCCATACATTGATAACTTTTACACCAGCATCCCACTCTTCAAGACCCAATCTGTCAGAGGTACAGTTGAATGTGGCACCGTGCCAAAAAAAAAAATAAGTGAGGCCCCCATAAGCCGCTAATTGGGCAAGCGCTGAGAAAAGGCTAAAGCAGAGCCCAATGCAGCATCAAAATGCTGGTAGTCAAGTAGAAAGACAAATGGAATGTCCTTATCTTGACCACCATACACAGTGACAAAAGCTCCCTTGTCAATGATTGTGGTACTCAACACAAGTCCCGAAGCCAGATTGTGTCTTGGATTACAATCGGTACATGGGGGGGGGTGTAGATCTTTCAGATCAAGTCCTCAAATCATACAGTGCCATGCGAAGAGCCAAAGTATGGTACAAAAAATTGGCCGTGTACATTGTACAGATGGCACTGTACAATGCTTTTGTGCTGTTCCGATCTGCAGGCAACATGGTTTGCTTTCTTCAGTTTTAGGAGGTAGTCATCAAGGTCCTAATGTTTGGCACTCAGGGAGGTGAGGGTCCCAGTACTTCTGAATCTGATAGTGCCCGTATTGTCCCAGGTCAACATTTCCCAGGAGAGGTTCCCCAAACAAGGGGACGATCACAAAAACGGTGCACAGAGTGCTCCAAGAGGAGGGATCCAATGGCTGGATATCCTTAAAAACAAAAATGTCCAGGAAGGATGGGAAATCTTGAAAAATGAAATTCTCAAAGCACAGTTGTTAACAATTCCGAAAAGAGGGAAGAATAGGAAGCATTTAAGGAAACCAGGATGGATGAACACAGAACTTAAGCACATGCTAAAAAGGAAGAAAAAAATGTTTATAAAATGGAAAGAGGGAGGCATATCTAAAGAAGAATATAATGCTGTATGCAGAACCTGCAGGGCACAAATCAGATTTTCTAAAGCTGAAAATGAATTGAGGCTTGCAAGAGATGTCAAAAGCAATAATAAAGGATTTTGGGGATATGTCAAAAGTAAAAGAAAAGTCAAAGATGCTATAGGATTTTTACAGGATGAAAATGATGAAATGGTAAGACAGGATGCTGAGAAGGCTGAACTTTTAAATTCCTATTTTGCATCTGTTTTCTCTCAGAAAGGAAATGTAACATCAACTGTTCTTCACTGTCCTATTAAGGGAATAGAAGAATCCAGGATATCTATAAACAGAAAGATAGTGAGGAAACACTTAGCTAGCCTAAATGAATTCAAGTCTCCAGGTCCAGATGAATTACACCCCAGAGTACTGAAGGAGATAGCAGAAGAAATTTTTGAACCCCTCTCCATAATCTTTGAAAATTCTTGGAGAACAGGAGAAGTGCCAGAAGACTGGAGAAGAGCAAATGTTGTTCCTATCTTCAAAAAGGGGAAGAGGGTGGACCCAGGCAACTATAGGCCGGTGAGTCTGACTTCTATACCAGGAAAGATCTTTGAACAAATTATTAAACAACATGTATGTCAGTACCTGGATAAGAATGAAGTGATTAAACAGAGTCAGCATGGGTTTGTAACTAATAAGTCATGTCAGACTAACTTAATTTCCTTCTATGACGGTATCACTGATTGGGTGGATCAAGGAAATGCTGTAGATATAGTATATCTTGACTTCAGCAAAGCATTTGACAAAGTCTCTCATACAATCCTTATTGAAAAAATGACTAAGTATGGAATGGACAAGGCAACTGTTAGGTGGATTCATAACTGGCTTAGTGATCGGACCCAAAGAGTGGTCGTAAATGGCTGCACATCCAGTTGGGAGAATGTCTCAAGTGGGGTACCACAGGGCTCTGTCCTGGGCCCTGTATTGTTCAACATCTTTATCAACGATTTAGATGAAGGAATTGAGGGTAAACTGATTAAATTTGCTGAAGAAACAAAGCTAGGAGGGATAGCTAATACTAGAGAAGAGAGAGAGAGGATTCAAAAAGATATAAATAAACTGGAGAAGTGGGCAGCAACTAACAGAATGTTTTTTAACAGGGAGAAATGCAAAGTACTACATCTGGGCAATAAAAATGAAAAAAGCATATACAGAATGGGAGGAATAGGGCTAAGTGATAGCACATGTGAAAAAGACTTGGGTATACTAATAGATCACAGACTGAATATGAGTCAACAGTGTGATGCAGCAGCAAAAAAGGCAAATGCAATTCTAGGATGTATTAACAGAAGCATACAGTCTAGATCACGTGAAGTCATTATTTCCCTCTACTCCTCTTTGGTCAGACCTCATCTGGAATATTGTGTCCAGTTTTGGGCACCACATTTTAAAAAAGACATCAACAAACTGGAGCAAGTTCAGAAAAGAGCGACCAGAATGGTGACCGGTCTGCAAACCCTGTCTTATGAGGAAAGGTTGCAGGATTTGGGAATGTTTAGTTTGCAAAAGAGAAGACTGAGAGGAGACTTAATAGCTGTCTACAAATATCTAAAGGGCTGTCACATTGTAGAAGGATCAACTTTATTCTCATTTGCACAAGGAAAGACTAGAAGCAATGGGATGAAACTGAATGGGAGGAGACACAGATTAGATATTAGAAAAAACTTTTTGACAGTTAGAGTGATCAATGAGTGGAACAGGCTGCCACGAGAAGTGGTGAGTTCTCCTTCAATGGAAGTCTTCAAACAGAGGCTGGACAGACATCTGACTGGGATGATTTAGCGAAACCTGCTTTGAGCAGGGTGTTGGACCAGATGGCCCAGGAGGTCCCTTCCAACTCTACAATTCTATGATTCTATGAGGGGAATTCGAAAAGGACACAATTTTCCATTGTTAAACCTGCCCTGAAAAACCTGGTATTTGCATTAAGAATTGCTTCAAAGCGCACCACATGTTCACAAATTACTAAAATTAGTTTATACCCTGTTGACACAACACACTTTTGCAATCTGATGTACTCTGCACAGCTTAGACATACCACCACATTATAAATTCATATACCAGTAAAACCAAAAGCATTGTAATAATTACTATAAAACTATGCCTCTAGATACATTCCTTCAGGGGTGTAGTTTCCAATATTGGGTCACTTGTGGGTGATTTCCATTGTTTCTGCACATTAGGGGCTCTGCAAACGCGACATGACGCTCACAAACCATTCCAATCAAAGTCTGCAATCCAAAACGTCACTCCTTCCCTTCCGAGCCCTGCGCCAAAACAGTCGTTTTCTCCCACATATGGGGTATTGGCGTACTCAGGAGAAATTGCACAACAACTTTAGCGGTCAATTTTCTCCTCTTACCCTTGTGAAAATAAAAAAATGCTGCTGAAAGATCATTTTTCACACTCTGCAAGTAAAACTTCAACTATGCTGTTAATGCACAAACTTCGGTGGATCGTGACAACATTACAAGGCATATATAGGATTTCACAATTCACATTGCTGTGGGAAAACCCATGGCTTTCCAATTTATACCAATTAAAAGGGTTTAAAACTTGGAGCTTAAAAGGGACTGTATAGATTCATTCATGTGTTAACGGGCAACTTGATCAAGGAATTTTAATAACTACAAAGTGAATTTGGATTATCAATGGAATAGAGGTATCTACAGTTACAGCATGCATATCCGTTAGAGGGTCTCACTCCAGATACTTGTGTGCTTCAAAATATAATACAGAGGATAGCCAGCACACAGCTCTAGTGGCTCAAACTCATTACTTTATAATATTCTGCTGGATATTGTTCTAATTAAATACCCTATGCACTCAAAAGAAAGATGGGAGAGTGTGATAGGTCCTATCAAAGAAAGCCATTTGCCATTTTTGAAAAGCGTTCCACAATCGTCCCTAAATGAATCCCATATATTGTATCAGTTGCATGGGTTACAGCAGGTGTATAGGACACCTCAGTTTCCATAGAACAATGGGTTTCGGCCAAGTCCTATTTGTACTAGATGTAAAATATACTCAGCAGATATGATCCATATGATGTGGACTTTTCCCCAATAAGGAGTCCTTTTGGAAAGGAGTATTAGCATTTATTAATAGAGATTATTCAATTAATGTAGACCCCTCACCCTTTGCATGTACATTGGGGTATGTCGAGGACGTGAACACTGATGAACATGGTAAGACCGCAGTGTCACGTATGCTATATATGGCTAGGAAATTAATAGCTTAGAACTGGATATCGGACCAGGCGCCCACGATCCCATAATTTACAAATAAAATTAACTAGTTGTTAAACCTAAAAAGGGGCATTTATCTAAAAAAAGGGGCGCTAGCTCTAAGCTTGATAAACTACGGGCCCCGTTGATTGATGTAGCTTAGTATCTAGAGAACTGCAAAGATTTTGCCGAGGTCTGTTTTGATCACTGTAACTGCCCATTTTTACAAGACATTACCAATGTAAAAAAAAAAAAGCGAAGATGTATGTTATAATTCTGATCTAGTATTCAATTGTTTATCATGGAAAATTGTTTTTGTTGCAGAACTGTGTAAAATAATAGAAATTTTACACATTAAGTGTATTGTATGTTAGAGGGCGAGGGGTTCGGGATTGTGTTCTTTTTACGCTTTATCTGAAAAATGCCAATAAAAATAAAAAGTATTGGAATTAAAAAAAAAAAAAAAAAAAAGACTTACCGATAAAATTCACACATTCTGATAGGTGCCTGGGCTGAAAGGGGCCTTCATAAGCAGTTTTACTTTTGTCAAACAAATATACCATGTAGCTGTCCCACCCTCGCTATGTATAGGAAGAAAAAACAAACAATTGTTCTCATTAACCTTGGCTTATTTGTACAGATGTTAGAGCCAGAATAATACCACCTATAAAACTGCTAATATCTCCGTTTTATGCGACTATCGATGGCCTATAATTAAGTTCAAGGAAGAATAGGCTGAAACATACAAACTGTGGCTACGACTGGTTCTGTAAAACACCACATTTTGGTGAGCTGTGATACCAATCATTGCAACAAGAGTTTGTACACTGCAACACCTCATTCTGCCATTTAGTAGGAGGCTGACTGTAATGGAGCTATGAGCACGAGCTACGGTATTGGAGCAAAGAAAGATATGAAAGGCACTAAAAATAGATAAAGTTGGTTACATTTTTGGACCCAAATTAATTAACCAGGTAGATTAGCAGTTGGGGTGTGTTCACACGTCGCGTATTTGCCAGGCTTTTCCTGTAAAAAAAAACCCACTGCATTCTACTGTCACAGCAAAGTGATTGAGTCATGAAATTTTCTGCACACGCTGCTTATTTTTTCTTTGCATGTTTGAAGCAGTTTCTCATCTGCAGCATGTCAATTCTTTTCAGTGATATCCACCCATTCTAATGAATGGGGAAAGAAGCATAAAAACTGATTTTTCAGCACCACTATTACTGCCAAGAGACTTTTTATGTAAAAATGTCTGCAGCAAATAGTTAATGTGTGTACATACCCCCAACTCACCAGCAAAGTTTTTTTTACATTTCGGGACACAGAAGACAGTAGTTATAGGTGCTACCACTAAGCCAAAAATGTTAGCCCCTAGTACACAGGCTATAACCCCCCTCTTACAGGCACAAAGTAGCAGTTTATCTAAAACCAGGAGGATCAACTGCTATAAGACAATAGATCGTAAATGGTAACAATAAAACAAGACTTAACTCTTTACAACAAGGTCAAATTTCAGTTTTGTATTTTTCATCCAATTTTTCTAAGAGCTGTAACTCTTATTTTTCTGTCCACACAAACTGGTGAATGACCCCTTGCATTTTACCACATTGTGTACTGGAAAACAAGAAAAAAATTCCAAGTGGGAGTGCTCGTGGAAAAAAAACAATTCTGACCTGTATTTTGGGAATTGTTTTTACGATGTAAATTTTGTGGTAAAAATGACCTCAATAGGATTCTGATCATCATTACAATTATGTTGATACCAAAACATGAAGAAAAGGAGAAAAAATCCATCTCCAAGCGATATTCAAATTTCAACATTTATTCCAACATGGACAATAGAAAGATCAGCTCCCGGACTGCATCAGCTCACACAGGAGCGATAAAGCGACGCGTTTCGATCGCTACATGCGATCTTTATCAAAGCTGACATGTCAAAATCACACACGAGTATAAAAAGAGACAGGAACCAATCATCTAACTAATACATGTCACATGATCAGAAGGTCCTGCTCTAAGAAATGCAATTTACCAAATAACGAGATCATGAGAATTACATCAAGTTTATATAGAAAAATCATTTAAGATATGTCCACATACATGTAAAAAAATATTTGTTGATGTAAGATGTCACAATTCTATCAAAATTCATACGATTTCGTTAAATAAAAAAGTCATGTGACCAAAACGGTTCTCTTAGCGATATTACATATATCAATTAGCGGAATGATATAAAATCCACAAAATTCAACAAGAAAACATATGGTGAAGAACATGCAAATATAAAAAAAACATTATTCAAATGAAAAATACTTTGAAAATTCAATAGTGGAACATGATTTTGTTCTTTTTATTTAATCCATCAGGAAACCTGGTTCCCAAATTAAAAATCCAGAAAGCTTCCCGGGTGAGCAGTGTCCTTCTGGTATCACCACCCCTAGAAGATTTCCTGATTTTTTCAATGCCTGTTACCTGAAAAGAGACGACATTACGAGAATGGAAATTAATAAAATGCTTGGCAGTGGAAGAAACAGTGCGGACCCCATCTGACACAAGTTATATCATACAAATGTTCAACTACCCTAGTTTTCAATTTCCTAGATGTACAACCTACGTAGGATTTATTGCACAAAGGGCAATCAATTTTATATACCACAAAATCCAAATTACAGTTAATAAAACTATTTATACTAAACGATTTGGTATTATTATAAAAAATTTGGATTTCACCATGTGTTTGCAAGTCCTACAATTGTTCCCTCCACATTTATAATTTCCCTTATTATCTAACCACGTACCAATATTTTTTCGTGATGAAAACAAACTAGGAGATAAAATGTTACCTAAAGTAGGGGCTCTACGTGCTACCACATTGCAACATTTTATCACTAAGAGAACCGTTTTGGTCACATGACTTTTTTATTTAACGAAATCGTATGAATTTTGATAGAATTGTGTCATCTTACATCAACAAATATTTTTTTACATGTATGTGGACATATCTTAAATGATTTTTCTATATAAACTTGATGTAATTCTCATGATCTCGTTATTTGGTGAATTGCATTTCTTAGAGCAGGACCTTCTGATCATGTGACATGTATTAGTTAGATGATTGGTTCCTGTCTCTCTTTATACTCGTGTGTGATTTTGACATGTCAGTTTTGATAAAGATCGCATGTAGCGATCGAAACGCGTCGCTTTATCGCTCCTGTGTGAGCTGATGCAGTCTGGGAGCTGATCTTTCTATTGTCCATGTTGGAATAAATTTTGAAATTTGAATTTCGCTTGGAGCTGGATTTTTTCTTCTTTTCTTCATGGAAATTGACCACTACAGGATGGTGTTCCGCGCTCCTATTGAGTCGGTGAGCTGGCTTTATATCTTTATTTGACTGATACCAAAACATGCCCAGTTTGTTGTGTATTATTTAAATGATGAAAAAAAAAAATCACAAGTTTACAAAAAATTTTTAGGAGGTTGTGGCGCTGTTTTCCGAGACCCATAACGTTTTCATTTTTCGGCCGATTAAGCTGTGCCACTGATTATATTTTGTGAGGCAAGATGACGTTTTATTGATATAATTTCGGGATAGATATGATGGTTTTGACGCTGGTTACAGCATTTTTGTGGTATTGCAGCGACCAAAAAAACCCCAGTCCACTATATGGTAAAATGAGTGGTGTCATTCAAAAGTATAACACAAGCCCTCATAATGCTAGATAAAAAGTTATGGCTCTTGGAAGAAGGGCAAGAAATAACAAAAAAGTGTCAATTGTACAGTGGATGCGGCCAGGTTATGCATACCAACACGCTATTCATCTCAATATGGAGCGGATGTGTAGTACCTGGTTGCGGCCACTTTTCAGTTGATGGCGCTTTGGAGCTCTGCAACTGATCACATCCGTCTGCACCTGGTACTGGGAAGAGCTAATAAGTGTTCCGCCCCCACGATCTGATATTTATGACCTATGCTACCCTAATCCTCTCCAATGCAAAATGGGTGATGACTAAGGACACTTCATCTCTGTTTCCCATCTAAAAACCAGGAAAAAAAAAATCTAAACTAAAATAATAAAATCAGAGAAGACCAACAAAAGTAGGGAGTTCTGCCTATAAAGTCACTAAACCAAAGGAGGATTTTTGGTACTGCTCTCTTTTTCGTAGTCTTCATTGGACACAGAAACGAGGGCAAATATGCTACTACCTGGAGGCTGCCACTAAAAATAGATTTTAGGCTAGGTTCACATTTGCGGTCGAGTCCGCAGCGTATCGTCCGTCACTGCAAACGCATGTATGCGTTTCCGGACGATAGGCAAATGCTATTTCCCAGCGAATTTTGAATTTACACAAGCCACACCCAATGTGCGTGTCTTATGTAAATTGTTGCGTACGCAAACGCAAAGTGTACGCATGTCGTTGCGTATGCTTGCGTTAGCATAACCAGTAATGAGGGGATTTTTACGAACGTCATCCGCATGCGGATGACTGCGGATATTTGACGCCGCAAAAAGGGTTAAGGAAACCCTTGCAAAAGGTGAAAAGGTGGAGAACACACTAAGGAAAGAGCGAGAAAGAGAAAGCGCGCGAGAGAAAGAGAGAGAGCGATAGAAAGAGAGCGAGAGATAGAAAGAGAGCGAGCGATAGAGAGCGAGAGAAAGAGAAATAGAAAGAGAGAGAAAGAGAAATAGCGAGAGAGAGCTAGAGAGAGCTAGAGGAAAAAAATCACAATCACCCTGTTGGAAAGCTGGAACGGAGAGATTTCTTCTTAGCACTAAAGGAGATGACCAAAGGACGCTCAACACCAGATCGAGGTTCTCCAGATCTAGATAGACTAATAAGGTGGGCCTGAGTTCGCTGTGCCCTGGTATGCAATTCTGATTTATGGATTACAAGTCAGACTGTGCGGGACAAGTAGAGCCAAGGCAGGGACCTGGTCTTTGGGAGTAAACAATGGCTCAAGACCCACATGTAAAAAATAAAAAGGAGGATATTGCCATAGAAGTCTTGCTAATAGATGGTAGAGTAGATGGTTTTGAAATAAAATGGCAACACGTGACATCTAAGGCCCTTGTTCCCTAATCCTAGTCCGTTCAACAAAATTAGAAGGGGAAGAAGCCTTTTAAACTGCAAACCCAACAGTCCTGCAAGTAAATTAAAGGACCAAGAAGTCGAATCGAAAAGGTAATCTTTCAGAAAGGTCTATCTGGATACTATGGGTGGTGACAGGGGCATCTGCAATAAAGAGATGCAGCTATGGACTTAATCCGAAGAATCTTGAGCTTATCAGGCATTCAAAACTTTCAGTCTAAAATGAGGCGAATCCTGTCCTGATGGGAAAGACCAAGATTCCCTCCTAGAATACAGAAGAGCACTGACCTACGCCTTGAACTGTCATCTACCAAAACACTAATTGAGAAAGTAGGTGGTCCAGGTGACACAACAAAAGTCCATTGTCTGAAAGACCTGCTATAAGACTTCAATGAGACATAGCTGACTATCGTTCTCATAAGAGGTGAAAAGATAGAAACATTGCTACTACTCTCTAACCCAGCCATCTAGGACCATAGGTAAAAAGGTCTAGGATAAAATGGAGACCTCCTCTGGGACAAAGATAGCATAAGGGATGCCCCAAAGTAATGAAGTAGCCATCTCAAGTGGAGGCTTCAATAACCACTCAATGCGTCTAGTGGTGCCCTACCCAGGGTCGATGCATCCACAAGGTTAGAGAATTTGAGGACTCCCTGTAAAAAAAGAAGCCCAGTGCTAAGGTTAGACAGTCAAGATATGAGGTGACCCGACTCTAGGGATCCTGGGAGCAAAAATCCCAGTATATCTGATCAATGGTGTATGATACTATGAACAAAGGCCTCTGACTGGCTGAAAAGGCATACAAGCGTGATATGCCTGCACCACCCAATGCAAAGTTATAAAAAAAAAAAAAAAGACTAGCTGAGTAAATAAGTCACCCATGCCTCTGAAATTAGAGGAAATATTCCCTTCTGAAGGTTGGAATCAACAAAAAGGGAGCTATTCTCCTCTAGCACAAAGCGCTGAAGCAAGGCTACCTGGACTATTTGATGAATGTGCTACGATGAGAGGTCTCTACCAGAGGAAAACATTATTCCTGGAAGTTAGAGTTAGCTAGGCCAAAATGAAGTCATGGGACTCCGGACCAAGGGGCAATGTGGGCTACATCTGATAAACCAAAAAGTAAGTTATGTGGCGCCCAGGCCGTGGGGGCCCTCAGGAAGCCTCAGCTGGCTGGGAGATGCAGGGTTGTGCACAATAGAAGGAGAGGGACGAATAAAAGAAAGTGACTGGGCACAGCATTGGACAGGTGAGAAAACGCCACAAGTCTGCGAGAAAGACGCTGCAGTAGCAGGCTTAGGGTGTGTGCACACGCTGCCAAATTTTTCTGCCGAAAAATCTGCATAGGTTGGCAGAAACCGCAGGGTAGAACGCATGCAGTTTTCCCTGCACATTCCTATGGTTTGTCCAGCGGAATTGATGCAGATTCTATTGCGGTGTGCAGATTGTGGAAAGAGAGAGAATATTTTATGTCCCAGGAGGGAAACTGCAGCAGCGAAACCGCAAAAAAGTAGTGACATGCTGCGGAAAATAAACCGCAGCAAATCTGCGCTGAATTTTCTGCAGCATGTGCACAGCGGATTTGATCTTCCATAGGTTTACATGGTACTGTAAACCGCATGGAAACTGCTGCGGGTTCACAGGACCAAAACCGCTGCAGCTCCGCAGCAAAATCCGCAACTTGTGCACACACCCTTAGAAAGGGTCAGCACTTGATCCTGTGGTCCTGAATCTCTCATCTGCTCCTCGCAACACTACACACTTTGGCAGTCTGGCAGGCAGAAGATAAAAGGCAAAGGAACAATTATCCTGGGAACCTGATCCAACTGCATCCAGGTACAACATTCTTGTCACACCAACAAGAGAAGATACAGACTGACCATTATAGGCTGTGAAACAGAGATTAGTTGATGCAGGAAAAACTTCTAGGCAAAAACAGACCTGAAACTCAGACTGAGGTCTGCCTCCAATGTGTCCAGCTGGACAGGTGAGGGCTGAAGGGGAGAAGCAGACTTTTTTTTTTTTTTGTCTAAGATGTATTCTTAGTGTCAGCATATTATCCAAGATTTCTGTGTCCTCTATTGAAGAGCCCCAGAGAAACTAATTAGATGATTTTTTGCAGAAAATATATAACCTGTGTAGGGGTCAGTGGCTGAATGACTGCAGGCTATAAGCATGGTTACTGTGCTATAGGTACACAGATGAGAAATGGATACTGAAAAAGAGTACTGTGGTATTTTACGATAGTACAATCAGACAGCCGTAAAGTAAAAAAAAAATATAAACATGCACCAATGTCTTTTATAAAGTCATAGCTGAACTGAGAAATAAGGTGGTCCAATAAAACAAAACATACTCATTGAGTAGACTATCAAAAGGTATTGATTTCAAAACTATGAGTGCTGCCAACATGATAATTTATTCTTACCACGCCATCGATTACACATTGCGATGCAGGTTTCCGGGGATCAAGAGATACTCCCATCTCAAGCAACAATTCTTGGTTGCATGTTGTTATTTCAGTCTCTTTCTCAATGCGAGCCTGCAGGGAGTGCAGACTTTCATCTGGTGGCAGGAGGAAGGGCAAAATCTTTGCAGATGTCATGTTCAAAATGTGGACAATCTTCAATGGAGTAAAATGAATGAGCCATGATTATCCAATACACACCTCTAACAGACAATAAAAGACTGGAAATATAACCAAGGGCTTACCTTTAGATTCAGAATATGGTCCATTAACACAAAGCAGTGTGGACGGTCAGTGAGGTTATCCACACCACCACCTCTCTGCTGAGGATCCCAGTTTAAAACTAATTGTAACCAAGTCTCCAGTTGATCTACCATGATGCTATACAAAAAGAAAAAAAACACATTTATTTTCATGTTTGTAGCATCTATGTTCCCAGGCGTCTTACATGTTGGATTTCTCTCTCTAAGCAAATAGTGTTTTACATACATGTGTTCTGTAAATCTGTTCCAACTTCTTGTCTGCACACAATTTTATTTGTAATATTTTTGGAGCTTTATTGCTTTGCCACAAGGGTTTTTTTCTTGCATCACTGATATTCTTCACATTTATGGAGAAAATTAATTACCAAACGTTTATTCATTAAAACAAAATTTAATTGAATTCCAATTCTACTCTGAAAAGATGGTAACAAATTGCAAGCTTTCGAGACTACTCAGGTCTCTTCATCAGGCTTGACTAATACAACATCTGAAGAATCACATATTTATACACAAGACAGCACAGAAATAACGCAATAGATAAGACAAGTGACATGAAGAATTGTCATTATGGGAGAGGTAGAAACATAAATATTGGAGCAGTTCATAGATAAGGAGTGTGAAAGTTCTATTATCCTCTGATTGGTGTCTGGTACTGTGTTGTCATGACCCCAGAAGGTCTGAGGAGCAAATTCCTTAATAGATGTAAAAAGACATAAATCCATGTGACATTCATTTCTGCACTGAGTGTGTCAAAGGTTTTTATGAATTTATCCTCCCAAACGCTTCTGTTTCTCTGAGACTTGAAGTTACCTTTTAATACAAGTAAATTAATGTCCATTATGCCATGACCGGGGATACAAAAATGTTTGGCCACAGGTAGAACCATTCTTTTTTCTATTATTGTGTGGCGATGAGAATTCATTCTTGTTCTCAGTTTTTGCCCGGTCTCCCCCACATACATTAAGAAGCATAAGTGTCAGAAGCTCCTTGTCCTCTCCAACAGTTGCAGGAACCTTTCCTTGCAACCAGAAAAAATTTAAAACATGTCTATTTATAATGACCATGGACAAGATAAAGATCCCCAACTCACATCAGGACTACAAGATCCCAGGTACTTTCAGCTGCATCACATCTAATGTGGTGTACCTAATCATTTGTACTAAATGTCCAACTGGGGGTCTGTATGTGGGATACCAGGCCCAGCCTTCTCTTTGGAAGACAAGAGGGCTTTGTAATTTTGCCCCTTTCATCAGTTTCTTTTCCACAGTCAAGGGAATGTTTCTTTTCCACAGTCAAGGGGATGTTTCTTTAAACCCATCCCCCTAGTCATTCCCTCAGTCCAGATGCAATAGAGGAATTAACATACGACAGGCGGCCTCCACTCGGGGATTCTTCCCAGGTGGGTAGCCGCGTCCTCCTCTTCAGAGAGGTATGGCTGGGGGCAGTCAGCGATTTATGGGTCATTCGATGGGCCTCCAAGTGCCGCACTCTAGATAAGGGCAGATCCAATCTGCTTTACTTTTTGCCCTTTTGTGCCCCGTGTGTTTGCTCCCATCCTAGCAAGGGCAGTGCCCAAGTTGGCCCTATAATAACACCCCACAAAAAATCCCCCCCCCCCGACGCATTTTTTTTTCTCAATAATGAGACGTCATCAGGACAGTAAGGCTGAGTTCACACGTTGCATTTTTTTCGCGTTTCCGCGGCTGTTTTAACCGCGCGATTTTGCCACGAAAACGTGAAAAATAAGCATCCCATGCATTCCTATGGGATTCCGCAATGCTGTGCTAATGCTGCGGTTTCTACCGCGGCGGAATCGCTTCGCGGTAAAAACCGCAGCATGCTCATTAATTTTGCGGAATTGCGGCGATCCCGCACCCATAGGAATGCATTGTTCCGCTTACTTCCCGCATGTGGCTGTGCACACCATGCGGAAAGTAAGCAGAACATTTGCGGATGGTACCCACGGTCCGGAGGAGAGGAGACTGTCCTCCGGGCTTTGGGTACCATATCCCTGTAAAAAATAGAATTTAAAATAAAAAATATTGTTATTCTTACCTTCCGACGTCCCGCGCAGCCTTCCTGCCTCTCTCCGCGCTCTCGTTCCCAGTAATCCTTTGCCGCGAGACGTCAAGATCCCGCGAGAACGTACGTCATCGCGGGCATTTTTGCAAAGGATTACTGGGAAAGGCTGGGCGGGACGTCGGAAGGTAAGAATAACACCATTTTTTATTTTTTTTTTACATTTTATCTTTTACTACTGATGCTGCATATGCGGCCTCAGTAGTAAAAAGTTGGTCACACTTGTCAAACACTATGTTTGATGAGTGTGACCAACCTGTCAATCAGCTCTCCAAGCGATGCTTCAGATCGCTTGGAAAACGCTAGCATTTTGCAAGCTAATTACGCTTGCAAAATGCTAGTTTTTCCGTGGGAATTTAAAATGCGATTTTCCCGCGCAATGGAATTCCGGAATTCTCGCGGTAATTTCCGCGAGAGTTCAGGTACGTGTGAACTTAGCCTCGTATAAAGGGAAAAAATAAAAAATAAAAAGAGGAATGCGCATTTTGCACATTGCACCTGTTTTAATAAAGTTCTGAGTGACGAAACTTGTGTGTGTCCTCTACAGGAGTATCTTACAGTGGTGTTTCCTAAAAAGGTGCAGAGTACTGTAACAGAATTTACATTTGCTCAATTTAACTGCATGGATATTGAAGCAGCTATTGGGAGGACATCTGGTTTGTCAGAATCATTCATTCAAACCATGGTCGGGGCATGGAAGCCCTCCTCACTGCGAATCTATCACCACAATTGGAAGGCTTACTTTCTGTGATATGAGTCTTCTGGAATTTCTCCAATGGCCTTTCCTCTGCCTGTAATGATCACCTTCTTGCAGTCAGGGCTGGAGTCAGGTTTGTCACTTAGCTCTCTCAAGGGACAGGTGACCACCTTGGCTGTCTTGCTTCAGAGAAATGTGGCCTATCAACCGCATCAGGACTTTTATTCAAGGGGTGATGAAGTGCTAGACCAATAAATCTCCTTGAGAAATGGGATCTTAATCTAGCCTTGGAGGCTCTTCAGTTTCCATCATTTGAGCATCTCAGAGAGATTTCTGTCCTTCATCTTGCCTAT